>NC_085141.1:9162118-9527118 GCF_024139115.2 Armigeres subalbatus | reverse complement strand
GGATCCAGCCGGATGCGATGCATGTTTAGCTCGGAGGGCTGTCAAGGTACGGATCGTGTTTGCTCCACAGTTTTGAGCCAGCGTACGAGGAATGATTTCCAGGGCTTGGGCCACCGCACGGTAAGGTCCTTGGATTTGCTTGTTGGTTAAGGCTTGCGAAACAGCCATTTCCACTGCACCACCTCCGGGGAGCAGCCTTGGTTCCAACATCAGATTTCGTGCCACATGCAAAGCGTCCTGAAGATTTCGCTCCGTTTCATTAAGCACATCCTTGGAAGCACCGCGCAGTAGAATGGTGCAAGCCTTGGGATCAGCACACTGCGTCACAAAACAGAAGTATTCGTCACCCAACTTTTTTATTTCGAACAATCCGGCACCGACTCCGACATCCTTTTCCGTGAGTTCTTCGGTACGGTTTACAATAGTTGCTCCACAAGCGCGTGCAACTCGGTTGTTGTCGGTTTTCCGTAGACGCCGAATAGCAGTGATACCAGCCTTCAACAAGAAATGCTGAGCCAGATCGGAAACGCCCTTCTCAGTAAATACGACGTCCGGCTTAACAGCAATTATGTCCGCACAAACCTTGGCAACATGCTCTTCCTCGATTTGAAGCAATTTAGTGAAGTCTTGGTCGCCTACAATTTCCACGTTTGTCTGACTTTCACCTTTCTTGTACTCCAGGGGACAATCCAGCAGAACAATACGAGGATTTTCAATGTATCTGAAATTATTCCAAAGCTTTAATTATTTTCGATCCGTTTTATTCCCACCTTATTACCTTCTCATTTTAGGATGCGTCACATCTTTGTTCAACATTACTCCTCTAAGTACGCACGAATCATCAATCGATCCGCCGGGAATTTTCTCAACCTTGGCATACTTTTTGATATCGATCTCGGTGCGACCATTTTCCGTCAACATGACCGTCTCTACCGCATCCAGGGCAATTTTCACCGCCAAATCGGACCAACGTCCGATAAACTTCGTTCCAACGCACGATTTCACAACCTCTGCCAGTTTAGTTTTATCGGTTTTATCCAAAGGCATACTGACATCAGTCTCCAGCAGTTTGATCATATCCTCCAGAGCTTCCCGATAGGCACGGATGATCACGGTAGGGTGAATTTGCTGTTGCAGGAACTGTTCGGCCACTGCCAACATTTCTCCGGCCAAAACAATTACCGAAGTGGTTCCATCACCCACCTCCTCATCCTGGGTTCGGGCGATTTCGATCATACTCTTCGCGGCCGGATGTTGGACGGTGATTTCACGTAAAATGGCATTTCCGTCGTTGGTCATTACGATCCCACCCATCGGATCCATCAGCATCTTTAGCATAGCCTGTGGTCCCAAGCAAGTTCGAATCAAATCCGCAATGGTCTGTTAAACAAGAACGGAGTGGTCAAATTAAGATATATTCCATTAATTTTAACCTCATCATGTTTGCGGAGGCGTAAACTTCGCTGTCTCTTCTATAGACATACTAATGTGACTCACCTTGCCGGCATTGATGTTTTCCAGCTGCACTTTTCGGCCGCTCTCACGCTTTGTGTTCTGACCTGAAAGCACACGAAATCATTGAATTCCATTTCGCCGATGACTAAACCAGCAAATGGTACTTACTTAGAACAAGAATTGGTTGTTGCGGGGCATACATTTTGCCTTTAGTAAACTGGTCACTACTTGCTGAACAAATGGAAAGAGATCACGTTTGAGTTTTTTCACCGCACGCAGCACAGAAACACGAGAACAAGCAGAAAGAAACGAACGGGACAGCGTTTGACAGTTTAGGAAGGAAAATAAAAGATACATGACAGTTTAGCACAAATATGTTGGTAGTGTCGGAGTTGTCTTCTGGAAAATTCTGGTCGCTATTCTGAAAGGGCGAAACGTTCTGTTTGGTCCGATTCGCGAATTGGGTCCTAAAGCCCTACCTCGTTTATGGTTGCAAACGATAGTGCATCGGTCAAGATTACTTGTACCGTTGTTATAAAAATTCTGGTAAAATTCTAAATCAGTAAAAATAATATTTTTGTGTTTAAGACATTTTAAGGCAAATTTTGGGCTGTGCAACATTTCAGAACGAATGAACCATCAGCCCGAAACGTCAGCCCCATATATTAACTGTCAAAGGTTGAGTCAAGTGCCCTGCGGTGTTTTGCTAGTGCGTTTGAATCCGTACGTCAAACAAGACCGAAAATGTCGAGGAAGCATTTTTTATCTATTTTTCAATTTCAAATTAAATAATGTTCTTTTCGATTTTTAAGTCTAAAGAAAAACTGACACGTTTAGAATGATTACCTTCATCGTTCCCTGAAAGAAAATCGAATATCGATTCTTCATTTTAGGACCCAATTAAAATCAAAATTAAACTTAAATATTTAGGTGTGAACCATTCCACCGATTCGTTTAACTTTTAGAATAGAGGTAATAAACAATAGAGGAAGATTGTCGCTGTCGTCACTGGCGAAACATCTTTTGCTGGCGAGGATAGGGCACTAAATGTCAACAAAGGAAAAATCAGTACGTTTTGACAGATAGGTACCCAACATGTTTGGGGAGGATAACAAAGGAAACCGCAGCGACAATCGTCCTCTATATAGTTTATTAACTCTATTACTTTTAGTTAAAATTTGACAGTTCGATTGTTATTTCGCCGTGGTTAAAAATAACCATGCTCCGGAGCATGGTTATATTTGACAGTTCAATAGTTAAACTTTGTTCGCGAGAAAATTGGCGCCAAATCCATTTCGTTCCCAATAACTACCAATCTGTCAAAACTCAAATGGGTCGGCTTCGGAGTAAAATTTTAACCACGATGGGAAAATAACCATCGAAGTGTCAAATTTTAACTAAAAGTTAAACGAATCGGTGGAATGGTTCACAGCCTTAGTCGAAATTGTTTGTTTTGGTTTTCATTTACATATTTATTTCCATGCATGAGTTTTAGCATTGACGAATACATAGACGGAGTGGTGGCCATTTTTTCGGGCACCACTATATACCCCTGGGGAGTGACGGATTACAATTATTACAATCACTCGACCATTGAGAAGCCCCTCAATTCAAAGCACGTCAGTTTGACAACAGTTGTCATTTCCATTTTTGTTAACCTCCTGTTTCTGATTCAAAAATATATGAATCGAGACGAGTTTGTCGATTTGAGTGCAGTTATGGTGAAACAATAATAATGAAGCCTAAAACATGGATGATGATGATTATTCTGGACGATGAGATGCACCGGTGAACTAGCTCAGCAGCGACAACAACAACAACAGTTAGGGGTCTACAATCCGGGTCCATCCATGATCATCACGGTGGAAACCAATGTTCTGAAGCCAAAACAAGAAACACATCAACAGCGGTACACTCGAGGTCGGGGAGTGAAACGTACCAGCAATGGCGCTAAAGTTATACCCACCAAGAAAATTCATCCTCGAGCGATTCCCGAAGCGAAGCAATTGGATTAACGGAGAAGGAGGATGTCTGCGATTGTGTCGTTAGACGTTGATGGGATCGACACGGACGACGCGCCGGAGGGGTAAGAGCAGCAGCTGGTGAAGCATGAGCAAGAGTACTACAATGTTGAACCGCTGGAGTCAGATGTTTGGAACGACTTGATAACGGGGTCAATCAAGAGATTCTTAATCTGCTTGAGTTGTCGGACCTCAAGGACCACATTGTGGACGCACGACGGAAATACACGATGACATTTATTCAATATGAATCATTGATTATATTTACGAAGATACATTTGCCTTAGTTGGTAACTCGCATTGCTGCCCGCACTACCGTAATGCGTAATAAATTACCGTAATGATTACGAATACATACCTATTTTAAGATCACTTTAAAACGAACTTTTATTGAGAGGCCCGAAGATCCATATTATTACACATCAATCGACTAAGTGGCTAAGTTGCTTGATTGGTTGATTGCTTGTTTGATTGATTGATTGGTATGGTAGCTAGCTTGAATGGTTGAATAATTTACTGGTTGATTGATTGGTTGTGGTTATTTAGTTGATTGGTTGATTAGTTGGTCGGCTGGTTAGTTGATAAGTTGTTTTGTTGATTGCTTGGTTAATTAGTTGGTTGGTTGCTTGATTGGTTGATTAGTTGGTTGGTTGCTTGATTGCTTGGTAGATTGGTAGCTTGTTTGACTGGTTGGTTACTTGATTGGTTGGTTGATTATTTGGTTGGCTGCTGCTTGATTTGTTAGTTGGTAGTATGGTATGATTGATTGGTTGGTTGCTTGACAGGTTGATTGATTGGTTAGTCGGCTGGTTAGTTGATTATTTGTTTTGTTGGTTGCTTGGTAGATTAGTTAATAAGTTGATTGGTAGCTTGCTTGAATGGTTGGTTGCTTGATTCGTCGGTTATTTGGTGGGTTGGTTGCAGCTTGATTTGTTAGTTGGAAGAATGGTTGATTGGTTGGTTGCTTGATTGTTGGTTGGTTGCCAATCCTGCTTGATTTGTTAGGTGGTAGAATGGTTGTTTGGTTGATTGGTAGCTTGCCTGAATGGGTGATTGCTGGATTAGTTGATTGTTTGCTTTACTGGTTGATTGAATGGTTGATCGGCTGGTTGGTTGGTTGCTTGATTTGTTAGTTGGTTGAAATGTTATTTGCTTAATTGGTTAATTAGCTGCCTAATTGATTGATTGGTGGGTTATTTGGTTGATTGATTGCTTGACTGATTGATTGATTGGTTGGTCGGCTGGTTAGTTGATTAGTTGTTTTGTTGGATGCTTGAATGGTTGATTGGTTGGTTGCTTATTTGGTTGATTAGCTTGTTGGTTGATTGGTTGATTAGTTAGTTGTTTGATTGGTAGCTTGCTTGATTGGTTGGTTGCTGGATTAGTTAATTGATTGATGGTTGGTTACTTATTTGGTTGATTGGTTGCTTTACTTGATTGATTGGTTGTGGTTATTTAGTTGATTGGTTGCTTGATTGGTTGGTCGTCTCGTTAATTGATAAGTTGTTTAGTTGATTGGTTAATTAGTTGGTTGGTTGCTTGATTGGTTGGTTGGTTGCTTGATTGGTTGGTTGATTGGTTGCTTGAATAGTTGGTTGGTTGCTTGATTGCTTGGTTGATTATTTAGTTGATTGCTGCTTGATTTGTTAGTTGGTAGTATGGTTGATTGGTTGGTTGCTTGACAGATTGATTGATTGGTTAGTAGGCTGGTTAGTTGATTAGTTGTTTTGTTGGCTGCTTGGTTGATTGGTTAATAAGTTGATTGCTGGATTGGTTGGTTATTTAGTTGATTGGTTGGTTGCTTGATTGGTATTAGCTGGTTGGTTGTTTGATTGCTTGGTCGATTGGTAGCTTGCTTGAATTGTTGGTTGCTTGATTGTTGGTTGGTTGCTTGACTGGTTGATTGGTTGGTTGCTTGATTGGTTAGTCGGCTGGTTAGTTGATTAGTTGTTTTGTTGGTTGCTTGGTTGATTGGTTAATAAGTTGATTGGTAGCTTGCTTGAATGGTTGGTTGTTTGATTAGTTAGTTGATTGATTGGTTGGTTATTTGGTTAGTTGGTTGCTGCTTGATTTGTTACTTGGAAGAATGGTTGATTGGTTTTCCTTTTTTTTTATTGATTCCTTGATTGGTTGGTAATTTGGTTGATTGGTTGCTTGACTGGTTGATTGATTGGTTGGTCGGCTCGTTAGTTCATATGTTGTTTTGTTGGTTGCTTGATTGGTTGAATGATTGCTTGGATGATTGGTAGCTTGCTTTAAAGGTTGATTATTTGATTGATTGATGCTTGATTTGTTAGTTGGTAGAATGGTTGATTGGTTGGTTGATTGCTTGATTGGTTGTTAATTTGGTTGACTGGTTGCTTGACTAGTTGATTGATTGGTTGCTTGATTGGTTGGTCGGCTGGATAGTTGACATGTTGTTTTGTTGGTTGCTTGGTGGTTGATTAGTTGGTTGGTTGGTTAGTTGTTTGATTGGTTGGGTTGGTGGATTGGTAGCTTACTTGATTGGTTGATTTGTTAGTTGGTATAGTATGGTTGATTGGTTGGTTGCTTGATTGTTGGTTGGTTACTTAATTGTTGGTTGGTTGGTTGACTGGTTGATTGGTTGGTTGCTTGGTTGATTGGTTAATAAGTTGATTGCTAGATTGCTTGATTGGTTAGTTATTTGGTTGATGGGTTGGTTGGTCGGGGGCAGCAGGGACTTTGTCCAAGGGCTTGACGATCCCTCCCCAGGCCATCTGCGAGTTGTGGCGCCTGCCTAGGATGTGGTGGGGTTTGACAGTAGGCCCTGTTTAACCACTATAAAAGCTGCATGTATCCGCAAGTAGGCTCCGCCAAAGCGACCGTGTGCCGCTCAAAGCGCACAAGCCCAAGTCCTGGTGTTAGGTGGGACGCTAAACAGCCCTGACACGACGGCCCTCCGACGAGACAGGAGGTTTGCACAGGCCCAATAAGCCGCCTTTAAAAACAATCATTACGAACGACATAGAAGATAATACGACACGATATAATCGGCAACGAATAAAGGATCACGATTGGAAGCTTGGAACATGGAACTGCAAGTCGCTAGGCTTCGCAGGTTGCGACAGGATAATCTACGATGAATTACATCCCCGCAACTTCGACGTCGTAGCGCTGCAGGAAATCTGCTGAACAGGGTTGGTTGGTTGCTGCTTGATTTGTTAGTTGGTAGAATGATTGATTGATTGGTTGCTTCATTGTTGGTTGATTGATTGATTGTTTGGTAATTTGGTTGATTGGTTGCTTTACTGGTTGATTGGCTGGTCGGCTGGTTAGTTGATTAGTTGTTTTGTTGGATGCTTGAATGGTTGATTGGTTAATTGCTTATTTGGTTGATTAGCTTGTTGGTTGATTGGTTGATTAGTTAGTTGTTTGATTGGTAGCTTGCTTGATTGGTTGGTTGCTGGATTAGTTAATTGATTGATGGTTGGTTACTTATTTGGTTGATTGGTTGCTTTACTTGATTGATTGGTTGTGGTTATTTAGTTGATTGGTTGCTTGATTGGTTGGTCGTCTCGTTAATTGATAAGTTGTTTAGTTGATTGGTTAATTAGTTGGTTGGTTGCTTGATTGGTTGTTTGGTTGCTTGATTGGTTGGTTGATTGGTTGCTTGAATAGTTGGTTGGTTGCATCATTGCTTGGTTGATTATTTAGTTGATTGCTGCTTGATTTGTTAGTTGGTAGTATGGTTGATTGGTTGATTGCTTGACAGGTTGATTGATTGGTTAGTAGGCTGGTTAGTTGATTAGTTGTTTTGTTGGCTGCTTGGTTGATTGGTTAATAAGTTGATTGCTGGATTGGTTGGTTATTTAGTTGATTGGTTGTTTCATTGGTGATTGGTTGGTTGCTTGATTGGTTGATTAGCTGGTTGGTTGTTTGATTGCTTGGTTGATTGGTAGCTTGCTTGAATTTTTGGTTGCTTGATTGTTGGTTGGTTGCTTGACTGGTTAGTCAGCTGGTTAGTTGATTAATTGTTTTGTTGGTTGCTTGGTTGATTGGTTAATAAGTTGATTGGTAGCTTGCTTGAATGGTTGGTTGTTTGATTAGTTAGTTGATTGATTCGTTGGTTATTTGGTTAGTTGGTTGCTGCTTGATTTGTTACTTGGAAGAATGGTTGATTGGTTTTCCTTTTTTTTTATTGATTCCTTGATTGGTTGGTAATTTGGTTGATTGGTTGCTTGACTGGTTGATTGATTGGTTGGTCGGCTCGTTAGTTCATATGTTGTTTTGTTGGTTGCTTGATTGGTTGAATGATTGCTTGGATGATTGGTAGCTTGCTTTAAAGGTTGATTATTTGATTGATTGATGCTTGATTTGATAGTTGGTAGAATGGTTGATTGGTTGGTTGATTGCTTGATTGGTTGTTAATTTGGTTGACTGGTTGCTTGATTAGTTGATTGATTGGTTGCTTTATTGGTTGGTCGGCTGGATAGTTGACATGTTGTTTTGTTGGTTGCTTGGTGGTTGACTAACCAACCAATCTAGCAATCAACTTATTAATCAATCAACCAAGCAGCCAACATAACAACTAATCAACTAACCAGCTTACTAACCACCCGAGCAAAGCCTGACATCATAATGAGAGCAAAAAGAAAACATATTTTGATATCAACATTAAATTGAAATCATAATTTGTTTTCAAACTTTGATATTCATGATTGATAACTTATTTAGGTATCAATTTGCTGTTGATTTCTGAATAATATGAACTGATATTAAACTGATTACTTATTTCGTTATCCAAAACCAATATCAAAATCAGTTTTCGATTTGCTATCATCGACAGCAGAAATAGTTTTCAATTTGATGTCACAGTAAGATTTTTCTGCTATACATTTTGTTATTTTAACCGTTAAAACGACCAAAAGGATATCATGCTGAGTTATCAAAATTAGGCGATTTCACAACAACAAAATTAGTTATCGATTTGCTCTCCATCTTTGCTCGGGCAATCAATCAACCTGTTAAGCAACCAACCAATCAACCATACTACCAACTAACAAATCAAGCAGCAATCAACCAAGCAATCAAGCAACCAACCAACCAATCAAGCAACCAACCAACTAATTAACCAATCAACTAAACAACTTACCAATTAACGAAACGACCAACCAATCAAGCAACCAATCAACTAAATAACCACAACCAATCAATCAAGTAAAGCAACCAATCAACCAAATAAGTAACCAACCACCAATCAATCAACTAATCCAGCAACCAACCAATTGAGCAAGCTACCAATCATCCAACTAACTAATCAACCAATCAACCAACAAGCTAATCAACCAAATAAGCAACCAACCAATCAACCATTCAAGCAACCAACAAAACAACTAACCAGCCGACCAACCATTCAATCAACCAGTAAAGCAAACAATCAACCAAATAATCAACCAACCAACTAATCCAGCAATCAGCCATTCAAGCAAACTACCAATCAACCAAGCAATCAAGCAACCAACTAATCATCAACCAAGCAAACATTGAAGCAACCAACAAAACAACATATGAACTAACCAGCCGACCAACCAATCAAGCAACTAATCAATCAACCAGTCAAGCAACCAATCAACCAAATAACTTGATTAGTTGGTAAGATTGAGAACCAATCAACAATCAAGCAACCAACCAATCAATCAACCATTCTACCAACTAACAAATCAAGCAGCAACCAATCAACCGATCAACCAAATAACCAACCAATCAATCAACCAACCAATCAAGCAATCTACCAATCAACCAATCAATTATCCAACCTACGAACTAACCAAGCAACCAACAAAACAGTCGAGTCAGGTACGAGACACTGAATACGACCACACAGTTGTGGTCGAAATACGTATCTGCAAAGATATCAAAATAATTGGTGGAATTAAATGGAGAGTCCTAAACTCATCTTAGACGGTTGAACAAAACAGTATCAACTAACCAGCCGACCAACCAATCAATCAACCAGGCAAGCTACCAATCAATCAAATAACCTGATTGGTTGGAAAAATATATTAAGCTCTTTTAGTGGAATGTAGACGGTCTGATTGGTTGGTTGGATTGGCAACCAACCAACAATCAATTGGTTGATTATTTGTTTTTTTTTTTTGGTTTCTTGATTGGTTGATTAGTTGATTGATTGATTGATTGGTTGGTTATGCTTGATTTGTTAGTTGGTAGAACTGTTGATTAGTTGGTTCCTTGATAGTAGGCTGGTTGCTTAATTGGTTGTTTGGTTGCTTCATTGTTTGTTGGTTGCTTGGTTGGTTATTTAGTTGATTAGTTGCTTGATCGGCTAATCCAGCAATCAGCCATTCAAGCAAGCTACCAATCAATAAAGCAACGAATCAACTTATCAACCAACCAAGCAACCATTGAAGCAACTACCAAAACAACATATCAACTAACCAGCCGACCAGCCAATCAAGCAACCAAACAATCAACCAGTCAAGCAACCAATCAACCAAATTACCAACCAATCAATCAATCAACCAACAATCAAGCAACCATCCAATCAACCATTCTACCAACTAACAAATCAAGCAGCAACCAACCAACACATCAACCAAATAACTGACCAATCAAGCAACCTAGCAATCAACTTATTAACCAACCAACCAAGAAACCAACAAAACAACTAATCAACTAACCAGCCGACCAACAATCAATCAACCAGTCAAGCAACCAACCAACCAACTATAAACCATTCAACAATTCTACCAACTAACAAATCAAGCAACCAACCAATAATCAGGCAACCAACCAACTAATCTACCAATCAAACAATCAACAAATCAACTAATCAACCCATCAAGCAACCGACCAATAATCAACCAGCCAACTAATCAACCAATCAACTAATCAATCAACCAATCAAGCAACCAATCAACTGAATAATTAACTAGTCAACGATTCCAGCAACCAACCAATCCAGCAAGCCACCAATCAACTAATCAAGCAACCAACAAAACAACTAATCAACTAACCAGCCGACCAACCAATCAATCAACCAGTCAAACAACCAATCAACCAAATAACCAACCAATCAAGCAACCAACCATTCAACAGTTCTAACAACAAATTCTAACTAACAAATCAAGCAGCAACCAACCAAATAATCATTCTACTAACCAACAATCAACCAACCAACCAATCAAGCAACCAATCAAGCAACCAATCAACTAAATAACCAATCAATCAACCAACAAACAATGATGCAACCAAACAACCAATTAAGCAACCAACCAACTATCAAGGAACTAACTAATCAACAATTCTACCTACTAACAAATCGAGCAACAACTAACCAATCAACTAATCAATCAATCAATCAACTAATCAATCAATCAATCAACTAATCAACCAATCAAGAAACCAACAAAACAACTAATGAACCAACCAGCCGACTAACCATTCAATCAAACGGTTAAAGCAACCCAACAATCAAATAACCAACCAACTAATCCAGCAATCAGCCATTCAAGTAAGCTACCAATCAATTAAGCAACGAATCAACTAATCAACCAACCAAGCAACCAACAAAACAACCAACCAATCAAGCAAGCAATCAACCAACCAATCAATTATTCTACCATCTAACAAATCCAGCAACAATCAATCAAATAACCAACCATTCAAGCAAACTACCAATCAACCAAGCAATCAAGCAACCCATCATTCAAGCAAGCTACCAATCAACCAAGCAATCATTCAACCAACCAACTAATCAACCATTCAAGCAACCAACAAAACAACATATGAACTAACGAGCCGACCAACCAATCAATCACTCAAGCAACCAATCAACCAAATTACCAACCAACCAAGTAATCAATAAACAAAAAAAGAAATCAACCAATCAACCATTCTTCCAACTAACAAATCAAGCAACAACCAACTAACCAAATAACCAACGAATCAATCAACTAACTAATCAAACAACCAACCATTCAAGCAAGCTACCAATCAACTTATTAACCAATCAACCAAGCAACCAACCAACCAACAAAACAATTAATCAACTAACCAGCCGACTAACCATTCAAGCAACCAACCAATCAAACAGTTAAGCAACCAACCAACAATTAATGCAAGCTACCAATCAACCAAGCAATCAAGCAACCCATCAGCGAATCAACCAATTAAGCACCCAACAATTCTACAAACGTAACAAATCAAGCAGCAACCCATAAACCAAATTACAAATCAATCAAACGACGACCATCCATTCAAGCATGCTACCAATCAACCAACCAACCAATAATCAAGCAACTACCAAACTAATCAATCAATCAAGCAACCAACCAATTAGCCATCCAAGCAACCAACAAAACAACTAATCAACTAACCAGCCGACCAACTAATCAAGTAATCAATCAACCAACCAGTCACGCAGGGTCTCCAGCAGCCTTGCGAGCAAAGGCGTAGGATCGCCAATCCGGAGATGGCGAGTTCGATTCTCGGTCCGGTCTAGGATGTTTTCGGGTTGGAAACATTCTCGACACCCTGGGCATAGTGTATCCATTGTACTTGCCACACAAGATACATACTCATGCAATGGCGGGCATAGAAAAGCTTTCAATTAATAACTGAGGAAATGCTAATAGAATACTAAGTTGAAAAGCTAGTCCAAGTTCCAGTTGGAATGTAGAGCCATTGAAGAAGAAGAAGAAGAAAAAGAACCAGTCAAGCAACCTTTCAATCAAATAACCAACCAATCAACCAAATAACAAAACAACTAATCAACTAACCAGCCGACCAACAATCAATCAACCAGTCAAGCAACCAACCAACTATCAATCATTCAACAGTTCTACCAACTAACAAAACAAGCAGCAACCAACCAATCAATCAATCATTCTACCAACTAACAAATCAAGCAACCAACCAACTAATCTACCAATCAAGCAATCAACAAAACAACTAATCAACCCATCAAGCAACCGACCAACAATCAACCAACCAACTAATCAAGCAATCAACTAATCAACCAACCAATCAAGCAATCAATCAACTGAATAATTAACTAATCAACCATTCCAGCAAACTACCAATCAACAAATCAAGCAACCAAATAATCAGCCATTCAAGCAACCAACAAAACAACTAATCAACTAACCAGCCGACCAACCAATCAATCAACCGGTCAAACAACCAATCAGCCAAATAACCAACCAATCAAGCAACCAACCAACTGTGAAGCAACCAACCATTCAACAGTTCTACCAACACCAACTAACAAATCAAGCAGCAACCAACCAATTAATCATTCTACCAACCAACAATCAACCAACCAACCAATCAAGCAACCAATCAACTAAATAACCAATCAATCAACCAACAAACAATGAAGCAACCAACAAACAATGAGCAAACAACCAACCAACTATTAAACTGATCCAAAATTATTTATCAGATCGCTCACTGCGGGTAAACTATCAGAATTCTACATATTTAGGACTTCTGCTAGATCAAAAATTAACTTTTAAAAATTTGAAGGCCTTCAAGCCAAATGTAACAAATATATTAAGTGTCTTATATCCACTTATAAACAGAAAGTCAAAACTTTGTCTTAAGAACAAACTTTTGATTTACAAACAAATTTTTAGACTAGCGGAGACGAGCCAGCCTCGGGCTGCAAGTCTCTTAAATAAAAAAAAAAAATATGTTTAGACCAGCCATGTTGTATGCTGTGCCAATATGGACTAGTTGCTGCAATACCAGAAAGAAGGCACTTCATAGGATTGTTCCTCCTCGGACCACCACGATTACCAGATGGTCTTCCTTCAGTCCCTCCTCGGTGAGGTTGTGACATGTTGGTTTCAACAATTCTGTCGAAAAATCACATGGCGGGAATGAGTAGAGCACACCAGTTGCTTCCGTTTCTTTATTGAGTAAGAGTATAACGCCGGCCGCTTCTTTCTGCTTCAGGTAGGACACGAGATTACGCAGTGGACGCGTCTGAACGCTGGCATCATCCGACGATGCTACCGATGATGTCGATATCCCGGCAGGCCGAGGAAGTTTGCGTGCGACGATGACGTCGATATGCGCTTCTGCACATCTTCCAACTTGGGTTGATCGAGGCGTAGTCGCTGAGTAATACGAAGGTGGTGTTTACCTTCCTCGTCCTTCATCAGGCTGTCCACTATTTCGTGGTCTCCGTCCGTTAGGTGCAACTTGACGGGGAATAGTGTTTAAAATCAGCGCCCCTTGCCAGACTGTGGTAGATTTCCGTGCCACTTCTGGTAACGTTCTTGCATTCTATAACATGCCATTCCTACAAGAAGCCGAATCAGAATCAGCCGGACTGCGTCGCCTCGGTGAACGGGAGCGAGATCTATCGATTCCTGGTTCACGAATCATATTTGCCATCGACTCCTGATCGACGCCATTCATCATTGTCCCCGTGGTGCGGTGGGCCATCACGATGAAAACCGCCACGGAAACCACCACGTCCGCGGAATCCTCCACGGCCGCGGAACGGTCTTCCACCATAGCCGTACGATAAATTTTCCTCGTATGATGCACCGCCTTCCGGATATTCGTAGTCGGGGCCGCGACGATACTCACCACCTTCCTCAAAACCTCCACTGCTCTTTGAGAACGATGGTGTTGTTCCGTTATCAGCAAAATCGATACGAAGGATACGAAACGGAACACATTGGTGACGGGAATGAATTCCAGCAGGCGCGTGGTGAATTCATCACAGGCGAAATTTGAAGCTGCCGATACGAGAACGTTGGCTTTGGGTTGTAGTTTCCAAATTTGTAAAACTGCCTCTACGATAGTTGAAGTTTTTCCAGTACCGGATGGTCCAAATAATATGTACGGAACAGGGAACGAAGTCCGATTCACGATATTTCGCACAGCAGAAAGCTGCTCTTGATTTGTTGCGACATATTTGTTGAACCATTGAAAACTGTAAAAAGCACTGTATTGCATCATTTGAGTTCGAACATTTTGTAACACAACTCACCTCTCGTATATGATCTTCTTTTCCATCGGTACCGGATACTGATTCAACGGCGGACAATGAATCGTTGGTTTCTTCAAAATTAGCTGCTCTTTCACGAAATGACTCAACACGGTCACCTGCAGGTGGTAACCCAAGCAACCAGAAGTTCAGATTTTACTTAAATTTACTCTTAACCGAACTAATTGGTTCACTATGGTTCACATCAAGTTCCAAACATCCTTAACGGAACTTTAAAGTTCACTTAAAGTTCCGTTACATACAAAAAACTACTTAAAATGAGAGCTGATTAAGCCAAAATAGCCCTTCTTATCCGAACTTCTGGTTGCTTGGGAAAGTTCCAATATTTCTGTCTTTAAGTCCGCCAGTCCAACCAATATCAGTCCGTAGCTTCTATCCAGCTCCGACAGCAGACAACTGTCGAAGCAAAACTTTGAAACCGTACCCCAATGAAGGCGCATATCTTCATGTGACCGTCTGCCAGGTGGATGTAGGCCCTGCTGAGTCGCAACACCGAATGGGGTGACACGTTCCGCACGTACACCAACGTTCTGGCGTAATCGGGACGGTAGTCCAAACGCACGGCGAAACTCGGTTCCTCCAGAATGTAGTCATCAACCTGACGAATGAAACCAAATATGCGCCCGTGTTTCGTCATGTGTTTGGCGAAACGGTCGTCACAGTTTGTATGGACGTTCTTTGCTCTTTGACGACGTTGTTTCGGCTTTATCGCACTTTGGCTGTAAGATATTTTTTGAGTTTAAGATGTTTGTGGAGATGAATAGATTGTTTACTCTGGCATTTCTGTTAGACAATCTTACCTTTTCGGTTGCGACCTTATCAATTTTCGATGATGAATTAGAAATCATGTTCACAGAAAAAAAATTGTTCTAATTTAACTAACTAACTAACTGCACGCGTTGGAGTAATCGATCTGATAGCCACAAAATCTCGGGTACTTATTCAAAAGGACGTATGTGACTTTGTAAACAAAGATGCAAACGTCGATTTGTCCAATCTGGTGGCACTCTCACGCAAACCAACACCACAAACAGGTAGCCGAAGGCTTCTCCTATAGGAGAAGCCTTCGGCTACATGTTGGTGGTGTATTGGTTTGAGTGGGAGTGCCATCAGATTGGACAAATCGACATTTGAATCTTTGCTTGTAAAATCACATACGTCCTTTTGAATAAGTACCCGAGATTTATGTACGATGCAAAACCGAAACGACGTCGCAAGGTGAGGGAGAAAAACAAACAGACAAACTGTCAAAACGTCAAGAGGGGTAAGTCAGCGCTCGTAAAATATTTATGTAATGTAATTCGTCACCCACGAGGGGTATTTTCTTCAAAATGAAGAAGAAGACATGGTGCCCGATTTTCTGATGGCTTTGTACCGGACATTTAGGTCTATGTATTCGTCAATGGTTTTAGGATGTTTTAGCGCTTTTCGAGGCGCTTTTAATATATAGTTAGCATAGCAGAGTCTTGGTGATCAAATAACAGCTGATGATATGATTTGCCGTGACACGAAGTTCTCATCGTCCATAATACTGGACAACGCATTATCCAACTGCCTCTTTCGTCAAAATTTCGTCCGGGCATAGTTAAAAAACCTCCTTTAAGGGTCTGTCTCATTTGGAGAATTAAACTTAAAAGTGACAGTTCGAACATTAGAAAATCACCCAGTCATAAGAATGGTTGGTGCTATCCAGCAATTCCAATAAGACATTGATGCTGAATGATTCGATATCTGTCAAAAGTAATCTTAGGGTAGGGTTATTCGTTAATTATTGAAATGTCACTTTTAAGTTTAATTTCAGTTTAATTATCCAAATGAGACAGACCCTAAAGGTAGCCTCACACCTCGGGAATTTGATCCGCGGAATTTTTCCCCATGCATTTTTGCATATGCGATGTTTTCGGGATTTGGGCACGGAAAATCAAAATCCCGGCCCCATTTAAAATGCACGGGGATCAAAATCCGGCGGAAAATTTTCCCGAGGTGTAAAGTAGCCTTAAGGGTCTGTCTCATTTGGAGAATTAAACTTAAAAGTGACAGATCGAAAATTAAAAAATCACCCCGTTATAAGAATGGCTGGTGCTACCCAGCAATTCCAATAGGACATCGATGGAAAATGATTCGATATCTGTCAAAATTAATCTTGCTCTGCGAGCAGGGTTATTTAGTAATTAATGAAATGTCACTTTTAAGTTTAATTTCAGTTTAATTATCCAATTGAGACAGACCCTAAACTCGCACCACACTGCTTGGCTCGAAGCTGCCTGTCAAACATCTGGAAATTATTTTACAAAACTACCTTTTGTTATCACTCGAGTTATTAAAACAGAAAAACTCACATGGCGGGACCGCGATTTTCGGAACCGTCCGGTCATTAACGAGAAGTAGTCTGTGAAAACTAATGCCCGCTCGAACGCGTTGATCACTGTTTCGGTCTCCGGAACGGTGGTGCACTTCCTCTTGATTTGGCACCGAAATCTTCTAAATGATCTGAGGAGTTCCTTCAGCGCTTATATGGAAACGTTTATTCTTTAATTTTCCAATTCTGACAGATCGTCGCTGGCTGCCAGTAACATCATTTTTCGTTGTCGGTGTTGCCAGAAATATGATGTATGAAAGATAGTTTGATTGTTTTATCAATTATGTTCTGAGTGATATCACTGTGAAAATCACAATTTTAAATTGAGATAAAAACTTTCAGATCAAACATTTTACATTTGACTCGATTATTTTACCACTCGAAAATACCAAATTTTACATACTTTTAAAATAAAATTGGAAAAATGTTAAATTCCCAACTTTTTTTTCTCTGTGTAGTATCCCTATTAGTGATGTGTATCCCGTCCACTAGAAGCGGACGAGGGCAAAAATAGGAGTACAGTAGACGTTCGATAACTGCAAGTCATTTAACTGCAATGCTTTTTAACTGCAATTCGATAGTTGCAACAGTTTTGCAGTTACCGGACCGCTAAACTTCAAACTGAGTTCAGACTCAATGACAGCTGCATTGCGCTGCACATTTAGATGCACTTTTATTGCATCTGACGTCGATTGACAGCTGTTTGACGTCTAAAATGCATTGCAGTTATCGAACGGCATTCGTTAACTGAAAAGTAAACATTTTGCAGTTATCGTACAAAACTATTTCATACTCAAACATTTTGCTCCACAAATCGTTCTCATAATGCTTTTGCAAAATGTTTCATTAGCGATAGTTGATAAACATATATGTATACATTTCGCTCTGATGCTACGTTTAGACAAGGCAAGTGAATTGAGCAAGTCGCTTGAATCGAACGCGAACTGAACGTGTAAACACCTTGATTCAATTCACTTGAACGAAAAAAAATGTTGAACATGTTCAACTTTTGGCAAGTCAATTGAATTCAACTGAGTTGTTCAATTCACTTGCCCTGTCAAAACGTAGCATGAGAACCCCACTCATATATTTTTCATACATTCATTTTGAGTAGAATTCACTAGAAGAGTATATAGATATTATTTTCAATGTTTTCTAATGAATTCCACTACATTTCTTATTAAGATGTACTTGTGATTTGAGTAAGTTTTATTTGAATCCAGTAAGGCCGATAAAAGTTTCGATTTTTAAAGTCTACATGACTTTTTTATATTATCAATTCAGTGCAAAACCGAATTATAGCCGCTAACGAAGTTGGATTTTTCTCACAATCCATACGTTAAACCTAACTTCGGAAGTGGTGCGCTGTTTTCATTTGGTGATGTGCTATACAGCGCATCACTTCCGAAATTAGGTTTAAGGTATGGATTGTGAGAAAAATCCAATTTCGATAGCGGCTATAATTCGGTTTTCTACTGAATTTATAATACAAGACAAAATTTTCAAAACGACTTATCTGCTTTTGTAAACAAAGATTCAAACGACGATTTGACGAATCTGATAGCTCTCCCACGCAAATCAACAACATCAACAGGTAGCGGAAACCTTCACCTACCTATTGATGGTGTTGGTTTGCGTGGGAGAGCTATCAGATTCGTCAAATCGTCGTTCGAATCTTTGTTTACAAAAGCAGATAAGTCGTTTTGAAAATTTTGTCTTGAATAGTGGAATCAAAGTGACAATTATTTTGAGTGTAAGAAGCATATATCAGAAAATCAGAAACTTCGAGCTCTATCTGGTAAAAGGGCGAATGTCGCAAGAGAAAATTCTCTTCGTCGACTTCCCCTCTTTGGAATGAAAGTGACAAGCAGAGGATTTCTTTGTAGTTTATCACCTCAAAATGCAAGTTTGCATTGTTTTCTATCGTTCAGAAGTGAAACCACAAAGAAATCTGCTGCTTGTCACTTTCATTCCAAAGAAGGGAAGTCGACGAAGAGAATTTTCTCTTGCGACATTCGCCCTTTTACCAGATAGAGCTCGAAGTTTCTGTTGCGCAAACGCATTTTAAATTAGAACTTCCAATATTTAATAATTGCGTAAAATTTAAGCATCCCAAGAGCCACAGTAACCCTATGTGTAATGTACGTATTGTAACTTGTGAGGAGGTGTAACAAAGCAGGAGCTTATTGTGCTCCGTGATAATTTCACCGAATTTGTGAGTAATTCGCTGTAGTATGTTTTTGATTATATGTATTATTAAATAAATGTATATTACAGCTTTGTAGCTGACCAAAATGACAATACTATTTGTCTGTCTGCTGAAAGAATCGGCGTCTAAATGCACCTCCCGCAACACTTTTATTCAAAAGAGGGGAAGTCGACGAAGAGAATCCTCTTTTGCGACATTCGCCCTTATTCCAGATAGCTTGACTTTATGGTTTTGAACAATTTCCGCCAGACTGTTAAGTAACGATTGTTTACTCCGACAATAAATTTCCCACCAAGCACCCACTTTTTTGCTTTCAAATTTTGAAAGCAGAATGTCGCGGATCGCCGGTACTGTAATTCGTGTCTTTTCTGTAGATTAGAAAAATAATTACAGGCTTTTTGGCTTAAGAATAAGTCCTTTTTACTAGCTTTTTTAGCTATTCAAGCTTTTCCGAATAGTAAAGTTTCCTAGTTTCACAGGATAATAGTTGGTTTCTTGTTTATTCCGGAAAACGATGAGTACTTCCATTTCTGAGCAGCACCTGGTCAAATTGTGTTTCGTTTTAAAAGGAGGAAAACAGGTCGAAGATGCATCGGAGGATATGCAAATGGCTTATTCTGTAAGTATTATGTGTTGTTATTTTGTTGATTAAACGTGAACCTATTAGTTACAAAACTATTATCTACTTAGGCCAATTATGTATAATGCAGTGTTGAAAAACAAAAAAAAATTAATATGTTTATGTTTCTTTTGTAGTCTGCACGAGATCAAGGTGTAGAAGATTTGATCAGCTGGTTGGATGAAGACGAATGTCTGCTACTGCGAGGAGATCAACTTTCCAAAAAACACGTTTTTGTTTTTGAACAATTCTCCGGACCGGCATTTGATCACATCCGGACGCACTCGAGTGCTGTTCTGATTGGACCGCGATGTCTAATCAGTTGCTTTCTAGACAACGAGGCGATCCCTCTCGGAAAGTATCCGGTGCTGACTACGGCAATGAGAAATCTAACAATTTGTAGCTCCGGATTGAAACCAGAGGAGAAGAACGAGATCAGTCAAATGGTTCATCATATGGGGGGATACCATCTGGACATTTTGACGGCTAGCTGCACACATTTAGTAGCCGCGACAGTGAAATCTATTAAATACGAAAAGGCGGCTGAAATCAAGTTAAAGATTATGCACCCGGAATGGGTTAAGGACGTTTGGGAGCAAAGTCAACGGAAAATGATCAGTGCTACGGATTCGGTATTTGCCAAACATGCCCTGCCCGTGTTTTTCTCGTTGACAATCACTTCTACGGGTTTATCCACGCAGAAGCGAAATCAAATTAAGCAACTGATCGAGGAAAATGGCGGGAAGTATATTGGAGCCTTTAAATCGGAAATTACCGATATATTGATTTTGGAGAAGAACAGCATTGGGTCAGCAAAATTTCAAGGAGCTATTCGATGTAAGAAAGAATGTCTTTCGCCAGGTTGGATTGTGGACAGTGTCGAGGCTGGGTACGCCTTGCCTGTGGGAAAGTACGAGATTCGAGGAATCAAATCATCTACCCCGACGAAGGACGATGCTGGAATGTCGGTGGCCGGTGAATTCAACCCAGACTGTACGCAACTTTCGATGATCTCGCACACGAACAGTCGTAATTTAACCGTGAATGAAAGTGTGATGAGCTCGACAATATCTCAAGCCACTGGAAAAGGAACAGGAAGAACTTCTACGGGGGAAACAGGAGCGGTTCTAGCAAAGAACTCAAATGTAGACCAGAAGAAACAATATCGCGATATTTTAGCAACTATCAACGTGACTGTAGCAAAAAAGGCTGGCCCTTTCTTGGATGGTTGCAAGGTAAGGATTGACTCAGCTTATAAATCTCTACGAACATTGATTTATCTTGTTAATTCACAGATTTACTTGAGTGGTTTTGCATCCGAGGATAAAGAAAAGTTAAACAAAATTCTTAACAGTGGCGGCGCAACTCGAATTGATGAACTTAGTGAAAGAGTTAGTCATATTATTGTAGGGGATCAGGTTCAGGCTGACTTTCGGGAGATCCGTGATCAGAAGTTAACACCTCACATTATGACTCTGCAGTGGCTGACACGATCAATTGAACAAAAAGCACCGGCATCAGAAGATGACGATTTGATTTTCCGTCCTAACATAGCGACAGAGGAAGATATTCCCGAACCTCCATCACCTGCTAGCAAGAAAAACCTACAATCGATGAACAGCACTTTCAAGCGCCCAGAAGTACCCCGCAAGTTGATTTTAGATGATCCTAAACCGGGACCCAGCAGAATTTCCCGCTCAGAGGACGATGTTCTGAAGCAATACATGCAAAAGAACACTTCTGTGCAGCTGCCACCAGCGGAACAGAAAAAAATACAATCGGCGAACGTGACTCCAGCTCCAGGTCCGCCGAATGGATCCACAACGCAGGATTCGGAAAGCGATTCTCAGTTTACCGAATTCATGTTCGGCAAGACGCTTTTTATCTATGGATTCTCCGAAGAGGATGCCACGCAAATCGTTTCCGATTGCGAAAATTGTGGTGGCATGATAGTTGACGAACACTACGCGGACTTGGTGGATTACATTGTGATACCGACGTGCAGTGTAGGAGAGATCACGTTCAGCGTGAAGGGTCGCGAAACGGTTAACTGCATTTGGTTGGAAACTTCGATTCAGGACGGAATGTGTTACCCACTGGAGTACTACTTCGAACCGATTTTGTACAGTGAAGATGACCCTAAACCGTTGGAAGACGAGGTGCTGGTGATAAGTACGTATTCCGGGGCGGAACGAAACTATCTTATTGCGCTGGGCGGCATTCTGGGTGCAAAGGTGGAGGATCGATTAGTGCGAAAAACGGCACCAATTGTAATCTGTAAGGAGCCGACCGGAGCCAAATATGAGGCAGCTATCAAATGGGGTGAGTATGCAGGTTGTTTCACTATCGATTTCTGGCCCACGTCAAACAATTAAAGGCTTTCGTTGGAATGTTTTAACGAGACATCTTATCCGTCTTCTCTTGTGTTTTGTTTTTTATCTTTATTTCAAACTAAAGCACACTCTTTCTTATTTTGTTTAGTTAACGTAAACTGATATGGCACAAAATTATCCAAACCATATGAAAATTATTATATCTTCATCGTTACAGATCTTACTGTGGTAAGTGCAGATTGGCTGCGCGAGTGCTACAAGCAAAGACGCCGTGTCAATGAGCAACCTTTTCTGGTCGGTGCTTCCACTTGCTCTCCAAAGAACATCACCGAGCCACCTCCTCCTGTTTCAATCAGCACCAGCCGTATGTCTGATTTACCGGAATTTTCCCGGAACGCGTGCCTTCCTACGACATCGACTGACGACGTTGATATAGATTCGGTATTTTTACCACCAGCGGTTCCTGAACCTCCTGCTGTCACCACTACGGTTGCAGATCCGCCAAAAGAGAACCAACCTGGCAATTACAAATATATTTCTGTCGAAAATGCAGATAACACTTCCCAAGTGGAGTACGCATTTAAACGTCTACCGTCACCTGAACTTAAGAAGATCAGTTTGGAGGAACGTTTGGTATACTCTCAAGAACTTCAAGAATACGGAGAGCTGATTCAAACGCAACTCAGCCAACGAAAACCATTTGATCCGGGTCACCCTATTGATACCCCACCTGCCCTGAAACATCGCCGCCTTTCCGTCCTGACGGGAATAAACTCGCCTGCTACTCCAACCTCGAATAACACAAGTGCAGGCTCGTCCGATTACGAGCAGCTTAGCGTGACTCAGCGCGTAATGGAGTTTGAAACCCCGATACGCGATACGCTGTACAAAGTTTTGAAGGAAGCCGAAGAAAAAGAACGGAACCTGTCCCCACGAACCAAGAAAATGAACGAACTTCTGGCTACGCCTAGCGTCGGCAATCCTGGCCACGTAAAAACTCCCTCCCTTCCGGAGTGTATGACAAAGCAAGTCACCCCTTACGGATTTCGACCGGATGCCGATCAGCAAAATCATTTATATCACAAGCGCAAGCTGAAGGTTTGGGATCAATTCCACCAACCGAAGCAGCAGAAAGATCGTCGAAAGAGCCGCTTAGCGAAATTAAGCGACGCTACTGGAAGGACAACCTCGGAGAAGAGTATGTGAACTATATGGAATCCAAGTACTCCTCCACGCAATTCCAACACTTACACTCGGATGAAGCTCAGAAGCAAAGCACAGCCACCGAACCCGATCCATAATGCCAGCCGAGCACTTCAAAAGCAAGCGGCAGTCGAAGCAAACAAGTGTTCAGAGCTATCAATGATAGCGTCGCGGCCAACGAGAGTGCCACCGTCGGGGAAAAGCGATCACGCGAGGATGATGACGATGATGAGGACATAGAGGCTGTTGAGCTGGATGAAGCGAACAAAACTGGACAGGAGGTAGTTGCAGCGGAGGGTATCGGAGGCGAAGGTCACGCGGGAGCGTTTGGAGTTAAATCTTCCGAAGATGATCAGATTAAACAGCTGAGTGATTTGATTGCTATGAATAAAAACTCTGCTAGAAAAATGAAAAAGTTCAAGGAAGATACGCAGTATACCGAACTTCCCCGTTTCGATTCAGGTAAGTGCTTCTTTCTAGGATATTGGATTTTTTTTAAATAGTAATAGGTATAAAAGTACAACATCCAATATTGAAGCCATTAAGCGTGAAATAGAGTTCGCCATTTCCTCAAATCAAGTGACGTTTTCTTTTTTTTATAGAAATGGTTGACGCCCCCTACGCTCCTGCGGTCGGTTGGTGTGATCCAACCGAGTATGACAGGGAAAGCCGTTTCACTAGTGAGGCCGCGAGAACGGCAGCCGCCGCTAGTTCCGTTAAAACTGCCAGAACCTCCATTGCTTCCAAGGTCAACGAGAATCGAATGATCCATAAGGGTACGCCGGTGTTCGCTCTTTCCGGAGTAACCGATGAGTTACGGACAAGCCTCATGCGAAAGATCCAGCAGATGAATGCAGAGGTTTCGACCAAACCGAACGAGTACGATAAGGCATGCACTCATATTCTGTGCAGCAAGCCTAATCGAGGTGAGAAGATCCTGTCCGGAATCGCTGCAGGCAAGTGGCTTCTGTGCACTCAATATATCGATGACAGCTTCAAAGCCGGTTACTTTTTGAATGTAAGTCGATTCTATCACGAAACGTTTTCCTCGTTTGGTTTTCACATACATTTTTCAACTGCAGGAAGAACAATACGCTTGGGGCAATCCAAAAGCAAAGGATCTACCACCGCTTGAGCCGAACGACAAGCAAGTGGCCACCGCAGCGTACAATTGGCGCCAAAAAATCGCCTTAGAAGCGGGTAAGCACGACGGAGTGTTCTCCGGTTTCCGGGTGCTGCTGTTGGCCCCGAAGAAGCAGCAGTTTGTACGGTTGCTCAATTCGGGCGGCGGACTCGTGATCGATCAGGATCCGCCCTTCTGGTCCAGCGAGGCGGCCATGATGGCAACTCACTGCTTCGTCGATGTGAAAAAATCGAAAATCAGCCCGTCGGATCACAAGGCACTGGCCGAGGCCGGTATTGCCGTAATGAACATCATGTATTTAAACGCGTATCTTACATCGGAAACGCTTCCGGATCCGGCTAGATATCGATTGGAAATTTAGATTAAAAGTTTTTAGGTAATGTATATGCTATTTTTAATGTTATATTGGGAGTTAAATATTTTTCTTGATATTGAAATGCAAAATTTGTTAGGACATAGAAAAGAATGCCTGGAGATTTTTGTCGAAATTTACCGTGCAGACTCTGCAAAATTAGCAGAAACGTTAAAAACATCCAAAAAAATATTTAAAAACGAAACACAATATTGTATATATCACACGTTGAGTTCAACTTTTTTTTCAAGCATTACATGGTGACATGGGGTAGATGCTTTGTTACTGTATAGAGACACGCGTAGAGAATAAACGAAAATCTGGCTTTAGGGGCCGTACACTAATTACGTAAACATTTTTTTGGGTTCTTCAACACTACCAAACACATATTTTTTTTATTTATATGGAGCGTAAGAAAATGGAAGACCCCCCTGCCCCCATAAGTGCTTACGTAATAAGTGACCCCTTACGACCAGCAGACAAAAAAAATTCCTGTGCGAATGGCAACAAAAAATTTGTAAGAACTTGAAGTGACTCTCAGTACAAGCAGTTATTTCGTTTGCTCTCCCTAAATCTTTGTGTAACTCGTTTTTCCCTTACTCGATCATAATTCAAAGTCCCGTGAATCTAGCGAGGTCGATACCTCCTTATACTCGATATTCTCTAAGTCGAAGTAATTTTCCAATACATCTCGCTAACTCGATGTTGTCAAAAACGTTTCTCTTGCACGACATACACGCTGTCGCACCATTTGGTTGAGTCAAGTACGAGACACTGAAGACTGAAGAATCTGTCAAAGGTACAATAAAGTAGTGGAATTAAATGGAATAGTACAAACTCGTCTTATGCCAAGTAAATACATTCCACTAAGAGCTTAAAATAATTTTCATATAGTGCTTCGAATATTAAACATTACGAAATCGTTAAACGACATAGATATTATGGCACATAACTTTGAGAGGATGTAGGAAGCTTACATCAGACTGAAAAGCGAAGCTAAACGGATTGGACTAATAATCAACACGTCGAATACGAAGTACATGATAGGAAAAAGGCTCAAGAGAGGACAACGTGAGCCACCCACCACGAGTTTGTATTGATGGTGACGAAATCGAGGTGGTTGAAGAATTCGTGTACTTGGGCTCACTGGTGACCTCCGATAACGATAAATACTAGCAGAAAAATTCGGAGACGTATTATGGCAGGAAATCGTACGTACTTTGGTCTAAGCAAAACGCTCCGATCGAATAGAGTTCGCCGCCGTACCAAACTGGCTATCTACAAAACCCTTATTAGACGTGGAGGACCAACGCGCACAGGAAGTTTTCGAAAGGAAAGTACTGCGTACCACCTATGGTGGGGTGCAGATGGCGAACGGTACATGGAGGAGGCGAATGAACCACGAGTTGCATCAGCTGTTGGGAGAACCGTCCATCGTCCAAACCGCGAAAATCGTAGCCGTAATCGGGCACGTAGCCAGTATGTCGGACAGTAATGTGGTGAAAATGGTTCTCGACAACGATCCGACGGGAACAAGAAGGCGAGCTGCACAGCGGGCAAGGTGGATCGATCAGGTAGAGGACGATTTGCGGACCCTCCGCAGACTGCGTTGTTGGCGAAGTGTAGCCATGGACCGAGCTGAATGGAGAAGACTTTTATGTATTGCACAGGCCACTCCGGTATTAGTCTGGAAATACATAATAATAATCAAACTTCAGCACAGTAGAAACTTGTAAAAAAATCGTGCAAATTCAATCTAACCTGCTTGACAATCTCGTATTGATTTGCGGGCAGCAGGGACTATGTCCAAGGGCTTGACGATCCCTCCCCAGGCCATCTGCGAGTTGTGGGGCTTGCCTAGGATGTGGTGGGGTTTGACAGTGGGCCCTGTTTAATTCCTATAAAATGCTGCATGTATCCGCAAGTAGGCCCCACCAAACGACCGTGTGCCGCCGTGTGAGTATCATAGTTCTTCATCGTAAGTTGTGTAGTTCAGCTGCAATTTACTGTTTTTGGATGTTTCTGCATACATTTTTCCATATAAACTTCCAACGAGTTTAGGACCGCCCAAACGTTGACCGATTTGGCTGAAATTTTGTCCAGAGCATCAGGGCATCAAATAGAACCGAATAAGAGGGCGGCCCATCAAAAACGAACAGTGGGTAATGTCTGTGACATAACCGCTAAGTGGACGTAGGACTTGACCTGACCATGCCTTTAAGATACATAATATGTCCGAATTTCTCACATCAACTATTTTGGATAAATAATCGGCGTTCAATAATCAAACCGACACAGAAATCAAATCTACCTTGAACAAAATCATCAAAAAAAAAATTCAGGAAGTATCTGTCCGGTCACAAAATATTAGCCTCGACAGTGGCAACCTTCCCACTGAAGGACTGCCTGAAATAAACCACAAGTTGGCTCAGCGGGGGATGTAGACTGTATCTCAGCCCTTCCACTGAAGAGCCTTCTATTCCGTGCGATAGCAACTGAAGGAGAACATTATTTTTAACTCTTAGAGCCTTGAAAAAGGCTGTTTGCTTCAGCTAAGTGCAAAAAGTAAGAAAACGATCTTTTCAAATAACCGCGAATTTCTAGTGATGGTATAAAAAAAAATCAGAAGGGTTATGTACAAGACTCAACCGCCCAACGTAAACTACGTAAGGCAGTTTAGTTCATTGAGGATTGTAGTGCCATCATGCATGAATATTTTTAGAAAATTCATTTGATTACTTATGTCACTGATGTCGAACAAAACTAGCGTATCTTATGATATGAAAATTGTTGGATACGACAATTATTGTTTAAAAAATTTACTATGAAAACCCAAATTTATTCCTCAGTGGTAATTGGATCCGAATTGCCTACATTTGGGTTTTGAAGTATTTGATGAAATATTTCAATAGAAGAAGTCCTAGGGGAGCATCCTCTTTTCCGTTTGCAACATTTATTATTAAGAAACATTCCATTCATAGGCATATCTTGTTTTTTGTGCATTACTAGAAATCATAAAATTTCAATCATGTACTAAAACCCAATTAATTTGGTTGTGATGCGCGCGAGTAGTAAACGTTGCGGACGGGAAAAGAGGGTGTGTGTGTTATTACAATCTAAATCCCACTGTGTGGCAGTGTCACTATGGATAAAATATTCGTGCAACCATTTTATTAATACCATTGCAAGACTCTTGAATCAGGGAGCTAGAAGGTGATAGCTCTTTTGTAACTCATATAGCCCGTTTCAAGAACTATGCGTTCCGAAGCTTTAGTCGTGTACAATAAGTACCGCATGATTGCACTCACGTATTATAAAATATCTTAAGTGCATTCACACTTCCTGAATCAAAGTTAAATCCTTCAGATTCAGGCGCGCATTTAATTGAACAAAATATTATTAGTCCGATGTAAATTTTTTTTTTAAATATGTCTCCCCCTTCCCTTCGTATTTTTTGCCTTTCTCGTACAACAAAGTTGTAGCGAAAGGCTATCATTTCACTCCAAATTCGAACTTTTGATAGAAGTCCCGGAGACCCATAGTGTTATATACCATTCGACTCAGCTCGATGAGCTGAACAAATGTCTGTCTGCCCGTGTGTGCGTGTGTGTGTATGTGTGCGTGTGTGTGCACAAAATTCCATAAAAACATTAGCCAAATTTTCACATAGAAAATCTTAACCGATTTTCTTGCAACAAGTTGCATCCGACAGAGACTAAAACGCTGTTGATCACTATAGAATTTCGTAATAATTGCGAATTGCAAAAAATAAATAAATATTAAAATAATGATGAGACATAGTCACATAGAACAATAATGTGTTATGAAGAATGCCTTGCATTTATGAATATTTATGAAGTTTATCCGTGGCTTGCTCCCATTAAGAGTTTCATCGTACTATAAAGATGCTCGTGTTGCACGCATTTAGGCGTAAGTATGCTCTTCGTTCAGTTTCATAGTACCATGAAATTGTCCGAAAGTCAAAATTCGAACATAGGAAATTCGAGAAACTTTTGGCAGCGCCATCTGTCGTCTACTAGTGTAAATTTTCTATCATAACATTAGACGGTGTAACTGTTTTGCCTTTCTTGTACATCATCGAGGTGTCAGCGTAAAGGCTACATTTATTACCTTTTTACGCGAGAAAGGCGCCATCACCGCTAGGTTGATTAATCTGGGTTTTTTGTTCAAAAATAGCAATTTGAGGGGCAACAAAAAAAATTGCCGGTAAATTTTGAGAACTTTCAAAACATTCTTTAACAAATCCGAGGAGTTTTTTTTATTTTTTTTACCATTTTAATATTTATTTTTTAATAGCAGACCCGACGAACCTTTTTTCGTGTAAAATTGATTTATTCTCTGATTAGTTCTCGAGTTATGCAGAAATTTTTGGTTCATTTGTATGGAAGCCCCCTTTCCAGGCAAACCTCCACAGAAACATATCTTCCCTTCCAAAACCTCCACTTGTCAGATTTGGTTCCATTTGCTTGATCTCGAGTTTGAATGAAATTGGTGTTTCATTTGTATAGGAGCCAGGCTCCAAAGAGGAGAGGGGTCTCGAACCATCTTAAGAACCTTCCTCGGTCCCAAAAACCTCTGCATTCAAATTTTTACGCCGCTCGATTCAGTGGAAGAAGAAGAAGATTACCCCCCCCCTTGACTTTGTGGAGACCAGTAGACTTTGACCTTGCGTAGACCATAATGTTTAATAAATATGTGTAACGGCCTTATTAATTTTCAGTTTGCGAAAAAAATGCTCAACATTTTTCCAAAGTCGTTTTTTAATATAAACATCTTTGTGCAATTACATTGCGATGATTGCATTACTAGCAAGGACATTGGCATTGATAACAATTGATCGTCTCATGCCCAGGGACGGGAACGGTTGACATTTCTTTTTATCATTCAATCTGCCACGAAGTAAAAGAAAAACAAAAACACGGCAGCCGCAGCAGCAGCCACGAGCAAGCAGACGACAGTCAGCACATGATTTTATTATTTTCTCTCCCCACAATTAATGTTTTTGTACGCTCATTTCACGACGTATGACCGTTTTTTGGTGGTAAATGATTATTTCTTTACTCCTTGCTCATTTTAGAGACTACAACTAATGAATTAGTACCAACGGCTAGCATTCTCTCTAGGCTTTGCGCCACAGGCAATTACACTCGATCCTGTTCTGTTTGCTGCGCACGAGCCTAAACAAGACATCTGCTGACTGCACCGACGGCTCGACTCTCACGCAGCAGCAGGCAGGAACATACAAACAGTTTGCCGCATCGGTAAAAAATGTCACAATGAGGCGTACATGTTTTTTGGTTTGTGCGGTGCGTAAAATTTGACCGGATAAAATGTAAACATTCGCATAATCACAGTGTTTTACTGTACATTTCCCAACACTGCTCATGCCTGCACAAACATGCCCCTATCTGCATCACTTTTTATACACCATGCACTACATTAGGGGCCCCATACACGCTCCGACGTGTTGTACAACTTTGACTCCACCCCCAGGAAATTTGGTTCGGTCGGAGTAAAGTCGGACCGTCTGTGGGCAAGTTGTACGACTGTTTGGGGGGTGGGGGTGGAGTCAAAGTTGTACAACACGTCGGAGCGTGTATGGGGCCCCTTACGCATTTTTGTTACATTTGTTTCGACCGCGGTCACTGCTCCGGCTCCATTGTTCTACTTTTTGTGCGAAACACCGCACAAAAAGCAGAGTCCAAAAGCCAACCGCACTGAACGGCGACGGCCGAAACGAGACTCTTGCGGACAAGAAAAGAGGGTGCTGCCAAAATGATCCGATACCCTATTTTAACGTTCATAACCCAAAGTTTTAATATAACTGACAAATTGGTAGAGAATTTCCGAGTCGATTGATATATAAATCTCAAAAATCCATCGGAAGATAAAGGCGCTATTAAAGCTCGAAATCTTACATGATTTCGTGACGGTCTCGAATTTGGAAATTTTCATTTGTCACCCTGTATCCGAGTCTTCCCCTTAGACGTAGTTTACGTCAAAAAGACTGAATGCTCTGCGAGCGAATGCACTTTTCTTTTATACCTTATTTTGAATCTTCTCTGCTTCCCAATTGGTGGGCCAATCTTGTCTTCCTGTCTTGTATCCCACTTCTTTGTCAGCCAAACCGTCATCATCATCAACGCGTTCGAAAAGGGCTTCTTCTTTTTTACGCTTGTTGCTCGCTGCTGGCGTCTATTTCCTAACGGGACTTTTCGCTAGATACAGGTCAATAAGCCGGTCAAGCGAGCTTAGAATTGCAGTTCAGGTGGGAAATACGTGTTCTTTTCTGAGACAACATTGTTACTACTAGAAGGAAGGAAACACCCGGACATGGGATTTCGGGTGATAAGATTTAGAATTGGTAACATGGGACGATCATTCAGGCACGTTCGCTTTGTGTGCGGTCAGTATCAAACAATGTTTATCTACATATTTTTTTATCAATGCCAAAAAAATCCAACATTTGAGAAATTTGGACATCTTAAGAATCTTTAAAGGCATGGTCAAGCGAAGTCCTGCGTCCACTTCGCAGTTAAATCAAAAAAATTATCCACTGTTAGTTTTGACGCTATTTATAAAAATCACGCATAAAATTTGGTCTCTAGAATATTGGATTTGGCACCCAAGTACAATTTCTATCCCGAAGGGTATTGAAAGCATTGATATTGATCTCTATTATTGGCTCTCTGAAGAACCGTTTGTTTTTTGGACATACATGCTGCATCATGTGGCTTTTCTTCAGCCTGTCTCGGCTCAGCACCGATGCCGGCCGGTCTTGGCTCGACTCTGCTGCTGCTGTTGCCGGTATCTGCTCAGCATTGCTGCTTTGTCGGGTCTGCTGATGTACTGGCTAGGTTTCGGCTGATGATGGTCGCTTCGATGGTGTCGAGCCAAAAAAGCGGTCGGTGCAGACTTCATTCCCTGCTAAAAGGTGTGAGTGCTGTTCAATCGATGATGCGGTTGCTTCGCTTGTCCCGGTCAGAATGAAAGGAAAAAATCGCGTTGCGCTATTTTATGGCTTCTCGGCAGACCCAGCGGCTGCTCATTCGCTGGTGTCTGCACCAATGAGAACGTGGTAATGGAATGATGCAAGAATTATGCGGTACCCATATTTATAGGTTCCCTTGATCTCAATGTTTTTCATTGAAAACAGTTTTATGCCTATTGAAACAAGTTTTTCGGGTCTTATCAAGCATGGACATGGAAGGCATACTTGAAATCTGTCGATTGAGGGGCTTATCGCAGAAATTCGTCTAATGAGACGAACGCTATTAACGTTTAAAATCTTTCAACACAGCGTAACGCGGTCGATCTGAATATTTTGAAATGACACCCGGTATAGTGAAGAGAGACGTAAGTCCTACGTCAAAAATTGGACAAAGTTTTTCCCATACTAATTTGTGCCACTCTAATGGAGAGTGTTGTATTTAAAACGCAGCAGTAGTGCGACAAGTTTTTCCAGCCAGTGCAACGTGTAACGTATAGGCTAAAGATGTCACTTGGTGGTGAGATTGTAGCTACGGTAGCTACTTTTAAAAAGCTTAAAAGTTTTGAGCATAACGGAGCCGTTTTCAAGTTATTGTATTAAATAATTCAAGCATTTTGGTATTGGTAAATAGTACATAACTTTTGATAGAAAAAACATACACCTGAGATCTGCACAATATAAGCTAAGCTTTCCATCGATGTATTGATATTCAAAATCGGTGGTTGCAAACCTGGCGGAAAAATACTTTTCAAAAAGAAATCCAAGATGGCGGCCAAATTCAATATGCCTGCTTCTATTTTTACTATTGCAAATTGAGGATATACTCTTCCTCTTTCCAACGATATGCTAATCTCTACGATCGGTTGAGAAATGTTTAAGTTATGACTGTTTTGGTGAGTCAAGAATTGACAAAAATCGAGAGGTTCATTAAAATGATTTCGTGTATAACTAACGAGAGGTTCATTTTTCTGAAGAATTTAGCTCGGATCCATAATATACTCGCCGAAAGCTTTCGAAAGAATATAAATTTAGGCATTTTTAAGAACCTCGTGTAAATAGTGGCCCGGTTTCAGCGAGATTTACTCCACTCCTAAACTCAGGTCAAAATTTTTCAACTTTTCGGCCAAATGGCCTGACATTGATTTTTCTGCTGTCTTTTTCGCTGGTGTTCGGGTTCGGCTCATAGAACTTTAGCGGGTGCATATTCAATTCTATTTGTTTAATTGTCGTTTAATGTTTAACAAAAGTTTCGTACTACAAGTGTTACAGAACAAATTCCTTGTTGAATACGGTGCTGGTGCTGATGGCAACGATGGCAACGAAATCAACATCAGCTAGGATAAACCGGTGAGGATGTTCCAATGTTGTTTCTCTATCTACATTTTAGCAAACGCTCAACACTGGCGGCGCCAGCCATTGTTTTTTGGTCGGAGTGCAGCTGGGCGCAAGAACGTTATCAATGAAACAACTACACTCAGGTTTTTTACGCTGTTGAAATTCATTAACTTCTCGGTTCAAACATGAATTTTCACAGCTTTTTGAATACAATCCTGATTTTCTTAGTTCTTGTGTGATTTTTTCAGTGGGGTATCGAATAAGGCCAAACCGTGGAAAAAAGAAACCTCGGTAGTGAAATTTTCTTGTTTTGGATACAATAGAATCTGCTATGAGAATGTTAAAAATGAGTGTCAATTTCCATTGGAAATTTGGAAAACCTCGACGCTTTTTCTGCAGAACAGTTTCTAATGTTGTATGCAACATTCGGGATCCATTTGCGAGCGATAATAACTGACGATTTTTAATTTATATTTAAAAACTATGTATTGAGTATGATGCGAATTAAATGTAGATTTGATTTGATGTTAGAATGATTACATCCGGAAATAATTTTTCATATATCTTATACCTGAGTTAGATTTTTGATTACTATAATGTTCTAAAGTATGATACTAACGCATTTTCTGGTGAGGTTTGACAGTGGGCTCTGTTAAACCTCTACGAAAAGCTGTCAACACATGGATGCTGAAGTGGAGGCGATAGAGGTACTGCTCCATACAACATGTATGTATACCGTCTTCAATTTAGCATCTTGTATTGAACCATGTACGATTTTATGTTGACTGGGAAGTGACAGTGTGCCGCTCAAAGTGCACAAGCCCAACAAGAGCGCCAACCGGCACATCAGGATTAATACGTCAAACAACACACACCCACGCGCGCGATAGTAATGCAAAATAAACGTAAATTAACAAAATATGTCTGACTGAATATTCTTATTTAACCTCAAAAGGAGATAAAATAAGGGTTGCTGATTGACATTAGCTTTCCGATTATTATCAATGTGGTTCAACGGCCGTTAATATTACTTCATTTTCAATTTTATTCCCGGTTCATTTTACTTTCCTTACGTTAAAGATATGATGACGCGGGCGCCTAATCCGAAATTCAAAAGAAAAATCGCTCACTCTGAGCGATTGATTGTTTATTCTCGCGAAGGATGAACAATTCAACAAATTAAGAAAATGCTACCGTCGTGCAAGGCTTCTTTTGACAAATCGGGGGCTACTTTGGACATTTTAAAAATGGAATTATAACGTAAATTACTTTTAAATCGCCATTATTACCATTCGGGTTGGATGCTAACTTTCTGTTTCAAATTTGGTACTTTTTTTCGCTTAATTTTTTCATAAATCCAAAATCCAAAGTGGCTCCGAAGTCAAAAGAGGCCCCACATGACGGTAATACTGTTGTGTAGATGTTGCATAGGTCACATCGCTTTCCATGGTGAATCCCGATCTATGTTACTGATTACCCCACCCAACTAACAAAACTTCCTTCCCGTGATAATTGTGGAGATGCAGATGTATTCTCGGTCTCTAGTAGCAACAATAACCAATAACCACACTCTAACATTCCCTCCCTATCCCAACTGACTGTAAGGACTTGGCCGGCGCCGTTTTATTGATCAACATTTGCGATCTGCTGAAACGTGCACTTCGAGAATAGATGGTAAATCCCAACCACTATTCATTTGGATCGAAGTGCAATTTGCACCAGTTCTAATCAATCACGGAGTAGCAACTAGGGTGGTCGGTATTGGTCTTTTTTGACAAATACCGGTATTCGGTATTTGGTGGAGTCAATACCGGTAATACCGGTAAAATACCGGTTTTTGTGAAAATTTCAGGCACCAGGTATTAAATGAAAAACTTTTGATTTTGACTTTTGGATGAAAAACAATATATCTTGGGTACTTATTCAAAAGGACGTATGTGATTTTGTAAACAAAGATTGAAACGTCGATTTGTCCAATCTGATAGCACTCCCACGCTAAACATCATCATAGACAGGTAGGAGAAGCCTTCGGCTACCTGTTGGTGATGTTGATTTGCGTCGGAGTGCCATCAGTTCGGACACATCGACGTTTCAATCTTTGTTTACAAAATCACATACGTCCTTTTGAATAAGTACCCGAGATATGTTGAAAAACTTCGAAGGTTAAAATAATTGTTTGTTGAGCTTAACTTAACTTGAGCGAAACTTAAGTAATTAATTGGTTTAGTAATTAACTTACTGAATGACACATCTCCCAATCTGCATTGGATTTTGTTGGCATTGTTGTCAACTACTGAAAATCCCCTTTTTGGACGAATGGTTCCAAAGCCGTCAAAAATTAGTGTGAAGTACTTACCCTTAATCCCTTCAGAGGCATCTTCTTTGTACCGATCCTCAGGAATGGTCGTTGTCTCAGTTTCAACGATCGCATCAGGAAATCGTTTCTGATCAATTGCTTTACGGCAGAATTATTCAAAAACGCAAAAAGATCATGCAGAACTCACGACAGAGTAGTTTCACAGCAGTTTGAACAGGTTCGAGGGCTTAAATTATTTCCCCAACCGCCAAAAAACCATCACCGAAGTTTAATTCGGATTATGATAGATCCGTTTGAGCATAGATAAAATTCTATTTCAGCGGTCTTTGGGGTCAGCCACTAATTTAAATTCTTTTCTGAATTCAGAACGGACATATTTTTGCAGCAAATCGTTTTCACGTTTTTCTGAGAAATACTACTTTGGCTCAGTGATGAACTCTTGTAATAAGAAAAATCACTTTAATAAAGATTAAAAAAAAACTACTATGGCACGTACCTTTTCACAATTTCATTAATTGCAAGAAAATTCTTAACAATGTCAACAATGTTCATTGAAGAAAAAAAGTCATTGGCTAAGGGAATGAAGCAACATGTACATGCAGTTTAGCTGATATATGTAGGTGAAAACTATTTGAGATTTTTGATTCTGACAGCAAAATTTGAAATACCGAAAATACCGGTATTTTCCGTCTCTAAAACCGGTATTTTCGGTATCCAAAATTGGCCGGTAATACCGGTATTACCGGTTTCGGTACTACCGGTTAGACCACCCTAGTAGCAACCTTTGATATGTACAGTCCAGTCAGTCTAAGCTAACCTAAGCTAAGCTATTCGGCCAAATGGCCTGACATCCACTGGGCATAGGGCCCTAACATGCACTGCGTTCTGCGGATGTAGTTAATATCCTCACCCATGCCAGCGTATTTTTCACCGCTTCTCATGGACCTCAGTACATCGGCGTAGCCTTTGCCATCGGACTTGACAATAATTGTCTCGCCTCTGTCCCTTCGACTACGGCCATTTGAAGGTGCGCACTTTCGTATACAGGCGTTATTCTTCTTGGCCATCGTTCCTTTTTCTCTCTCAGCCGTTTTTTTTGCGGCTTACTTTCTCGTTCGTTTCGCTTTTTGGGGTTCATGACCTCCCTCGATAGGACGGCTTTTTCCCTGCAAACTTCAGCACCCTTTTTTGGTGGAGTAAACCCCCCCCCCCCTTACATGCTGTCGGTTAAAATTATTCTTGTTATTCTTGTTATATACTTGTTATACTCAACGTATCCCCGGGCCGTGGCCAATCTACGTTGTATGACATTAGGCAATACGTTTACACTGCTGGCTTAAATTTTCAACGTGACGATGAATTTATAGAACTCATGAAATCAATGTGAACTCGACTCGTGGAAAACTTATTCCAGGTTATCCGAGGCTTGTGATAGACCCTTTATCACAACGGACCTTTCCATCCACTGACTGGTAGGCTCGAGCGTCCCGTCCTCTGCTTCAGACCCATAAGGGGTCCGAAACAGTTCAGTTTCAGGGTGTGAGATAATAGAAGATAGAGGAGGAGAGTATGAAGCGGCTTGTTGACCGCTTCCGGCTCTAGCGACTGCTATGGAACCTTTTTATTAGAGAAATGTTTGTAGAGATAGAAACGGTTGTATTTATGTTCATAATAGATATTTAGGCAGTTCGGAATCGCTACGATAGAGTTTATTATAGTATGAATCATTACTTATGGTAGAAGGGAATTGATTGAAATCCGTTTTCTGGTGATTCTCGCTTCTTGTATGTAGATTGATATGATAGAGCAGGCCTGGTAGCGGGTCACTTTTTAGTGACTTGGTCACTTTTTTCGAGCAAGTCACTAAAAAGTCTCTTTTTTCGACCTCAAGTCACTAAAGTCACTTTTTCTCGAAAAAAGTCACTTTTTTCAACTATTTTGAAACTATTGACTATGATTTTTGAATGAAGCATTATGTAGCCATCGAATGATGCTTTGTTCATGGCGGAAATGAAATTACGGATCTTGGGAAAATTATTGCTCTAAAACTTCGCCAGCCATTTTACTCGCTGCTCTTATTGACATTTCACCAGTAGCTAATTGAAGTAAAACACCTTCAGAATTTATAAATTGGTATATGGTCATGCAAGCAGGAGGCCTGGATTTTTTGGATTTTTTTAACTATCAGGCTTTCTACAGTAATGGAAGGTGGGCGACTAGATTCCTGGAGAGACTTGGTCCCTTGGGAGACTTGAGCGTATTTTTCTAATAAATTCTCTAGACAAATGATCGTTATGTGGCGAGTTATTTTTCGGATTGGCAATTTTATTTACTCTATTATTTACTGTGTTTTGTCCCTCCTAAAGATTTTTTAGTGGCCACGAAAAATTTGAACAACTCCTCCCAACAATGACCAAATGTTATCATTTTTTACAGCACAAAGCCATAAGTATGCTAAATTGTCCATACTGATATAAAATCCTGCATTCAATTATAATTTCAGGATATTTGGATTTTTAGTTGTTGCCCCAATATGAGGAGACTTGATCTCTCATTAGTCACACATAAAATTGGCGAGAAAATTCAAGAAAATATAAATTGTGCTAAAGCGGATAATTTGTAGATATAGATGTAATGAAGGATTTGCTCGAAAAAATATTTATTGAGTAGATATCATTTAAAGGGGATTAGGACTCCCCAATTTTGAAGATTCCATGCGCTGTCGAATTCCATACCAAAAGTCATTCATGAATACGCACAGCAAGTTGAAAAATCTGCGTATTTTGGAGGAAAATATTTAAAAGTTCAGAGAGCACTTTTCTACTTTCATTAAAGCAAGTTCTTGGAGAAGGAACCAGACCCTCCGAATATTTTCAAATTCGACTTTTAAAGCACTCCAAAAATCAATTATGTATCAATAACAACAACAGTTGCATAACAGCAACATCATGCATCCGTGAAGCTAAATTATACATTTCATGGAGAGTAACAGAAAATGTTTCATCACAAGCCTCGTGTTTAGAATGATAGGGCCGTAACTGCATCAATTCATTGCTCTTCGTCGATGTTATCTTTTTATCAATGCAGCGAATTGCGGTAGTTGGCCGAAGATTGAATGGTTTGGTGTGATAAAGGATGATTGCACCAGACGCATCAATCACGGTTGTAACTTTGGAATCAGTTGAGCTATTTACGAAACAAATCGATTAAGAGAAAACGATTACTACCCTTATGATTCTCAGCGCGTGATGTTTCGATTAAATAAAAATATTTATTTTTAAATCGAAATAATGATATTTGCCTCTATGATTGTACAGCAATCGAGGGGAAATACATTAAATATGTAAGGGATCCCCAAAGTAATTTTGCAGCAAGAACATGAGAAAATTAAAGCCGTTTTTTCCTCCCAATATCCACTTCGCTCAATGTTTTAGAATTTTCCAATTAAGATGATAATTTATACATTTTAAATGGCATAAATGTAAAAGTTTCCAATATGAAATATTGTGATTTTTTTAGATTTTGTTAGATTTGTTAGCTTTTGATAACGAGCATTTAATTCCAGGCTCGTTGTTTCGTTTTGTACCAAAACGATCCGTACTGTTGTTTCTTTTGCATTAACAAAATTCCCTGGCACATATGACAAATCTGCAACTTTTTAAGTAGGTATTCAGCTAATCCAGTGATCGTAATTTTCACTCATTCTCACGAGAAGAGAATATTTCTTCACGCAGATTTTTGCCGAGAAATCATTTTTCGGGAAGAAACACAGATCTTGCAAGTGATAACCTTGTTTCGTTCACTTTCGTTCACTAGCAGGACTACTCATAATTTTGAGTAATCCTGGTTTTGACTGATATTTAGTAAAGTTTCCGTGGGATAAAAAAAGAGCGGCCAATACAATTTTACTTAGTAGCTGATCACTACTCGAGTTGATAAAAGTTAGCTTGCTTGATTTTCGTTTCTCTGCTGGATTCGTTATGAGAGAGTGGTGAGTGAAAGATGTTCTCCGCCACAAATTACGAAAAAAGATTCTTTTTCGACAAAAGATATTTTAGTTACCAGATAAACATTATCGCTATCCGGAACATCTTTTGCTGGCGAGGATAGGGGATCTAAATGTCATACATACGATTTGGCAGTTAGGTACCACACATGTTTCGGACAGCAGAACAAAGGGAACCGAAGCGACAATCTTTATCTTGTAACTAAAATATCTTTTTTTTTTCAACCCAAAAACTCTTGAATTCGTCTCATCAAACTTGCAAGTGAAACTAAAAGTCACTATTTGGTCACTTTTTCTGCAACTGAAAGTCACTATTTGGTCCCTTTTTTCGTCAGCTTTGGTCACTAAAGTCACTATTTTGAGCGGCATTGGTCGCTACCAGCCCTGTAGAGGTACGTGTAGTTTGGGATTAGTGTGATCCCGTTGGTTTAAGTTTGGAAACATAAAATAGAAAAGGAGGGAGCAGGACGGGTGGGGGCACAAATACCTAACCATTTGACGCAGAAAGATTAAAATAATTAAACTGAATTAAAATAAATCAATTAAATTTTACAATTTTGGTCGAACTTAAGTAAAAAATGTGTTCCAAGCGTGCCCACCGAATTAAGTATATTAGGAGTACTGATAACCTATGCTACTAATAAAGCTCGTGATTAAAAAATGGAGGATGGCATTGTTATTGCTCATCAAAATATAATATTATTCTAGATATTCAATTAAGAATGAAAACTGAATACTAACTGTCCAGAAACTGCTTTCACCATACTGCCGTCCCGAGCACAGCCGCCTCTGCCACTCATAGGCAATGTCCCTCCCACCACCTTGACAGTCTCCAGAAGTATCTACCACAAGATTTGAGAACTAGAATGAATTATTAACATGTCCAGCCATTATATAAAATGACTTGTTCAAGCAAAGGCGTCATAGATGCGGGAACGACATCGCCATAAACGACACGGGACAACCATGCTCCACACGACAGTGCAACAATGCACCGAATCGGGGACCTCCTTAACTGTTCTATGCAACGCAGAGTTTTACCCTCTCTTGCGTTATGAGATGCTGAAAATAAGCTCCTAATCATTTGATGGCAAAAATAAAAATAAAATAAAAACAATCAGACAAAATTAAAATATTCTAGCTAAATTTTACTATTTGGTCGAGCATGGGTCAGCCGCCTAACACCCGCGTTTAAAAATATGTTCCATGCGTGCCCCCCACATAAAATAATAACGTGTGCTAATCACTAATGATACTAAACGATTTAAATGGAATTAGGTATTGTTCCCGCTTATCATTTTAGCACCGCCAGGGGGAACTTGGCCGGTACCTACTGCACTTTTCTTTCCCTTTCCACAAGCAATGACCATCATTTGTGATATTTCAACGGAATCTTATTGGGAATTCTGAAAAGGCAGACAATCAATGCAGTTAGATTGCCAGGTAATACGTGCACATCGTAGCACTGGTGATGTATCACAACACAATCGTATATATACAGGAGTATATGAACTATATGATGACATTGACCGGAAGATTAGATAAGCATTTCCCCCCATGCTGTCGGTTAAAATTATGGAACCAAAATACGCACTTCTGTGAATACAACTATGTAACGAAATTATTTCTGGGAAAATTTTGAAAACGAGTGTAAAACACGAAAAATAATGTTTTGAACATTTGTAATCGTAATATTTATTTCAATCACTATTATGAGTACACATACATGGCATTAAATGCAACATCTGGTAGGTATGTAAATAAATGTCATCTTATGTTTTTAGTACTAAGTTCTTTAAAAGATGCCTAACACTTGTTTACCTGAAACTCCAATTAAGAACCTTTTTATCTTACCTTCTAATAAATGCACTTTAGTTACGCTACCTAGCACTGGAAGACTCAGGTAGTTTGACGATCTAATATTCGATTACATTCTGAAAATGCCGAACTTGGTATCCCCGATGGGTTTGTTCAAAGCCGCCTGCAAACTCAATCCGAGAACCTTTCTTGTATCGACCGGATCGATGATACCATCATCCCAAAGTCTAGCAGTACTATAGTAGGGGGAGCCTTCCTTCTCGAATTGTTCGATAATTGGTTCCTTGATTTTGCTACCTATCTCCTCGGTCCACTGCTTCCCTGTGCGTTTGTACTGCTCTTCGGTGATCTGCGCAAGCACTCCGGCAGCTTGTGAACCTCCCATTACGGAGATACGGCTGTTTGGCCACATGTACAGGAATCGCGGCGAATAGGCACGACCGCACATACCGTAGTTGCCAGCCCCATACGAGCCTCCGATGAGAAGTGTCAATTTTGGTACGTTAGCACATGCAACTGCCGTCACCATTTTGGCACCGTTTTTGGCGATTCCACCAGCTTCGGCATCCCTGCCCACCATGAAACCCGTAATGTTCTGAAGGAAGATGAGCGGAATCTTCTTCTGGGCACACAGCTCAATGAAGTGTGCTCCCTTGAGGGCGCTCTCTGAAAATAGCACACCATTGTTGCCGACCACACCAACCAACTGTCCGTACAAGCGAGCATACCCACAAACAATCGTCTCCCCGTAGAATTTCTTAAATTCGGTGAACCGACTGCCATCGAAGATACGGGCAATCACTTCGCGCACATCGAACGATCGCGTCAAGTTGGCTCCAACGATTCCGTATAGCTCTTCCGGGTCGTACTTTGGAGGTTCGGGATCCGGTAAAAAGCTGAGACGATCATGGTTCATCTGTAAATGTTAAATTAATAGAATTGAGCTTTCCTACCTTTAAAACTATATTTAATGATCAGGGTCAGTAATACTCATTGTCTTTATTTAGATAGAAGTAATCAGTTAGAAAAAATATAACTTTCGTAATGAAATGATTTTTTTTCTCATAAATTGCTTATTTTAGTTTGCAATTTGTTTTTAGGGTAATATTAATTAGAATCAACTTTGAGTAGATAATGACATTAAATGTATGAGTATATTTATCTCATGGGGGGCCCTCCTTAGCCGTGCGGTAAGACGCGCGGCTACAAAGCAAGACCATGCTGAGGGTGGCTGGGTTCGATTCCCGGTGCCGGTCTAGGCAATTTTCGGATTGGAAATTGTCTCGACTTCCCTGGGCATAAAAGTATCATCGTGTTAGCCTCATGATATACGAATGCAAAAATGGTAACTTGGCTTAGAAACCTCGCAGTTAATAACTGTGGAAGTGCTTAGTGAACACTAAGCTGCGAGGCGGCAATGTCCCAGTGGGGGATGTAATGCCAACGAAGAAGAAGAAGATATTTATCTCATCATCAGTGGCTTCCTCGCTATAATTTCGATGGAAATTTACAGCCCTGCCTACTAGCTGTAATCGCATATCTGTCCCATCTTTTCTGGGTTTTTTATTCATATGGGACTTATACGCGATTACAGGCAGCATATTATCCTTGTTTTTTTTCAATTCAATTCTTACCATTGCCTTCGTTGAATACCCGGCATTTTCGTCATACGCGCTGGGACGATTCAAATTCATCACGACCTGGCGTGCCAAATAGAGCGCATGCTCATCGTCCACCGCATAGTGATCCGTCACTCCAGACGTTCGGCAGTGTAGATCGGCTCCACCAAGATCTTCGGCCGATACCACCTCGCCGGTGGCGGCCTTCACCAACGGAGGCCCTGCCAGGAAAATCGTTCCCTGTTTCTTGACGATGATGCTTTCGTCGGCCATCGCTGGCACGTAAGCCCCCCCAGCGGTACAAGATCCCATCACAACAGCTATCTGAGGAATTCCTTGCGCAGACATGTTTGCCTGATTGAAGAATATTCTCCCGAAGTGCGTCTTATCTGGGAACACATCCGCTTGGCGAGGCAGATTCGCGCCGCCCGAATCCACGAGATAAATGCAGGGTAAGTTATTCTCCTGGGCGATTTCCTGTGCACGTAAATGCTTTTTAACCGTTATTGGATAATAACTGCCTCCCTTGACCGTGGCATCATTGGCAACAATCACACAATCAACGCCCTGCACCCGGCCTACACCGGTGATTATTCCAGCGGCGTTGACGACATCCTTGCCGTACATCTCGTATCCAGCCAGAGTACTCAGTTCCAAAAATGGCGAGCCTGGATCAATTAACTTGTTAATACGATCTCTGGCCAAAAGCTTTCCTTTACTGGTGTGGCGCTTGATGGCCTCTGGGCCACCCCCATTTAGCACATTCTCAGTAATGGATCGTAAGTTGCCAACCAAGTCGCGCATCTGCGTGTCATTTTCCTGTAAGATTTCCCAGCATAGTAACAGCGCTGAATCAAACCACAATGTTGCTTTCTTACCTTGAATTCCGGTGCTTGACGATTCACTTCGGTCGTTAGAACGTTCGCCTCGGAGATATGAAGAGCACGACATGATTGTTGAAACCGGAGCCGCAGCGGGGACAAATTAGATATAAGAAACCTTGCCTTCGAAAGCATTCTTTGCAAGAAATGAGATATTATGTAAATACTCCAAGTAGAAGGAGAAAAAGCGCACGACGAGCGTAATTACGATAATGATAAGCGAAGCGCACAGGCGCAACAACACGACGAACGTCAACACGTTGCCCGTGTTGCGCAACATTTTGGCTTTTTGACAGCTAAAGTAAAAACATTAAAAACATCGATTTTCAAGTGTTGCCTGTTTTGTTGTATTTATAATATAAATCTCGGGTACTTATTCAAAATGACATATTGCCTGATTTTCTCAAAATTGCACGACGCGAACCCTTCAGGGGGAAACGCAATGGAGTGCGGCAACGGAACGGCAACGGCAGGATGCGGCAGCTGTCACTTTTGAATACACGGCAGTATATGGAACGGCACGCAATGATGCGGAACGGCAAATGCGGAATGTACTAAAACCGCATATTTTTTGAAAATTTTCAAAAAATGCGGCAGCGGTATTGCGGAAAGATTTGTTTATTTTTAGCATGAAGTGATTTTATTCAAATTTGTATTATTTTCAGTAGCAGAGAACTTCAGAGAAAGCATAATCAGGACAACTCGATTAAACTGGATTGCTGAAAATGAATAAAATTATTTATGGAAATCGTGAAAACCTCGAAGAAACAATAATGATTATATTATTAATCATAAAATCGTCGTTCTACTTGGTTTTATCCAACAAGTAAATCCAATTTCAATAGAACATCCACTATTCATCCAAATTAAATCCCTGAAATTGTGAGTTTGAGTTCCCAGATCCTTTGTATTTCCGATAAAAATTGCATGTAAAATTTTCTCTTAATTTACCATGAAAATTAACTTGAGCTTTGTTGGATAATTATTCTGAATCTACAAGGGATTTCCACTGATTTTTAATGAAAAATTCCTATGAAATTCCAAAAAAATACCAAGAGAATTCCTCTCAAATATTCCTGAAACTCCGAAGGAAATTACTCTGAATGGAAATGAAAATCGAAAATTAAACAAATTAAATTGAAAAAAAAGTTTCTAATAAATTAGGCAGTTCCGGAATTCTTTCGGAAGTTCCTACAGGAATTGTTTCGGAAGTTCCTCCAGAAATTCCTTCTGAAGTTCCTCCAGAAATGTCTTCGAAAGTTCTTCCAGGAATTCCTCCGGAAGTTCCTCCAGGAATTCCTCCGAAAGTTCCTCCAGGAAATCCTCCCGAAGTTCCTCCAGGAATTCCTCCGGAAGTTCCTCCAGTAATTCCTCCGGTAGTTTCTCCAGGAATTCCTCCGGAAGTTCCTCCAGTAAGTTCCTCCAGCAATTCCTCCGGAAGTTCCTCCAGGAATTCCTCCGGAAGTTCCTCCAGGAATTCCTCCGAAAGTTCCTCCAGGAATTCCTCCGGAAGTTTCTCCAGGAATTCCTCCGGAAGTTTCTCCAGGAATTCCTCCGGAAGTTTCTCCAGGAATTTCTCCGGAATTTCCTCCAGGAATTTCTCCGGAAGTTCCTCCAGGAATTCCTCCGGAAGCTCCTCCAGGAATTCCTCCGGAAGTTCCTCCAGGAATTCCTCCGGAAGTTCCTCCAGCAATTCCTCCGGAAGTTCCTCCAGCAATTCCTCCGGAAGTTCCTCCAGGAATTCCTCCGAAAGTTCTTCCAGGAATTCCTCCGGAAGTTCCTCCAGGAATTCCTCCGGAAGTTCCTCCAGGAATTCCTCCGGAAGTTCCTCCAGGAATTCCTCCGGAAGTTCCTCCGGAAGTTTCTCCAGGAATTCCTCCGGAAGTTTCTCCAGGAATTTCTCCGGAAGTTCCTCCAGGAATTTCTCCGGAAGTTCCTCCGGAAGTTCCTCCAGGAATTCCTCCGGAAGTTCCTCCAGGAATTCCTCCAGGAATTCCTCCGGAAGTTCCTCCAGGAATTCCTCCGGAAGTTCCTCCAGGAATTCCTCCGGAAGTTCCACCAGGAATTCCTCCGGAAGTTCCACCAGGAATTCCTCCGGAAGTTCCACCAGGAATTCCTCCGGAAGTTCCTCCAGGAATTCCTCCGGAAGTTCCTCCAGGAATTCCTCCGGAAGTTCCTCCAGGAATTCCTCCGGAAGTTCCTCCAGGAATTCCTCCGGAAGTTCCTCCAGGAATTCCTCCGGAAGTTCCTCCAGGAATTCCTCCGGAAGTTCCTCCAGGAATTCCTCCGGAAGTTCCTCCAGGAATTCCTCCGGAAGTTCCTCCGGAAGTTCCTCCGGAAGTTCCTCCGGAAGTTCCTCCGGAAGTTCCTCCGGAAGTTCCTCCGGAAGTTCCTCCAGGAATTCCTCCGGAAGTTCCTCCAGGAATTCCTCCGGAAGTTCCTCCAGGAATTCCTCCGGAAGTTCCTCCAGGAATTCCTCCGGAAGTTCCTCCAGGAATTCCTCCGGAAGTTCCTCCAGGAATTCCTCCGGAAGTTCCTCCAGGAATTCCTCCGGAAGCTCCTCCAGGAATTCCTCCGGAAGTTCTTCCAGGAATTCCTCCGGAAGTTCCTCCAGGAATTCCTCCGGAAGTTCCTCCAGGAATTCATCCGGAAGTTCCTCCAGGAATTCCTCCGGAAGTTCCTCCAGGAATTCCTCCGGAAGTTCCTCCAGGAATTCCTCCGGAAGTTCCTCCAGGAATTCCTCCGGAAGTTCCTCCAGGAATTCCTCCGGAAGTTCCTCCAGGAATTCCTCCGGAAGTTCCTCCAGGAATTCCTCCGGAAGTTCCTCCAGGAATTCCTCCGGAAGTTCCTCCAGGAATTCCTCCGGAAGTTCCTCCAGGAATTTCTCCAGAAGTTCCTCCAGGAATTCCTCCGGAAGTTCCTCCAGGAATTCCTCCAGAAGTTCCTCCGGAAGTTCCTCCATGAATTCCTCCGGAAGTTTCTCCAGGAATTCCTCCGGAAGTTCCTCCAAGAATTCCTCCGGAAGTTCCTCCAGGAATTCCTCCAGAAGTTTCTCCAGGAATTCCTCCGGAAGTTCCTCCATGAATTCTTCCGGAAGTTTCTCCAGGAATTCCTCCGGAAGTTCCTTCAAGAATTCCTCCGGAAGTTCCTCCATGAATTCCTCCGGAAGTTTCTCCAGGAATTCCTCCGGAAGTTCCTCCAGGAATTCCTCCGGAAGTTCCTCCAAGAATTCCTCCGGAAGTTCCTCCAGGAATTCCTCCAGAAGTTCCTCCAGGAATTCCTCCGGAAGTTCCTCCATGAATTCCTCCGGAAGTTTCTCCAGGAATTCCTCCGGAAGTTCCCCCTGAATTCCCTCGGAAGTTCCCCCAGGAATTCTTTCGGAAGTTCCCCCAGGATTTCAGGAGTTCCTCCGGAAGAACCTCCAGGTATTCATCCGGCAGTTTCTCTAGGATTTCCCCCGAAAGTTTCACCTGAAGTTTCTCCGGAAGTTCCTCCAGGGTTTTTTCCGGAAGTTCCTCTAGAATTCTTCTCGAAGTTCCTCCAGGAATTCCAAGGAGAACTTCCGTTCCAAAGATATATAGGAGTAGCTTCCGGGGGATTATCGGGAGGTCCTTCCAGGTTAAATCTTGGAGGAATTTTGGGAGGAACTCCTGGAGAACTTTCGTGGGATTCCTGGAGGAACTTCCGGGGGATTTCCTGGAGGAACTTCCGGGGGAATTCCTGGAGGAACTTCCGGAAAAATTCATGTAGGAACTTCCGGAGGAAATACGGGAGAACTTCAGGAGGAATTACGGGAGGAACTTCAGGACCAATTCCGGGGAATTCCTGGAAGAACTTTCGGTGGAAATCCAGGAGGAACTTTTCGGGGAATTCCTGGAGGAACTTCCGAAGGAATTCCTGGATGAACTTCTAAAGGAATTCCTGAACTTGCGAAGGAATCTAGAGGAACTTCCAGAGGAATTTCTAAAAGAACTTCTGTAGGAATTTCCGGAGGAACTCCTGGAGGATTTACTGGAGGAACTTCCGAAGGAATCGGAGGAAATCCTGGTGGAACTCCATTAGGAATTTCTTGAAGAACTTTTGGAGGAATTTCCCGAAGAACTCTTAGAGGAACATCCAGAGGAACTCTTGGAGCAACTTTCAAAGGAACTCTTGGGGAAACTTACGAAGGAACTTTCGAAGGAATTTTCGCAGGAACTTCTGAAGGAATTCCTGAAGGAGCTTCTTAAGGAACTTCCGAACAAATTACTGGAGGAACTTTCGAAGGAATGTTCGATGGAATTACTGGAGGAACTTCCGAAGGAATCTTGAGGAGTTTGTGGAGGAATTCCTGGAGAAATTCGTGGAGAAGCATTCGAAGGAATTGGTAGAGGAACTTCCGGAGGATCTTTTGGAGGAACTTTCGAAGGAACTTTTGGAAGAATTTACGGAGGAACTTCCGAAGGAATTTTTGCAGGAATTTGCGGAGAAATTCCTGGAGGAATTTCCGGATGAACTCCTGGAGGAACTTCCGGAGGAACTCCTGGAGGAACTTCCGAAAGAACTTCTGTAGGAATTTCCAGAGGAACTCTTGGAGGAATTTCCGAAGGATTTGTGGAAGAAAGGAAGAAATTTTTGGAAAAACTTTCGATAGAATATTGAGGAACATCAGGTGGAATTCCTGGAGGAATTCGTGGAGGAGCTTTCGGAGGAATTCCTGGTGGAACTCCATGCGGAATTTCTTGAGGAACTCTTGGAGGAACTACCGGAGGAATTCGTGGAGGAACTTCCGAAGGAATTTTTGCAGGAGCTTCTGAAGGAATTTCTGAAGAAACTTAAGGAATTCCTGGAGGAGCTTCTGGGGAAATTCATGGAGGAACTTCCAGAGGAATTTTTGGAAGAACTTATGGAGGAATTTCTGGAGAAACTTCCGCAGGAATTCCTGGAAGAATTTCTGGAGCCACTTCCGAAAGAAGCGCTGGTGAAACCCCGAAGGAATTTGTGGAGGCACTTTTGAAGGAATAGGAGATCGTCAGTTGCGTTCTAGCAAAAATTCCGCTTGAGGCCCTTCCTAAATATTTTAACAACAGCCACTACACCTGACGGTATAATTGCAATATTTCCATTATCAGGCGACAGGTGGTGTTGCTGTGTGTTTGTATCAATGTAACATTGCATATACACTAGTGACATCTGCTGTTCGATATCGTAAGCTTTCAATGTTCCTTCCACACACACGAGGTGGAGAACAGTCTTAAAGAAATTGAAAGTATACAGCTAGAATTTAGTATGGAGGTACAATGAAATCTCTTTTATTGTTTAGAACTGTAAAACAAGTCGTGGGAACAAAAAATCTAAAAATTATTTGTTGCTTTTTGACCTAGGTTTCATATTGATGCGATGCGTAGTTAATGAGAACGGATGATTTGTCCATACAAGGAAATTAATTTTACTTTAAATGTTGTGGCGCCATCTCGTTCAAACAGCATCTTTGTCTTTGCCTTATTGCTGGAGAAATTTCCAAATTAATTCCTGGAGTAACTTTCTGTAGAATATGGAGGACCTTCCGGAGTACTTTAATTAGTGTTTTTTATCGCAATTAAGTATAACAAAACGGAACTTCCTTAGAACTTTTTGGAGGATTTTCCGGAGGACTTCCTAGACAAACTTTCTGGGGAATTCTTGAAGAAATTTCGAAGAAATTTCTGGAGCATCTTCATGTAGGAACTTCCAAAGGAATTCCTAGAAGTTTCTCCAGAGAAATATCCGGAGCGATTTCAGCAACAACTTCCAAAATAATTTCTTGATGAATTTCCGGTGCAATTCCTGAAGGAACTTTCGAAGGGATTTGTGGTGGATCTTCTGGAGAAATTGGTGATGGAGCTTCCTTATTGGAATTATGTACAATACTTCTGAGCCTCTGCAGTTCCTGCAGGAACTTCCGGCGGTTCAAGACATCAAAAAATAGTATTCCTACTGTTCTGATCGAGGTTCTGATATATTTAAAGCAGTCACTGAATCAATTAGAATTAATTTAAAAGTTTATTTAAATAATTGAAATTAAATCGTCTCTAGAAATAATTAAAATCATCTTTGAAAAAATCAGAATTCCTTTAAAACTTGAAACGTCATATAAAATCTGTCCGGCAAATCCGCATGCATTGCGTTTTGCAACTGCGGCAATGATGCGGATTTTTTTAGTACAAACCGTCGACAAACCGCTTGCCGTTGCCGTTCCGTTGCCGCACTCCATTGCGTTTCCCCCTTTCCATGAAAGGTACCGCCGCGCTTTCTGCACCCCGTTTACTTGATTCTTATGGGTGAATAGCATTGCGCTGTATCGTTTGGTGCGGCCGTATTTTTCGACAGTCATTCGCCGCGTGAAGTTTTGTGCAACATTACAAACATTACAAACGCCGCGCAGTGTATCATATCCAGAAAATCTGACAATATGTTATTTTGTAAATAAAGATTCGAACGTTGATTTCACCAATCTGATATCACTATCCCACTTAAAGCATCGCCACAGACAGATAGGGGTAGGCTTCGGCTACCAGTTCGTGGTGTTGGTTTGCGTGGGAGTGCCATCAGATTGGACGTATGAATCTTTGTTTACAAAATCACATACGTCCTTTTGAATAAATACCCAAGAAATAGCGATTGTATAGAGATGAGTGACGTTTAACGCTCGCACACTGATGTGCAATTCGGCATGTGTAAATACATGTTTGTTTTCCTTCTGCTCATAACCTCAAAATTCTAGAGTGCTTTGAGAATAGGTCGTATGTGCAAAAGAGAGCCTCTCTTCGGTTCCATTCTCTTTCGATTATTACAAAGCTATGCACAAATTTACGTTGGATTTTTTGGCAGATATCTAAAGACAATAGCTTTGTCTAGCGTGCTAAAGTGAAAATGTTGAAGAAAATGCTAAACTTGCCGATCTATTAGCGAAAGAGAGCGTGAACAAAGAGAGTCTCTCTTTTGTACATACGACCTATTCTCAAAGCAATCTAGAATTGATCGAGTCATCACAATGGTTGCGAAGGAGTCAAAAAATATATGGAAATATACTCATTTTTACCCAAACTTTGCTGAGTAGCACCATCTAGGAGTGTTTGTTTTCCTTTTATCGCTACTCACACATTCGGACGTGAGAATCTCAATGGAAACATGAGAATGTTAAGCTATCAGTACACTGTTTGTCATAATAACAAATATTTGTCAAGTCAGCCTGATATCCATGTCGATTTCTGGTCAGTCTGATAGATATCCGGATAAACTTGACAAATATTTGTCATCATGACAAACAGTGTACTGAGGGCTTTATACGTACATAAAACTCGACATTCAAGGACTTAAGTCATTGCAAGGACTTACTTATAGGTCCTGTACACGAGAGTGTATTATTAATAGAGTAATCTGTCAAACGCAACGCAAACGTATCCTATGTGCGGGGTTCTTATGGGCCAAACACAATGGATACGTTTGCGTGCGTTTTGACAGTTTTCTCATGGAAAAACTGTCAAACCGCACGCAAACGTATCAATTGTGTTTGACCCATTAATGCTTGTGATCCATTATTTTCTCTGGGTGTGTAGTTCACTCGGATTAACCTCGCTGGTAGCAATGAAGGCACCTTCCGGAATATGTACAGCACCTCGGTGCTGTCAAAGAAGGACTGTTTCACCGTGACATCTCCCAGTCGGCGTGTGTCGTCCTGTATTTTTTTTTGTAAAGCTGATCACAGGAGCCACAGGTGACCTCGTGATTCAGTCGAAGGGGGATCCCCCGATTACCATGTCGTTGTAACTACTGAATTCTGCGAGCAACACTCTTGATCATGATATCACCCTTGGAAATCTATCTACGACGGCATTAAGTTGGCTGTAGAAGGTCTCTTGGTCTTGCAGATCGGCAGCATCGGTTGACGCATAACATTGCATTATCGTAAGGTTGCGACCTCTTTCATTTATAGGTTCTCAGTTCATAAGCGAAGAGTGTGCCTGGGCGCTAGGTAGCCAAATTGACGATGCCGGAAAGCGTGTTTATCTCATAAACCAGAGTATAACAGAATTTGTCTCAACTTAGTCCCAGGATTTCAGGTTCGGCTCGGGGAACGAAGCCTTTCCGGGATGTATTGATCTTCTGATAGAACTTGCGTGTTTCTTGAGAACGGCACAGCTGCTCGCACTTTGCTTCTTCCAGGTGGCGCTTTTTCTTCCGAAAAGGTCTGTCTTCGTTTCCGTTCCATGTTATGTAGGGTCCCTTGCTGCAGCGCGACCCCCCGCGCTATCTGCACTCTTTTTCGAACCAATCGTTCCGCCGACTTCGTCCCTCATACCCGATGTTGCTTTCCGCTGCGTCGTTGATGACTCTTAACAACTGCTTTAACTGTATTCCAGCAGTCCTCAAGAGGGGCCCCATTGAGGCCCCACCCTATGCAACGTTGCCTCGAGATGCTGCGTCTAGACAATGGCGACATCAGGTAGCTTCAATCGCTCTAGGTCGTACCGCGGTGGCCGTTAGTGCCACTATATGTCCCGACGTCGTTAATGTCGGAACTCAAGTCCCGTAGTATGCAAACGAAGACAAATTCGCACTATATACTACTTTGATTCTTCCGGTGGCTTTATACGGCCATGAAACATGGACGTTAAAAGAGGCTGATCAGAGAGCTTTCGGAGTGTTTGAGCGTAAGGTGCTGCGGACAATACTCGGCGGTAAACAGGAGAACGGTAACTGGCGGCGTCGCATGAATCACGAGTTGTACCAGGTGTATAAAGGGATGGATATTGTAAGCTTATACAACACGGCAGACTACGGTGGGCTGGATACGTTGTTTGTATGCCGGAAGAACGTCAAGTGAAGATAATATTTTGTTGAGAACCCGGAAGAGGCTGCTGGCTTCGCGATGACTTTTTGCAGTTGAAGAGGACCTGAGGGCGTTCAATGTTCAGGGCGACTGAAAGCGATTGGCCCAGGATCGAGTCCAGTGGAGAAGGATACTCCATTCGGCGTAGGTTCATCGAAGAGCTGTAGCCCATCAAGTATCAAGTAAGTAAGAAAAAGGACTTAAATTGCGATTCCCAATAATTTTCCTTAGGAGTTCTTCTTTTAAATTTGAAAGAATGTCCCATGAGAAATCTGAAAATTCCGTAGAAATCTTTGGAAATTCTGTGGACATTGACCAAAATTTCTAGAGTAATTTCCGAAAACTTTGCTGGAAGAATATTTTGGGTAAGCTCAGAAGTTCTGTAAAAATTCTGAATAGTTTTAGGCCGAAGTTTGGATGAACCGTTTGTAGTTATTTTTTTATTTTTTTAAGAAAAATTCTAAATATTCCCTCGATAAAATAAAAAAAATATTGGATTGGATTTCAATTATGCAAAGTAAAGAAATCTATGCCGTGGAAACTTCGTGCTTCGAAGATGTTAACAAACTAGGTATACTTGTTTTTAGTACACTCAGGTTTTTTTTCACACGGTTTGGTTTTAGTCGTTTAAGACCTTCAGCGTCAATGAAACAATGAGTTAACCCCACGAAAAAATTCACAAAAAATCAAAGAAAATTCAGGTGGTATTGTTGAAAGCGTTTTGGAAATCTTTTCGGATCTTTCGGAGGAGTTGCAATTTCCGAACAAGATTGAATGGATTCCAGTGCTAGTTACCAGCAATTTGGTTCTATGCTTTTCTGGAGATTTAATCAAGTTCTTCGAAGGCAACTTGGATTGTTCACTAAAGGAATGACAAACGTCTTGTCGATTAGGAAGTGAAAACTGAACTGTACTGAACTGGGGCCATCCAGAAACCACGTGGTCATATTTTTGAAGATTTTCAACCCCCCCCTCCCCCCATGTGGTCTATCGTGGTCATTTGGCAGAACCCCCCCTCCCCCCCCCCCTTTGACCACGTGGTTTTTTTTTCAAGCACAAAAATTAAAAAAAAACCTATGTAACTAAAACATATGGTTAATCCGATCAATTTTAAAGATGGACAATTTCAACTGATTCAAAATCAAACTAAAACCCAGCATGGAAATTATAAATTTTCATTATTTCGAAGATTTTTATGATGTTATCATGTTGTAATGTGTATCAGGTATTAGTTTATCTAGAACTCGCATACCTTCGATGCATCAGGAGGATACCAAAAAATGCGGACTCGCGAATATGTTATAAAAATTTCGGGAAAAATTTGTAATGGCTTAGAAATTTTCCAAAATATCCCTATATTTTTTAATTTCTTTATTGGTGATTTTTTTAAATACATAATTGCAATTTTTGCTTTTACAGGTGCTAATTTATTATTGTTTTGTGGAAAATTTTCAACTGTTTATGGAAATTTTGCATTATTTGCAGTAATTCTATATTTATTTAATACTCATACCCTGATTTCTTTATTGGCAATTTCCAATTCTATTATTGAAAATTTCTATTTTTTCTCTGAGCTGGCTCTAGAGCTGGCTCATCTCTCAAAATTTCTAATTCTTCATTGAAATTTTATTTTGATATTGACTCGTGGAATCCAATGATGCCATACTAAACATATTTTCTCAGTCACTCTGATGTCTTTCGAATAATTTCCCAAGGAACTTCTATTCCATATCTCGAATATGCTTCAGTCAATGGTCTTTTCATAAGCGACTCATAGAAGAATGAATTTGTTATAGATCAATTATCATTTTGGAGTTCGGATCATTCGATTTATTCAATTAACCAAATTATGAATGATGTATCTAGACCAACATTTGAAAAGGGCGTAACAGCCAAAATTTATTCCTTCTGATTCTTTGTCCACATATATAGCTTTATACGTAGACGAAGAATCAGAAGGAATAAATTTTGGCTGTTACGCCCTTTTCAAATGTTGGTCTAGGTATGATATAATATCCCATTAGGTCCATTGGGTTGATATGACAATTGTTATTTGTACAAGCTACTACAGACTTTTTAGTTCAAAAACTTATGTTGAGCTTTTAAATGGAATGTCTTTACTTGTCATAAGACGAGTTTGTACCTTCCCATTTAATTCCACCACTTGATTGTACCTTGACAGATACGTATTTCGACCTCAACAGTAAGGTCGGCTTCAGTGTTTCGTACTTGACTCGACTTAGGTTATACAAAACTTTTAGGTTTTAAAAAACGTCCTGGAAGTCGTAATGTTTGAACTACTTAATCATCCAAGCAGAGATGCATCTGAACACGAGAACGCGTGTTCGTGTTCAAAACGTTTTGAACACTGCACACTGTTCAAGAGCACTGACCGAACTTAGCAACTTGTATCCTAGGAAAACAAACTCAAGCGACGGCATGCTACTCATTTTTCGGCTAGTAATGGAACACGTGGGTGTCTAACGGATAGAAATCAAGCATGCTCGTATGTTTTGCATAGTTCCAAATCTTAGGAAACTTAGTTACCATGATCGTTTTGCTTGCGTACCAACTCAGTGCACACTGAACAGTGTTCAGAGTTCAAAACTAAGAACACCAAGGCACGCTCTTGGCTCATGTTCTGTTCAGGATGCATCTCTGCATCCAAGACCCAGTGCTTCTAAGGCCCTACAAAAAAGGCATAGTCATTGTGCAGCTTGATGTTGACTCAAGATAATTTTGGGTACCCTGTCTCTTAGATCTCATGTTAATGGAAATTAGGATCATATGCTTATTTCATCGGATTGGGTACATACCGATGATGAGGACATTACAAATGTCATGATTGATCACCCGAGAAGTCGTGGGCTGAACTTGAGAGCAATCACTGGCTTAACGTTCAGGATGACCCATCTTATCTGAGTGTCCAGAATGATTCAAACATTTCAACTTCATTTGCATGCTCTTAGAATCGAAATCTTCCCAAAGTTTCGGATAACTGAGTTTTCAGGGTCAGTCAAATTTGAGCTCCCATATTTTTTCTGTAAAATCAATATCTAGATTAACAATTTTACTGAAGAAAATGGTGGTCTAACTCTCTTTGTGATTTAATAGACAATCTAAAACGCTGGACATATATGACCCATCCGTCCTGAAAGGGTTGAGATTTGTTTTGAATTCAATTTCAATCGTTATTATAACACTATTTATTACCCTAGATTGTTTTAGGAATTCAGTGTTTTTTCTGGAACACTGCCACTTTTTTCATATCGCCGAACTCTTCTTAGTTCTAAGACCCTTTTATGAATTTAAAAAGCATTTTATTTAGAATTTCATGTTGATTTTTTAAATGCAAACTTCTCTATGTCATAACCTTTTTAACACGCACTACTAGAATTTTGTGCATTATTGATCGAAAAATTTAAAAATGCACCTAAATGTTCTAATTAGGTGCATTATTAAATTTTTCGATCAATTAGCCTAATTATTCAATATCATAAGAACTAGGCTTCTTAATCCTAAATAATTGCCTACATGTATTGCTTGGATGAATTTTAAATTCCAAGATCTTCCTAATTTTCAAGAATAATTATTCTGGAGTTGCAAGGGAAACCCTTCAGAATAGTTAGAAGAAATTTTTCAGATTCTCCACGGAAAAATCTTCAGTTTTCAACGATTTTTTCGAAATTTTGTGGAAAAGTTCCTAAAAAAGGTTCGGTAGAAATTTTGAAGAACTAGAAGAATCCGTAGAAGGATCCTAAATGCATATTTACGATAAAAATTCCAATAAACATCAAATTCCGAAGAACTTCCGGTATAAATTAGAAAAAAAATCCAGCTTACTTTTTTTACAGAATCTCTAAAGATTTTTTTCAAAATCCTGGGCAAATTTAATAAATCTTCAAAGGAAATTCTTCTAAATTTCCAATGGAATTTTTCGTTTTCAAAAAATAATCTTAGAAATTTTCAGCAGTTTTTTAATTTCCAAAAGAAATTATTTGGAGTATACCAAAATATTTCCGATGGAAATTCCTAAGATTTTCCATTAGAAAATCGATGAAAAGTTCATCTAAAACACCAATAATGAATTTCCCGAGGATATTTCGATGTTTTTACAAGTGGAAATAACGAAAAAAATTGCACTTTTGTAGTACTTGTGAAGGTTGTACTTTAGAATCAATTCCAATAGGAATTCCTTAGAAAATTAAATCAAAATTTTGAAGATTTTCTGATGTGAAAATTCCTTAAAATTTTTAAATCATTTCTTGTGCTTCTTTGCATGGTAAAGATTTAAAGCAATGCACAATGGGGAAATCCGATTTCAAAGGTGGAAAAAATTGATAACTTTCTTCACGAACAACTTACAGAAGAGATCAAGACCTTATTCGAAAGGGAATTTTGCAAAGAATTCAGTGAGTGCTGTTTCATGGACGTGGAACGCTTCTGTATGTAGTTATTGAGCTCGTTTTGCCCTAATGCCCCATATATCGCGAGTTTCCAAACTATTTGTCATTTTATCTTTAAGACATTGTTCTAAAATTGTGTTTATCTCTTCACTGTGGATCCACAGAAGGGCACTAAATATATTTTGTTGGTAAAAGTTGGAAATTTAAGGGATTTTGGGGTCAAATACGCATCAAAGTGCATTTTATGTGAAATTTTCATGTATTCTGTAAGAAATAGTAATATTTACAGATAAGTGTTGATATTATTGTCTCAAAGTGTTGAACAGATATTGACAAATGTTTACCGAACCAAAATTAATGAAATAAATCGTTTCACAGATGTTTTAATTGGTTATTTATGGAGTAAAAAACGACTTTTAAAAACTTTTGAATAGCACCGATGCCAAACATTTCCAAACCATACCCGATAGCACAACTAGACAAGAATAGTCATATGTTATGAGTCTTGATGTGATCATAGATAGGAGGTGATGGGAGATACTCTTTTTTCTTACCTTTTTGCCCAAATTCCCCTATGAAATAATATAGCTCAATGATTATGAGGAAGGAAATGATGTTGTAATGTTTATTTAATTGATATTTTCCAATGATATAATGAAAATAACTAATAATAATATAAATCATTAAAAATATTGAATTATAGGGGACTTAGGGGTCATACAGCTCATTTAATGTAACTTTTTATACAAAATACTATAACTTTTCTCACGAGCGACTCACAGATAAGGTTAAGGGCTTATTCGGAAGCGAATTTTCCTAGAAATTCAGTGAGTTGCGTTTTATAGACATGAGACACTTCTGTATGTAGTTATTGAGCTGGTTTTGCCCCAATGTCCCATACATCAAAATTTTTCATATTTTGGTACTTATATCTTTCAAAAATTACACTGAAATTCTGTTTTCCTCTTCATTGTAGATCCATACATGGCATCGAACTCGTCATCTCCGGATTGGCAATCCTATGCCTTTGCTCGTAAGGCTAACTGGAGACTAAACATTTTGAAGTGCACTCCCCAAAATGTTCGAAAAACTTATTTTGGAAATGAAATAGAATTTCTGGTGAAGATTCGGAAGAACTTGTCGAAGAAATTCATTAGAATGTAAAAAAAAAATATGAAAATATGAACATTTTTTTCCACCGAAAATTATATGTATTTCCCACGAGACTGTTTTGAATTTTCAGACAGAATTCACATGGAATTTTTTCGGCATTTACACTGGCGATATTTTGTTTTTTTTTTCATGACCAATTTGTAGCAAAATTTACAAGCAAAATTTTCCAGAGAGAATTGTTCAAAAAACATTCTGAATGCTAGCACTTTATCAGGATTTTATGAAGTAAGGTCAAAGTTTTTACAGGAAATTTTTTTACAGGATTTTTCCTGAATATCCACAAGACATTCTTTTGAAGATTTTTCTTGAATTATTGTAAAAACATGAACAGTTTTCAATATTGTAGCTGTAGTCCGCTGATGCAAAAGTGTCGGCGGCGTGATGCCAAAAACCATCTGCGGCGGAATTTTAAAAAAATATTTTTTCATTTTTCTTTCCCAATTTTCTTTGGTGAAAATTGAGACTGAAACGCAACCTGCTTTTTCGTTTATTTTTTTTTATGGAAATAGGATCTAAAGCTAAGTTGGCCAAATAACTCAGATATGCATCGGCGTTGCGACCGACGCTGCGTTACCGGGTTTTCTCGATGCTTAATGCTAAATTCTTTTTAACACTGAGTTGAAAAGACGCTACGTGGGCATCGGCCCTAAGATGCGCTTTGCGTTTAATGATTAAATCATTAAATTTTGATGATTTGTATTTTTTACACCGCTATTGTTATTTACCAAAAATTTTTGTGTTAAAAAAAAACCACGTGGTTCGAGAGCAACACCCCCCCTCCCCCCATGTGGCTTATCGTGGTCATTTTCCACCCCCCCCCCCCTCCCCCCCTATATGACCACGTGGTTTCTGGACGGCCCCACTGTATTTTCCAAAGGACCTCTTAAGCTATATATACATAATCTTTGGGAAATCGACCTATACATATTAATCAGTGTTCATATCATCATTACCTATACCTTTAACCAATTCTAACTGGTATTCTAAATTCTTACTGCGTGAAATTCTAATACAGATGGCACTCTTATAATTTAGGTGCTGACCTCTAAAAGCCCATAGCTAAAGGACCTGCAATTCTTATTAGAAGAGTCTCAAATTGCATCCAACATAGAATGCAATTTCTAATCGTCGCGACACCTATCGTGCAAATACTTATGAGTGGTGCCATCTGTTATCCTAAAGGATACAAGTTTTAATGCAAGAGGCAATCTTGCAAACGAATGAATGGAAAATTCCTATTGTGAGTATGTTTATTCTATCCATAGGAACAACGCTCGAGAAGCGATCATATCTAAAGTAAACATTCGAAATCGGTTTCCTATCTAGAATTTGCTCTTCCTGGGAGGTAAACTATCTAGAATAAACATATGCTAAAGGAAACATTTATGGTTTGAAAACTAAACATAGATTTATTATCTGGTCTATGCCTGGCATATGGTTTTGATGATACGAACATTGGGTTGGTTCAACTTAACATGAAATTTGAATAAAAATGTTCTAACTATTTTCAACAGGTATTGAAAAAGATGTGAAAGTTCGGGTTAACCGAAAAATTAATGAATTCCAACCGTGTAAAAAAAAACCTGGGTGTATAGCATTTAAAATAAATCGACCTGAAAGAAAATAGAGTTTTTAAATGACGAATAATAACTTTCAAGGCAATCTGTCTCCAAATACATCACATCAAAAACAGTACAGAATTAGAACAAATTCAAATTTAAACCAAAGGATTGCTTATGTCGTTTTCGTTTTTACGGTGTAGCTGCACCGGGTGTACACTTTCTGCACTGAAATTCTTCGTTTTTGGTTTTCGCTCTACACTCAAACCCCACTTTTTCGTGCACCGTACGGAAAGTGTAGCACGCATAAAATCGAGAGTGTAGCTTGTTCGAATGGTGGTGTTACCAATACAGCCGCATGCCACGTTCTTGTTGCTGTCAAATTCTGTTTTGTTTTGGCTTCAGTTTTGATGTACCGGGTGCGCGTTGGAGTAAGATTTTTTTAATAAAGTGGGAATGGTAATTGCGCGTTTTAATTCTATTTATCTAATACAAAATAAATAAAACTGTAGTTTCATGTATGTCATAAGAGAAGGATAATTAAAAACAGTGAAGGACATTTACTAATCGATTAGTTTATAAAAGTTAGGCGATGAATCAAGGTAAAAGAAATTGCTTACATTCAACCAGTTGAATTGTATACTAATTCATGTTCCTGCTATTAAATTTTATCTTTCGTTACCTTGACCATCGGTTTGAATATATTATTAGTCATGAAATTATTCTAATAAACAAGTTTTTTTGTGGAACTTGAAAATAGTTCCAAAATTTTGAACCAACATCAGAACTTGTTCTTCGAAGTATCTTTTGAAAAAATCAACTAGCTTGAGGTGACGAATCATTCCATAAAATCTTTTGAATTCCAAGTTTTTGGTATTTACAAAGGATTTTTACAACCTTTTCAGATTTTTAATATTCAGCTTTGATCTATTGAGATTTTGTTAATTTTTATTATCTTATAGAATCTAATGACTCAATAGCAATAATTACAGTCTTGCTTTGCTAGCTCACATTTTATTACATGGGCCACCTTTTAGTTGAGCCTTTGCTGGTTAATATTTAGCATAATTGAACATAAATTGTGAATTGTAATGTTTGATTCGCAGTACATATGTTCAAATGGCTGACAGGTCACCTCTTAGAAATAAAGTTTAATAGATGAGGCGATGTGTTATAGCCTATTCAGATTACGCCATTAATCTTAATAAATATCGTGTACAAGTGGAATTGAAAATTGAATGTATGTGGATGGGCAGCAAGTTACTCTTTATCATATTTATTATAATAAATGGCGTAATTTTAAACGGCTATTAGCTCAATCAGCATATCACGAATGTACATGTATAATCGCTGTTGAACTTAATCTGTATAGATTAAAAAAACACCTTAATAAAGATTTAAAAAAAAAATGTACATGTATAACAAGATTAGTTTAGAATCGAGCTTAGAATGTATAAACTGATTCGAGCTTTTTTAATTCGTTTAATAAATATCTTTGCAAAGCAATATTTTATTAAACTGGAAAACTTTGGAAACCGATTTCATTTAGAACACATTCTACTTTCCACTTAATTTGTGAGTGCTAAGAAAAATATATGTCTCTTACGAACCGAAGTTCGCCACATTGTTATATAATAGCAAATATAAGATTAGTACAAACAAACGTTTCCCTAAGAATCCAACATTCTTCTCAAAAACCTGAAATGGCCCAAGAATTCACAATGAAAACCCAAAAATCAATCTACTTGTAGTTTTGTATTGTGATTAATTGGAATATGCTTTTGCATATTTTAATACTTCCATCAGAAACAAAGAAGCTCTTAATGAATCATTGGCCGTGAAATTTTGCAATATTTGATTCGTTTTGAAATATCATGCATCGTTTTCATGATCTGTCAGACAGTGAGTACTGTGTTCAGCTTTAGATAATCGATGCAATTAAACAGAAAGTAAAAGTAAAATGTCTATAAGAATGACACTATTCATACAATTTCAATTTAATCCCAACAAGAAAGATTGGAATAACATACATATTTCATAGCAGGCAGCAAGAACAAAACCAAATATGACAGAAGCATGGAAGATGACCGATGTCACACATACTTTCGCAATCTTATTGGGACTGCACTGAAAATGTTCGTTTATGTGGTGCAAAATTATGCACTTTCCGGTGTAGCTACACCACAAAAACGAAAACGACATTAGTTTTACAGGGTACTGCTTGGTACGGAACCACAAAATAAGTACTAATTTGCTATCACCTCAACATCTTGATATTAATTATATCTATGGTATGATTAGCTCTAAACATTCTCACGATTGATCCAAGCAATAATTAATTTTCTGGGTTTGCCCGATCTGCCCAACAATAAGAAAAATGGCATCGGCGGCATCTAAGAATAAGTACACTGAGAAAATTCTTCATATTGAATATATTTGTCGCACACATAAATTTTTGCAATTTGGGAACCCAAATATATGCAATTTGTGTCCACACATAAATTCAATAACTGCATATTAGAGACCACACATACATTTTATTTGATTATAGATTCTATTTGTACTTCGCGTTGAAAGTGGTTATGTGTGCCCTAATAAACATCATGAGTTAAATTAATGGATTTTTGCCAATAAAAATGTGTGGAGTTTTTGCAGTGTATATTGTACTTCCAGTTGAAAACCGAAGTGAGCTCTCGCGACAATCGAGTTTTTTCCCGTTTCCTTTTGTTGCAACTACGTCGCGACTAGTGCGCATCATGGCGCACGGCGGTGGCATAGATGCGCACTAGTCGCGACGTAGTTGCGACAAAAGGAAACGGGAGAAAACTCGATTGTCGCGAGAGCTCACTTCGGTTTTCAACTGGAAGCACAATATTACGCATTGCAAGAAAAATTTGGTTTTCAGGAAAATTCGAGCGCGCCTACGAGTAAATTTTCCACCAAAATCATCATAGTCATCCATGCTATCACTTGTTGTTGATTGTGTATCCTATTCTGTCATTCAAATGTCTTGTTTGGAAACAAATTTTGATTGAATTAAAAAGCTCTGCATTGATCACAGTTTTCAGGAAAGCAGTAAGTTTTTACGGGTGGAACACACCTGAAACACTTTTCGTTGAACTTGTTTTGCAAAATCACGCCTAACGCATTGCCCAAAACGAAAATAATGTGTTGAATCGCATGGTTTGGTAACTCAGAGAAGATCGTTCAAACCTTCATAAGATGGTAGTGGGTTGGGAGTTATGGGTTATCGTATAGCTATTTTTGAAATGCAAAATATAATAGGATGATGAATTTACCTCAATATTAGCTGCGTGGGTTCCAAACCGTGTTGATTTTGATCACTTGTAGAGTTTTTTACGATTTCGTTATTTACAATATTATTAAAAAACCCTGTGAACACAAGTTAAAACATGTTTGTCCTACATTCGATATATATCATTTACATATTAAGAAGAATCAAAAGCCAAAATCTCCAATTATTTGATGGGGCGTTCACTCATTCCATTCTGTTTGTTGCCCTGATGCTCATCACAAAATTAAATCCAGACCAGTCAACTTTGGACTGTGCTTAACTGATTGGGAATGCTGGATAACTGCTGGAATTTGAAAAAAATGTATGGAAAATCGAAATTTGGTATTTGTCCACGTGATGCCCATCCAGCTATTGCAAAATTCAATTATCCGACAAAGTTATTACATAGCATCTTGACTGTCTCAACAGGTAGTGAAGGTCCCAACGCATAGACTCTTGCACTCTTGCACAATCTGACATTCGTACATTCGTTTTTCAAGGCTGGATAACCCGGTATTGGAATCTTTCATAGGTGAACCCGCATGCAATATCTAGCCAATGGATGCAGTGCTCATACTCACACAGAAGTGCTTTCAAAAAAGGAAGCTGAACTTGCTTTATAAAGGTTACACTTTTTTCAATTGAAAAAGTCATTAGTGTCATACCATACCGATCGACCCAGATAATATGGGTCTAGTACAGCGTTTCGGAGAACCTTAGCCACCGTTGTGCTGTTGAAAAAATGTAATTGATAGTTTAAAGAAATTAAAGGTAGATTAATAAATAAACACAAAACAGAGATTACTGTCAATAAGCTGAACCATGAATGTAATACTCAATGCTTGCTATGCAGCATTTACTCTATGCGGAGATAGCTGACTGCGCGTTATTTCCGCGGATCCATCCAATTTTTTCTTTTTCTCCGTAATACTAACAATAACGAGTTTTTGCGGACCGACAGACATTACCTCGATTCATCAAGCGGTATATAACACTAAATATTCTCGCTTTCTATCAAAAGCTTGCATTTGAAGCTATCCAACAGCTTTTACGCACATTTAGTGTACAATAAAGTTGAAAATGGGAAATAATTCTCAAATAAATTATCTACTACAGGTCGAAACTTCATTAATTTATTAAGTGAAACATTTAATTATTTATCTGACGAAGATCCTGCAATTAAATATACATTTTACACGTTGAAATCAGTTTTCATTTCTTCACTTACCATCATCATTATCGGGTATTTGTTGGCTAATTAATGCCAAAGCTTCAAAAGTCCTTGGTTCCCAAATTGCGAGATCAGCTAGTACTTTTCTAAATATGATGATATAAAAAATTATATTATGCATATTATTTCTAACGTTAATTTACGAAAATTTACCTGTTTAACAAAACTTCATTCCTATGTAGTCCATCCTGAAAGGCAGCAAATTGCAATCCATGTTGCTCGCAACCTGCATTGATCCGATGTGTCCAAAGTTCACGCATATCTTGCTTTTTCAGCTCCCGACCCTTCGTGGCATAGGCTAAAGCCCGATGAACGCTCCGAATTGTTATCGAATAGCAGTTCCGTGAGCGTCCAACGTAGTGCTAGGGAATTACGATTTTTTACCACCTATTAGTCCCGATGTGCTGTGCGATGTTTTATCCATGTCCGTCGAACAAGGAATCTTTGAATGAATGTATTTTTTGGTTTGTACTTACAGCAGCCAACTTGAAGATTTTGCGTTTCCTCCAAAACTCATCTGGTCCTCGGGCACGAACTAAACTTACCACCGAGGTGAACACCATGTTAAAAATTGAAGCACTACAAAAATACAAAAAGATCAAGGAAGAGCTCTGCACAAGGAAGGTGCTGTTTTAACTTTTGACCAAAACAATGTTATGTCATCTGACGGGCGATATGCATGCGTGCGGTAACAAGGGGCGATCTTGAATCGGTATAAAAATGCACTCTAAAGCAATACTATCGATGGTCTTATTTCTTAATAATGATTATTATGACCTTTAATATGAATATAAATATTGACTAAATATTGTAGAAATAAATGATAATTATTACTGTTGTTTAAGTCTTCTACCATTAAAATTATATGTCGCTTGGTGATCAAAATTCAGGTTCTGACAAAAATTGTCCAAGCCATCGAATCCATCTGGTTGAATAAATTTTAACGAACGTGACTGTCACCACTGCCACGAACTCGCGAACGTCAATCAAAAACACATCGGAAAACACGCTGCGGTCTTCATTTGTAAACAGCGTAAACAGTGATTAGTGTTGTACCAAAAAGCAGATCGTTTTTTAGCGTTTAAACAGTAATTTTGAGTTTCAACAAGTGAATAACTTCGTATTTTGTTTCGTAAAACATGGGCAAAAGACGTGGCAACCATAAGCAAAATCCGTTTGCTAAGAAAAAGCGCGACTTGAAAGAGAAGGTTAGTGTGGACCCGTTATGGGGTTATGTTTATAGTCTTGACCGCTTTTAAGCAAGTGTTTCAATATTTTTGCAGGAATCAGAGCCGGCACGACGAGAAAAGCCATATGAAGATATTGTTCGCCAGAATGATTCATTCGAGACATACTACAAGCATCAGAATATCTGCAAGCCTGAAGAATGGGACGAGTTCATAGCTAAGCTGCGGTCCAATTTGCCGGTAACATTCAGAATCACCGGCTTCAAGAGTCAAGCCCGGGCCCTACTCAAGATTATCAAGGACAACTTTTTCTCAGAATACTACCGTGCGGTAGCCCAATTCAGAGAAAATGGCGAAGAAGTGCCAGAGCCACAATGTTTGGGGTGGTATCCGAATGAATTCGCATGGCAACTGGATCTATCTCGAAAGGATATCCGACGCTCGGAAGCTTTATACAAGCTTCATAATTTCCTGATTGCGGAAACAAGTTCTGGTAACATCAGCAGACAGGAAGCTGTTTCGATGATTCCACCGCTTGTTTTGGGAGTAGAACCCCATCACAAGGTGTTGGATATGTGTGCTGCTCCGGGTTCTAAAACAGCTCAGTTGATCGAAGCTTTGCATGCGGGCGGGGAGAATCTACCCACTGGATTCATCATGGCCAACGATATTGATAACAATCGGTGCTACATGTTGGTCCACCAAGCTAAGCGTCTGAGCTCCCCGTGTTGTGTTGTGACCAATGCCGACAGCTCAAATTTTCCGAATCTAAAGCTTAAAACCGATTCTGGTGAGATGCAAAATCTCAAGTATGATCGCGTCCTTTGTGACGTTCCGTGTTCCGGAGATGGAACCTTGCGAAAAAACCCGGATATCTGGACCAAGTGGAACCTGCAACATGCATGTAATCTACATGGACTGCAGTATCGCATTGTGAAACGTGGTGCCGAATTGTTAGAAGTTGGAGGAAAGCTAGTCTATTCCACCTGTTCTCTGAATCCGATTGAAAATGAGGCTGTCCTTCATTACCTTCTCACGCAAGCAGGTGATGCTTTGGAAATTGTTAAAGCCAGTCACTTACTGCCGACGCTGAAGCACAATCCTGGTATCACTTACTGGGAACCGGCAACGAAGGACTTGCAATTTTACAAGACTTTCGAAGAAGTACCGGAAATGTACCACACTATCATTCGACCACAGATGTTTCCCCCTGCACCGGAAGATGCGGCAAAATATAATTTGGAGAACTGTATCCGAGTAATGCCTCATCAGCAGAACACGGGAGGATTCTTCATTGCTCTGCTGGAAAAGAAAAAGCCTCTTCCATGGGAAGCGAGTGAGGCGGACACCCAGAAGGATGCGGATACCAAGAAGCAGGATGATGAGGAGTCCCAACGAAAAAAGCCAAAATACCGACGTGGTTTCAAAGAGGATCCGTTTGTTTTCTTTGACGGCCAGGAGGAGATTTTCGATTCAATCAAGGATTTCTACCAACTTAAAAATGGTAACGTATGAAAACAATCCTGGTGTTTATGCTAGAAGAGTGCGTAGTTCAATCGCTTTTTTGGTCACTTCAACTTAATTCGCGTAATTCTTTTTATAGGATCTAGAGAATATGTAATATTCAACCTCCGTATTCAGAGATGAATCAGCCGAGGGCTGCAAGTCTCTAATTAAGATATAAAAAAACCTCCGTAAGGAGAACCGACAATTAAGTTTCAGGGCACTACCTACAACGTCTATGTTTGGAATATAGATCATGTAGGGGATTTGGTAAGGTGTCTACCAACAAGTTAATGCTTAAAGATTAGTTTCGAAGTCGTTTGCATAATCAATCTTTGAACCGTTGATTTTAGGAGAGTTTATACTGCCGTGAATCGCATATCTGTCCCATCTTTGCTGGATTTCCTATTCATATGGGACAAATATGCGATTCACGGCAGTATAGCCAAGCCTGTTTTCATTATTTTATGAAAAAGTGCTTAAAAATATCATTTGGTGGCCCGAAGATACATTGCGACCTCTATAAAATCACAGCCAATTCAGATGAACTCTTAAACCATAAACTCAATCTAATATTCATAGAAATGCATTTTGCATGTCCAAACACTAACAAATTTCCCTATCCCCAGCCTTCGAACCGAAAAACCTGCTGACGCGATGCAAGGAGGGCAAGAAGAAAAACATCTACTTCAGCTCTGAAGTGCTCCGGAACGTGATCACCAACAATGAGGAACGTATCAAGTTCATCAATCTGGGCGTAAAGACGTTCGTCCGATGCGACAACCGCAACATGGAATGCGATTTCCGGTTGGCCCAGGAAGGGCTGCCCAGCGTCATCAGCTTCCTCGGTCCCGATCGGCAGCTGTTCATCGCCAAGGAGGATCTCGTGCGGTTGTTATCGAACAACGATCCAACCCGGCCGCCGGAGATTAGCACCCTGTCGGAGGCAACGCAGATGAGCGTCCAGCTGCTCGGGCCCGGAAGTTGCGTTCTACTGTACGACGACGGCGAGCTGCAGCTGAACGTTGTTGGGTGGCGTGGGACGAAGAGCTTGAGAGCGTACGTTGATCAGCACGATACTGTCCACATGCTGCGCCTGCTGGGCGCCGATGTTTCCAAATATGGTAGGTTAAAAAATAGCAATTTCGTGGTTGATAGTTTGGCGTTTAATAACTTATATTATTTACAGAGAAAAATAAGTTCGAGGCTAAAAAGGAAGCCGAAACGGAGAAGGAAACGGTAAAAGATGAAACAGAAGACAATGAAAAGAAAGTCATTGATGATGTAAAAGAAATAGACAAGAAGTCTGAACAAGAGGAAGAAGATGATAAGATGGACAATGAGGAGAAGAAAGAAAAAGTCTCGAGTTGAAACAACGACTATGAGTAATGAATCGTTTGGTGCAACAACCTACAAAATGACTTGTGTATTATTTCGACTAGATGTTGAATAAATATTGATTTGAACTCAAATATTTTTTTTTAATTCCTGATTATAATACCTGGTTTTACAGTTCGTGTCTGAGTGATAATACGGCCTACTTTTCCATACCAATTTTGCAATTATGCAATTCTAATGGGTTGCATAAAATCCATTATCACACTCATTTGGGTGCTATAATCAAACACCAACATCAGCACAGTAGTTACATGACTACATTTTGTTCAATTTGCTTGGGTAAGTGTTTAAATAGTGTATTCTTTGCGTCGCGTAATAAATGAAATAGTTTGATAGGCATGATATCAAAAATCTCCAAAGGCAGGTTCATCTATCACTTCTTGGTATGTCGAGCTATGCAATGTGGAACGATAACATGAAGTCTACTTGTTCTCTGCAGGAGCACAATTTGTTGGCAAGAATGATCTCGTAAAGTGAATTAGACTGTACCCTTTTAGTACAAATTCATCATATTCATTCATTTCATTTATTTAGTTTATATCTAAACAGATGACACTGAATCAACAATTTGACGCCACAATACATGGTTCGAGGCCGCATCTATCCATCCTCGAATGCGCCCCATGCTCGCAAAGTCGTTTTGCACCTGGTCTGCCCTCCTCGATCGCTGCGCTCCACGCCGCGCCGTCTCGTACCTGCCGGATCGGGAGCGAACACCATCTTTGCAGGGTTGCTGTCCGGCATTTTTACAACATGTCCTGCCCATCGTACCCTTCCGGCTTTAGCTACCTTCTGGGTTCGCCATAGAGCTGAGCGAACTCGTGATTCATTCTTCGCCGCCACATACCGTCTTCTTGCACACTGCCAAAGATGGTCCTAAGCACCCGTCTCTCGAATACTCCGAGTGCTTGCAAGTCCTCCTCGAGCATTGTCCATGTTTCATGTCCGTAGAGGACAACCGGTCTTATTAGCGTCTTGTTCATGACACATTTGGTGCGGTGGCGAATCTTTTTCGACCGCAGTTTCTTCTGGAGCCCGTAGTAGGCCCGACTTCCACAGATGATGCGCCTTCGTATTTCACGACTAACGTTGTTGTCAGCCGTTAGAAAGGATCCGAGGTAGACGAATTCCTCGACCACCTCGAAGGTATCCCCGTGTATCGTAACACTGCTTCACAGGCGGGCCCTGTCGCGCTCGGTTCCGCCCACAAGCATGTACTTTGTCTTTGACGCATTCACCACCAGTCCAACTTTTGTTGCTTCACGTTTCAGGCGGGTGTACAGTTCTGCCACCTTTGCAAATGTTCGGCCGACAATGTCCATGTCATCCGCGAAGCAAATAAATTGACTGGATCTGTTGAAAATCGTAACCGGCTGTTACACTCGGCTCTCCGCATGACACCTTCTAGCACAATGTTGAACAACAGGCACGAAAGTCCATCACCTTGTCTTAGTCCCCGGCGCGATTCGAACGAACTGGAGTGTTCGCCCGAAATCTTCCACAGTTTTGCACACCATCCACCGTTGCTTTGATCAGTCTGGTAAGCTTCCCAGGGAAGCTGTTCTCGTCCATAATTTTCCATAGCTCTACGCGGTCTATACTGTCGTATGCCGCCTTGAAATCAACGAACAGATGATGCGTTGGGACCTGGTATTCACGGCATTTTGAAGGATTTGCCGTACAGTAAAGATCTGGTCCGTTGTCGAGCGGCCGTCAACGAAGCCGGCTTGATAACTTCCCACGAACTCATTCACTAATGGTGACAGACGACGGAAGATGATCTGGGATATCACTTTGTAGGCGGCATTAAGGATGGTGATCGCTCGAAAGTTCTCACACTCCAGCTTGTCCCCTATCTTGTAGATGGGGCATACATATAACCACTCCTCCGGTAGCTGTTCGGTTTTCCATATTCTGACTATCAGTTTGTGCAGGCAAGTAACCAGCTTTTCTGGGGCCATCTTGATGAGCTCAGCTCCGATACCATCCTTACCAGCTGCTTTATTGGTCTTTAGCTGTTGAATGGCATCCTTAACTTCCCTCAAGGTGGGGGCTGGTTGGCTTCCATCGTCCGCTGAACTGACGTGGTCATCTCCTCCGCTACCTTGACTTTCACTGCCTGTACTCTCAGCGCCATTCAAATGTTCCTCGTAGTACTGCCTCCACCTTTCGATCACCACACGTTCGTCTGTCAAGACAACACGGACATCAGATTGCTGTAACGCACGCACCTTTTGGCCCACCGCTTAATTTTCCATGTGCATAGTCGTGTCTTGCGGCCATTGGCGGCCGTCGACGAGTAGTTGTTGCAGAAAATTATTCACAAAGATGACGTATGTAGCAAATAAGCGGAAAATCATTGAGTGGCTGTCGTCGGTGACAGCAGAATTGTGGAAATGCAATTTTCACCTCATTTTAACTCGCTGTCGACAAATCTGTTCTACTAAAAAATTTAAACAAATTCTATTGAACGCTGCCGATGCTGATGACAACCGCACGATGATTTCAAGCTAAAACGCAAACGCGCGCGTGAGAGCAGCTTTTTGAATTGACTTGAGACGATAGTTGCGCCGGTAGCGGTCCAAGTACCTAACATGTGGTGGTGATTGAGAAAAATGTTTGTTCTGAAGTTTAAGATAATTTTTGGTTGAAATACGCTATTGTGTCTTGTATACAACCTAATGTTCATATGATATTACGATTCCCATGGCACTAAGAGGATTTACGTAGTTTACGTCGAGCGGTCGTGTCTTGTACACAACCCTTCTAATTTTTTTATAAAACAAAATGAGTCGTGTGTTCCCTCGTGCGGAAGACTTGAATTTGGAGGAGTTAGATTTTGAATTGCAAATTCGCAATCAACCGGAAGATACTTTTAAGCTTGATTTGAATGCAAAGCAAAGACATTTGAGAAATTTATTTAAAAATGATCAAAAAGATGGACACATTTATCGATTACCTTACAATATTTTCGATGAATACTCTCACATTGAAGGAAGAGTACTAAATTTGGAGAAAGCATTAGAAAAAAGAGTGGAGTCAAAATACGAGTCGCGTGTTCTACATTATTGGTATAGAGTGAAGTGGATTCAAGTGAACGGGGAGGAAGAGAAAAGAAAGAAACGGGAGTTAGTGCAAGACCGCCGCAATCCCCGTTAGTGTCAACAATAAATACCATTATTCAAGGGAACGGAGAACAAGCAAGTGGAGGACAAATGTCGAGAAGTTCTCCATCGCTCAGTTTGCAGCTTCCTGGACATTCTCCTTCATCAATGGACCAGAATGAGGAAAGTAATGGTCGCGGTTTGGATACTCTAGCACAAAAGGAGTTATTCCAAAAATTACAAAAATCACACCGAAGACAACTGAGGAGCCGGCGACACTTATTACTGTGCCGCGAAGCGAGTGAGAAGAAATGAGAACAATGATAGCGGATTTAACAGCCAGACTAGCGCAGAGCGAAAGCCAGAGGAGAATGGAAGATGTTCCGAGCAGAGATAGAGCAGGTCAACAACGAGGAACGCCACAAAGAGGTGCATGTGAAAAGACCGCAGCACGGTAACAGCCATGTGATGACACACCACGGAAGTTTTGCGATGACGACAGCGATGACGAACCGAACAGGAATCCGCCGGGTTGGCGAAACAGAATTCCTCAGATGGGTGACGACCACTTCTCAGATTATTCCAATTACAACGATTGGAACAACTACGCAGGACAAGCGATAAAACAGCCTAGTGGACGATATGCAGGCCAAGGACGAGTGGAAAAGTGGAAGTTGAGGTTCAACGGTGAACCAAGATCAATGATGACAGTGGAGAGTTTTCTTTACAAAGCAAAGAAGCTTGCTGAGAGAGAAGGTGTGAGCAAGATGATCTTACTGAGAGACGTTCATATGTTGTTGGAAGGAGGTGCTTCGGATTTGTTTTTCACCTTCGTGGATGACTTGAATACGTGGGAAGAATTCGAGACTTCCATAACGTACCGATTTGGAAACCCCAATAAAGACCAGGGAATTAGAACGAAGATACAAGAACGGAAGCAACAGCGAGGAAAACCGTTCATTGCTTTTGTGACGGAGATCGAGAAGATGAATCGCTTACTGTCCAAACCGCTCTCAAACCGAAGAAAATTTGAGCAATATGGGACAATATGCGACAGCACTATAGATCCAAGATATCGATTGTTGAGGTCGAGAACCTTCAACAGTTGACGAGGTTAAATTACAGAATAGATGCCGCTGATCCACAACTGCAATTCCATAATTCAGAAGGGACATCAAGTTTTCAACGCCGCACATAGGAGTACGCAGTGTAAAAGCGTGGCCAAAACTATGCTAATCATTTTGTCGGCTGTAAATGCATTCAATTAACAGCAAAAGCGTTTTTTTTTTGTTTTTGTGCTCTTTGTATTAAAATAGTAGTGAAGTATGACCACCGGCGGCGTCAGTTGTTGTTATTAGGTAGAGCACCACTTGGCGTAAGAACGCTGCCTTTGGGAATTACAGCGTGCTTGCGACGAGTGGTGTCCTCCTCTGACTCTGTCATTGAGTATGATTTTTATGTTAATTTTCATTCTTTAATTATTACTTACTAAGATTTCCGAAGATGTGCTTTGTTTTTTTCACTTCGACTATATAAATTTGTCATCGGATAATGTTAAAGTCCCTGGATAATGTATGGATATTACAATCGATGGGGCAGATCAGATAAATTCGTTGCACTTCAGCCGCTTTATTTCTTAACAACCTTTTACATCCGAAAAATGCGTATGCTTTTCATTAAAGTCCAACTCTTCTTTGAAAGCGAACTATTTTATGAGCTTTGTCGCTGAAATCATAAATATTTATTTTTTTCGCCTAGCTTTTCTTAGAAAATTTCACTATATTCAAATGAAAACAACTCACAATTGCGTGAGGATGCGTGAAATGTTTTTCGTGGAGCTTATTGAGGAAACTCCAATCTTTCCAACGCTGACAATTTTGTTGCTTGATTGGGTTTGGAACCTAATTAAAAGTTTAATTTTGTAAAACATATTATTGTAAAGCTAGCAATTAATATCATCATTTTGGATCACCTAAAAACAATTTCAGATCGAATCATGCTTGGAAAGGATTCTACATACCCTCATTATTGGTACCTATATTGATTATCATCTTAAAAATCAATAAAAACCCAGAAAAACACGATAAAACATGAACAGTTTTTCATGGACAGTTGCAATAAAACTAGCATGTAAATTATGGTGAAGTTTTGGCAGCCAGCATTGCTCACAAGTAATCAATATTGATCCAAAAATCCCAGGGCAAGTTAGTATTACTATTTGAGAGTACAAAAACGAAAAATAATATGGCGATATCTAAAAATATTGTTTTTGACTTTTGGCCAGGATTTGGGCTGAAATACTCCTTAGTGCGCCGGCCAATAAACCACGTCGAACCGGAAGGTCGTGACTACGAAAGTGACCATTCCGTCAACGCAATCAACACTCGATCCAATCGGATTTTTCCCCAAGTGACCAGGCAGACATCGGAACAGCAAACAAGACCAGCAGAAAGTACGCCAACACCAGTGAGTAGTTGGAATTGTCAAGGCCAGGGCCATGGTTGGAGACAATGTCCTAGTATTCTGTTACGGATGTGGGAACTTGGGCAGAACAATTCGGAATTGTGATCGCTGCTCCAGAGCAACGAATGTGCAAGCCACAAACCAGGGAAACGAGTAGAGGGGGGCGATAAGGAGAATTCGTCACACCCGGTCGTTAGTAAACTCCCCAAAAATGTAACAAGTTACGATCCATTTTCTCAATTTTATTATATCAATGTTCAGAGGACCAAATGTCCCCATATTAAAGTAAAGGTCTTCGAATCAGAACTCGAAGCTTTGTTGGATTCGGGAGCAGGAATTAGCATCCTGAACTCCCTGGAAGTGATTGAAAAATATAATCTCAAAATTCAGCCGGCGTACATCAGGGTTTCAACAGCTGATGGGTCCGTATACAGCTGCTTAGGGTACGTAAATGTCCCATTCACGTACAAAAAGTTGACAAAGGTGGTACCTACTCTCATAGTGCCAGAGATTTCGCGACATTTAATATTAGGAGTAGACTTTTGGGAAACTTTTGGAATAAAACCGATGATTGACGTGGGCAGAGGGCCAGAAGAAGTGGAAACAGTAGGGGTTAGTGGCAACTCATCAATGTGTTTCACCATTGAACCGTCTGGGGATCCACTGTCTCCAGAAGTAGCCGAATACGATGAAAACCTGGACATTCCAGTTTACGAAGGACCGGTAGAGTCTGTCCCGGATCCTGATGCAATCGAAACCGAACACAAACTATCAGAAATGGAGCGGACACAGCTGACCGAAGTAATCAAGGAGTTTGAACTAGTGATGAGCAAAATGGTTCAATTTAATGAGCGGCTCTGAGCCAAGCGTTCACATGAATGAGCCGACTCATTTGAACGCCTCGTTGACTCATTTCGAAGTATTTTTTTTTGTGGATGAAGCATAAAATCGATAAAATCAAAGTGTTTTATGATATGGGGTCATTCAAAAATGACGTCACATGTTTAGGGGGGAGCGGGTCTAAGATTTTGTGACAGCACATATACTAGGTATACTAAACAGCTAAATCCTTGTACATTTAGAATCAGTAAACTGAGAGAAGTTATATGCTCTTTGCTCTCCAATTTCACTGGGGTATTTTTTTGTTGTTGTTCACATCATAACATCGAAACGCTCATCCTCGACAAGTGAGTTTCAGAATTTTTTTTTGTCAACTTCAATAACTGCATTAATCGATGAATCATTTAAATGTAGAATCTTGCTGAGCTACTCATCAATCATTCGCTGCTACCAATGCACGTAAATTCTATGACTGCCGCTATTTCTAATTTTTGAATAATCTACAAATTTCCATATCGCCTAATCAAGCCTGTAAGCAGTTCATAACAAAGTTTCTTAATGATTACCGGCGTAAATGTAGCATCACACCACGGGAATCTTGCCCTTGAAATTCCTGCATATTTTCAAAACGGCAGGATGGAAACTTTTGATAGAGTTCTGACACAGAGAATCGATATTCCGGCCTGTAGTTTTACATGGGAGACAAAACAGTTCCGGAAAGTTTACCCGAGGTATAATGTTCCCTTTAATCTTACTTGTACGTTAATACTTTCTAGCTACAGTTACAGATGTCAAACAATCAGATCATGGATCGCAAATGTGAGGGAATAGATGCTCTTAAATAAACGGACAGTTAAGTTAGCCACCCATGTATTCAAAATGGGCAGGATTTCCGACTACGAAAAAAACCGTAAAAAGATTCTCAGGCTTCCTTGAACACCAAAATTGAACGACTGAACGAGGGAACCAGCTATCGTTATTTTGAGCCATTGATTCATTTTAACAGCGACCATTCATTTTAGAGCCGCGGTTCAAAATTATAGAAACGTGGTTCGTTCGCTATTTCTTAAGAACCGGCTCAAATGAACGGCTCGTGAGCGTTCGCCCATCTCTAGTTTGAACTGACATCAGATGGAAAGCTGGGCAGAACGCATCTGATAACCCATGAAAACGTTCTCCAGGAAGGAGCTACACCCCGTAACCCGCCGATGTATTAATGCTCGCCTTACGTTCAACAAGCAATAAATGTCACACGCGCTCGCCACATGTGACTCGCCAAAATCGATCAAAACGTGGAAGACTTTGTTAGAAACTGTCGGGGATGTTCATTGGTAGCGCCTCCCGATCCTCCGGAGCCAATGAGTAGGAAGGAACTGCCGTCTCATGCATGGGAGCAAATTGCCATAGATTTTCTGGGCCCTCTTCCGGAAGGAGAACATTTGTTAGTATGTGTCGATTATTACAGCCGCTACGTAGAGGTAGTTGAAATGATGGCAAGCAACCATTGATGAACTGCTAACAATATTTTCACGTTACGGTATATCAATTTCGATGCGGGCTGATAACGGACCTCAATTATCATCCGAAGAATTTAAGATGTTTTGTACTGAACACGGAATTCAGTTGGTGAGCACCATACCATATTGGCCCCGGATGAACGGAGAGGTTGAACGGCAAAATCATTATATACTCAAGAGATTGAAGATAGCACAAGAGCTTGGTAAAGATTGGCGTAAGGAATTCCGACAATATCTCCTCATGTATCACGCTGCCAACCACACAACAACTGGGAAACCACTGTCAGAACTCATGTTTGGACGCCGTTTAAGAACGTGCCAACAGTAGTTGTTGAAGATGGCGAGGTGAGAGATCGGGACAGTGTCCAAAAAGAAAAAGGCAAGCACTATGCTGATACGAAGAAAAGAGCAAAATCTAGTCAAATTCATGTGGGTGACAAAGTGTTGATTAAGCAGATCAAGAAGAAAAACAAGCTAGGTTCAGATTTCGCACCAAAGCTATTCGAGGTGATTCAGAATAAAGTAACCTATGTTACTTTGCAGAGTTAATTTAGTGGAAAGACAGTAAGGAGAAGCGAAGCACATCTAAAAACTATCCTACAAAGTCATACTTCAGGTTCTGGAGTGGAACCCCCATTGATATAACTATGGCAGCAGGAAGTGATGATAATGATGAAGATGTACAAACAAAGGAAGGAGACGGACTTACGATCTCAAACAGAATCGAAGTTGTTGAAAGATTATGCTACTTATTGATTTCGGATTTATTGTTATTTTAAAGTAAGGAAGGGATGTAGGGTTCTAATGAAATACAATTAACAATCTCGTGTGCGCATTCTTATAATTTATCCAGGAGCTCTAACAGACCTGCGTCTGATGGGAAATTGGAGAGTTTACGAATAGTATGGGAGAGTTGAAGACGAGGAGAATTGGATTGAGCCGTGAGCGAGGCGGACGTGTTGCTGCGGTGACGAGGAGCATTGATCAGAAAATATAAGCGGATAGTTTTGGAGGATTGGTGTTCATATTTGGTAAGTGGGAACACTATAACCGGGTCACCTTTGACCACAATTGGCGTGCACTTCTTCCGCTCTGGCTTCTTCTCCTGCAACTGTTGTTGCTGCTTCTTCTTCCGCTTCACTGGTTGGTCACCGGCGTCGTTGTCTTCCAAACTGGAGTAGGTATTGCTCACCAAAATCTTTCTCCTAGCGGCTTGGTTCTCAGCCGAACTGGCTGTCGCATCACCCATTGAGGGGCCTTTAAACCGCACTCGCTATCGCGCAGTGCACTTTCGAATATGACTCAGTAGTGCTTAGTGCTTTCTTTTCAATGGACAACACGATATATTTTTATTGTTTGTTATTAATGGGTACAAATTAACCACTTTATTTATTTATACAAGTGTACTGTAGTCATAATTTATTCCAAATAGTAGCTGTGCTTCGCCTGGATAGGATGATTCGGAAAGATGCTCAGTATAGATTTTTTTCTTATAAATAATCAGTTATTTAGTTAAACTACTATAGCACAATTTGTTTTATTCATTTAGTAAAGAGCCGTTTCTGTATTTGGCGACGATTCTGTTTTTGCTCGTTAGAAATCTCTGTGGGGTGCGTGAATATTGAAAATAATTTTACCATTATGACATTACTTCCCGATAATTAAATCAACTGGAAGAAGTGCGTTTCTTAATTAGTAGCTATTTATTACAAAACCGAAGCATAAGATGACCTTTATTAACGCATGTTTTTGCGGTGTTCAAATTACGATTATTATCAATCTTATTTTATTTTCTGTTTCTTAAATGAGAACTTATAGTTTTCATTTGATTTTTATTTAATTTTTGTAGATAGACAGACAAGGAGCTTTTCGGATTAAATTGGCAATTTTTCTTTAGTATTTTAAACTGTTGCATGAGTATCTCATGATCGCCGGCTTAGTAGCAGAAGAGCTTAGAACTATGATGTCACGGTTGGACGGTTCTAGGTGAACCAGTCAAGGACTGAAAACCTCTATAATAAAGAATAAAAAAAAACAATACAAAAAGGAACAGAAAATTCTTGAAAACTGTTTACCTATAATAGGATTTGGGGGCCACTATTTACATTGACACACTCCCGGTAAGTTTGGGGTTATCCGCTAATAAATAAAAAACAAAGTTTTATGTACACATCTCTATAATATTTTTCCGATTTGCGAGCTTCAGGGCTTTTTTTCGATAAATATCACAATCTAATAGAAGATGCAATAGAATCATTAGCATTTTATGCATGCTTACGGATAGACGCGCTACGAAATTTCCACTGATTGTATTGAGGATCAAAAAGTTAGGAAAACTACAATCAAGAACTAGAACAAAACGATGAGAACAAAATAGGGAAAATAGGAAAATACATTTCAGAAAGGAAGAATTATCAATTCAACCAGTAGATGCATAAGTATTAGATTGCTAATGGCGCAGTAAATCTTGTGATCAACATATTTTGCTCAAGGTGGTATTGTGCAACTTTCGTAATCAGTTTCCAAGGCTCTCATAGATGTGCAAAATTTATCCACAGAGGAAATTAATAGCACTATCACACAATTCCCCACGTGGCGGTCAAATTTTTGGAAATATCAAAGTAGTAGTTTTTTTTTGCGCGGTGCAATACTATATTCAAGACAAAATTTTCAAAACGACTTATCTGCTTTTGTAAACAAAGATTCAAACGACGATTTGACGAATCTGATAGCTCTCCCACGCAAACCAACACCATGAATAGGAAGGTGAAGGTTTCCGCTACCTGTTGATGGTGTTGGTTTGCGTGGGGGGAGTTATCAGATTTGTCAAATCAAGACAAAATTTTCAAAACGACTTATCTGCTTTTGTAAACAAAGAATCAAACGACGATTTGACGAATCTGATAGTTCTCACACGCGAACCAACACCATCAACAGGTAGCGGAAACCTTCACCTACCTATTGATGGTGTTAGTTTGCGTGGCAGAGCTATCAGATTCGTTGAATCTTCGTTTGAATCTTTGTTTACAAAAGCAGATAAGTCGTTTTGAAAATTTTGTCTTGAAATGGTCGTTTGAATCTTTGCTTACAAAAGCAGATAAGTCGTTTTGAAAATTTTGTCTTGATATGAACATTGAAGCGACCAGGCCTGTGCGATGTTACATATGGGAATTTTGTTGATTGCACAGTTAAGCCATAGAGCGGGGATATCTCGTACAAAATACAAACCGCTCCTTTTTAAGTTTTTTTTTATTGCAATGAGATTTCTTTGGGTGTGGTTTTGCTAAGAAGGTTGATGTAGTAGGGGAAACCACCAAATGTTGAACGGATAATTTTGTCGCCTATTGTTGAACTCCCATAAGAAATACACTGCGTTCAACAATAGGCGACGACAAATAAGTGTCCACGGTGATTAAACCCCAGTCAGCTTACCGAATTAACAAAACAAAAACCGAATTAACAATTAACAAAAGATGACTTACCGATAAACACTAATAATCCTAATTATAACTAATAATCCAATTCGATTAGCCCTTGGACGTCTCCTGTATGGATCGTTCCAAAAAAATTGATGCTTCAGGTGACAAGAGGTAGCAACTAGTAATAGGCTACCGCAAATCAAATGAAAAAAACCATTGATGATCGGTATCCTATATCGAACATCACGGACGTTCTACATAAATTAGGACGATGTATGTATTTTACCACTCTAAAATATCTTCACGACACGACTAGAGAAAACTACTCATATCAGACGAACCATTGGTGCCTTGACCAACCTTATCAGTTTATCCGGAAATTCGTATTCGTGCATTAGCTGACATAGCTGGTCTCAATCGATTGTATAATATTCAGTTCTTGGCGTCGATCATGTATTATAACTTATCACGTCCGTAGCAAGCTATGCATAATTACGTCAAACTTTTTCATACTCTAATACACTTTCGTTCAATAAAGACGTTTATTGTAAAAGCTTCGCCTAACTTATTATTAGTAGCTATAGCGGGATTACCTGTAGGAGCAGATATCTTGAAATTTGAAAAATTAATGAGGTAGCCGGATTTTACAAAGCTATTCGGAAGTTCGAATTTATTAGGCGTAAGATTGGTTTGGAGTTATTGACTAGCAATACTAGTTGATGGCAATTGGTTGATGGTGTACTATACGCGAAACTAAAAGTTGGATTAAATGTACGGATTTGGAATGGATTTGAATTGGATTTGGATTGACTTTATACTGGATTTAGATTGGATTTGAATTGAGTTTGGATTGGATTTGGATTTGAATTGAATTAGCATGAATTTTCTTTATTAGGTTGTTCTTATATCTTATTAGTAATGAAGTTCAGCACCGCTTAGTTTTGGATTGCATTTGGGTAAGATTTGGAATGTTTTTTTGGAAGAAATGGTCATTGTATTTGACAAACAAAAGAAGGCCTTTGGCTTCGTAAATTTGTTGTTCTCTAATCATCCAACGAAATGAATCACGTTTTATCTTTCGCGACCCACACTCTGAATCATTGTTCTGGTATTAAAACCATGATGTTGAGTCAAGTTTATTTTGGTGTTCACCTTCGTCTCATTTAAAAAACCCAGAAGAAAAACAAGCATTGCATCCTATGCCAGAAGATTGTTTATGCGTTTTTAGGATCTGTCTCAATTGGATAATTAAACTGAAATTAAACTTAAAAGTGACATTTCAATAATTATCAAATAACCCTGCTCGCAGAGCAAGATTACTTTTGACAGATATCGAATCATTTTCCATCGATGTCCTATTGGAATTGCTGGGTAGCACCAGCCATTCTTATAACGGGGTGATTTTTTAATTTTCGAACTGTCACTTTTAAGTTTAATTCTCCAAATGAGACAGATCCTTAATGAGAGAAGAAGGGAAATGTGGGGTTTGAGTAAAATGCCTTCAGCGTGTGTTAACACTCCTCCGACCGTGATAGGTTTTACTTACACGAACGACCATGCCTCGAAAGACACTATTTTCAAATCGCTATATCTCAGCCGTTAGTGAACCGATTTGAATAATTTTGGGACTCACAAATTTTCCCGTCCATCAAGATTTGTCTGAGATGTTGAGACCTCCGATCGGACCAAAAATAACCTCTGTGGACCTCCAAACGTCGGAGCAAGTCGTGATTTTCATACAAATTTCGTGGTTGGTGCTCACCAGCTTGATGTTCATGCTAATATTAGTAAGATACTTCGTAATCCGTGAGATTTAGAAAGTTGCCGTCTTCTACAATTTTGTTCGGGAGGTTGAAACCAAACTGTCGCAGATCATATTATTTTGGAACTCGTCCGCTTGGCGGCGCTAGTGTATATGGGAATACTCCGTCAGTCAAATATTTCGGAATCCGTAGGACTTAGAAAGCTGCCGACTTCTACAATTTTGTTCAGAAGACCAAAACCGTACTGTCGCAGATCATATTATTTTGGAACTCGTCCGCTTGGCGGCGCTAGTGTATATGGCAATACTCCGTCAGTCAAATATTTCGGAATCCGTAGGATTTAGGAAGCTGCCGTCTTCTACAATTTTGTTCAGAAGACCAAAATCGTACTGTCGCAGATCTTATTATTTTGGAACTCGTCCGCTTAGCGGCGCTAGTGTATATGGGAATACTCGTTGGGTCAAATATTTCGGAGTCCGTAGGATTTGGAAAGCTGCAGTCTTCTACAAATTTGTTCAGGAGGCCAAAACCATACTGTCGCAGATCATATTATTTTGAAATTCGTCCGCTTGGCGGCGCTAGTGTATATAAGAAAGCTCATTGAGTCAAATATTTCAAAATCCAAAAGATTTAGAAAGCTGCCGTCTTCTACAATTTTGTTTAGGACTCCAAAAATATATTGTCGCAGATCATATTATTTTGGAACTCGTCAGCTTCGCGGCGCTAGTTTATAGGATAAAGCTAGTTGTGTCAAATATTTCGGAATCCGTAGGATTTAGAAAGCTGCCGTCTTCTACAATTTTATTCAAGAGGTCAGATCCATACTGTCGCAGATCATATTATTTTGGAACTTGTCCACTTGGCGGCGCTAGTGTATATAGGAAAGCAAGTTGAGTTAAATATTTCGGAATCCGATAGACTGAGAAAGCTGCCGTCTTCTACAATTTTGTTTAGGACTCTAAAAACATACTGTCGCAAACCTTATTATTTTGGAACATGTCCGCTTCGCGGCGCTAGTGTATATGAGAAAGCTAGATGGGTCAAATATTTCGGTATCCGTAAGATTTAGAAAGCTGCCGTCTTCAAAAATTTTGTTCAGGAGGTCAGATCCATACTGTCGCAGATCATATTATTTTAGAACTCGTCCACTTGGCGGTGCTAGTGTATATAAGAAAGCTAGTTGGGTCAAATATTTCGGAATCCGTAAGATTCAGAAAGCTGCCGTCTTCTATAATTTTTTTTCAGGAGGCCAAAACCGCCAGCTTGGCGGCGCTAGTGTTTATGAGAAAGCTCGTTGGGTCAAATATTTTGAAATCCAAAAAATTTAGAAAGCTGCCGTCTTCTACAATTTTGTTCAGGAGGCCAAAACCGTACTGTCGCAGATCATATTATTTTGGAACTCGTCCGCTTGGCGGCGCTAGTGTATATGGCAATACTCGTTGGGTCAAATATTTCGGAGTCCGTAGGATTTAGAAAGCTGCCGTCTTCAACAAATTTGTTCAGAAGACCAAAACTATACTGTCGCAGATTACATAATTTTGGAACTCGTCCGTTTGGCGGCGCTAGTGTATATGGCAATACTCGTTGGGTCAAATATTTCGGAGTCCGTAGGATTTAGAAAGCTACCGTCTTCAACAAATATGCTCAGAAGGCCAAAACTATACTGTCGCAGATCATATTATTTTTGAACTCGTCCGCTTGGCGGCGCTAGTGTATATGCGAAAGCTAGTTGAGTCAAATATTTCGGAATCCGAAAGATTTAGAAAGCTGCCGTCGGAATTCTTTCGGAAGTTCTTCCAGGAATTCCTCCGGAAGTTCCTCCAGGAATTCCTCCGGAAGTTCCTCCAGGAATTCCTCCGGGGGTTCCTCCAGAAATTCCTCCGGGAGTTCCTCCAGGAATTTCTCCGGAAGTTCCTCCAGGACTTCCTCCGGAAGTTCTTCCAGGAATTTCTCCGGTAGTTCCTTCGGGAATCCTCCGGAAGTTCCTTCGGGAATCCTCCGGAAGTTCCTTCGGGAATCCTCTGGAAGTTCCTCCAGGAATTCCTCCGAAAGTTCCCCCAGGAATTCCTCCGGAAGTTCCCCAGGAATTCCTCCGGAAGTTCCCCAGGAATTCCTCCGGAAGTTCCCCAGGAATTCCTCCGGAATTTCCCCAAGAATTCCTCCGGAAGTTCCCCAGGAATTCCTTCGGAAGTTCCCCATGAATGCCCCCGGAAGTTCCCTAGGAATTCCTCCGGAAGTTCCTCTAGGAATTCCTCCGGAAGTTCCTCTAGGAATTCCTCCGGAAGTTCCTCTAGGAATTCCTCCGGAAGTTCCTCTAGGAATTCCTCCGGAAGTTCCTCTAACAATTCCTCCGGAAGTTCCTCTAACAATTCCTCCGGAAGTTCCTCTGGGAATTCCTCCGGACGTTCCTCTAGAAATTTCTCCGGAGTTCCTCTAGGAATTCCTCCGGAAGTTCCTCTAGGAATTCCTCCGGAAGTTCCTCCGGAAGTTCCTCCGGAAGTTCCTCCGGAAGTTCCTCCGGAAGTTCCTCTAGGAATTCCTCCGGAAGTTCCTCTAGGAATTCCTCCGGAAGTTCCTCTAGGAATTCCTCCGGAAGTTCCTCTAGGAATTCCTCCGGAAGTTCCTCTAGGAATTCCTCCGGAAGTTCCTCTAGGAATTCCTCCGGAAGTTCCTCTAGGAATTCCTCCGGAAGTTCCTCTAGGAATTCCTCCGGAAGTTCCTCTAGGAATTCCTCCGGAAGTTCCTCTATGAATTCCTCCGGAAGTTCCTCTAGGAATTCCTCCGGAAGTTCCTCTAGGAATTCCTCCGGAAGTTCTTCTAGGAATTCCTCCGGAAGTTCCTCTAGGAATTCCTCCGGAAGTTCCTCTAGGAATTCCTCCGGAAGTTCCTCTAGGAATTCCTCAGGAAGTTCCTCTAGGAATTCCTCCGGAAGTTCCTCTAGGAATTCCTCCGGAAGTTCCTCTAGGAATTCCTCCGGAAGTTCCTCTAGGAATTCCTCCGGAAGTTCCTCTAGGAATTCCTCCGGAAGTTCCTCTAGGAATTCCTCCGGAAGTTCCTCCGGAAGTTCCTCTAGGAATTCCTCCGGAAGTTCCTCCGGAAGTTCCTCTAGGAATTCCTCCGGAAGTTCCTCCGGAAGTTCCTCTAGGAATTCCTCCGGAAGTTCCTCTAGGAATTCCTCCGGAAGTTCCTCTAGGAATTCCTCCGGAAGTTCCTCTAGGAATTCCTCCGGAAGTTCCTCTAGGAATTCCTTCGGAAGTTCCTCTAGGAATTCCTCCGGAAGTTCCTCTAGGAATTCCTCCGGAAGTTCCTCTAGGAATTCCTCCGGAAGTTCCTCTAGGAATTCCTCCGGAAGTTCCTCTAGGAATTCCTCCGGAAGTTCCTCTAGGAATTCCTCCGGAAGTTCCTCTAGGAATTCCTCCGGAAGTTCCTCTAGGAATTCCTCCGGAAGTTCCTCTAAGAATTCCTCCGGAAGTTCCTCTAGGAATTCCTCCGGAAGTTCCTCTAGGAATTCCTCCGGAAGTTCCTCTAGGAATTCCTCCGGAAGTTCCTCTAGGAATTCCTCCGGAAGTTCCTCCAGGAATTCCTCCGGAAGTTCCTCCAGGAATTCCTCCGGAAGTTCCTCCAGGAATTCCTCCGGAAGTTCCTCCAGGAATTCCTCCGGAAGTTCCTCCAGGAATTCCTCCGGAAGTTCCTCCAGGAATTCCTCCGGAAGTTCCTCCAGGAATTCCTCCGGAAGTTCCTCCAGGAATTCCTCCGAAGTTCCTCCAGGAATTCCTCCGGAAGTTCCTCCAGGAATTCCTCCGGAAGTTCCTCCAGGAATTCCTCCGAAGTTCCTCCAGGAATTCCTCCGGAAGTTCCTCCAGGAATTCCTCCGGAAGTTCCTCCAGGAATTCCTCCGGAAGTTCCTCCAGGAATTCCTCCGGAAGTTCCTCCAGGAATTCCTCCGGAAGTTCCTCCAGGAATTCCTCCGAAGTTCCTCCAGGAATTCCTCCGGAAGTTCCTCCAGGAATTCCTCCGGAAGTTCCTCCAGGAATTCCTCCGGAAGTTCCTCCAGGAATTCCTCCGGAAGTTCCTCCAGGAATTCCTCCGGAAGTTCCTCCAGGAATTCCTCCGGAAGTTCCTCCAGGAATTCCTCCGGAAGTTCCTCCAGGAATTCCTCCGGAAGTTCCTCCAGGAATTCCTCCGGAAGTTCCTCCAGGAATTCCTCCGGAAGTTCCTCCAGGAATTCCTCCGGAAGTTCCTCCAAGAATTCCTCCGGAAGTTCCTCCAGGAATTCCTCCGGAAGCTCCTCCAGGAATTCCTCCGGAAGTTCCTCCAGGAATTCCTCTGGAAGTTCCTCCAGGAATTCCTCCGGAAGTTCCTCCAGGAATTCCTCCGGAAGTTCCTCCAGGAATTCCTCCGGAAATTCCTCCAGGATTTCCTCAGAAAGTTCCTCCAGGAATTCCTCCGGAAGTTCCCCCAGGAATTCCTCCGGAAGTTCCTCCAGGAATTCCTCCGGAAGTTCCTCCAGGAATTCCTCCGGAAGTTCCTCCAGGAATTCCTCCGGAAGTTCCTCCAGGAATTCCTCCGGAAGTTCCTCCAGGAATTCCTCCGGAAGTTCCTCCAGGAATTCCTCCGGAAGTTCCTCCAGGAATTCCTCCGGAAGTTCCTCCAGGAATTCCTCCGGAAGTTCCTCCAGGAATTCCTCCGGAAGTTCCTCCAGGAATTCCTCCGGAAGTTCCTCCAGGAATTCCTCCGGAAGTTCCTCCAGGAATTCCTCCGGAAGTTCCTCCAGGAATTCCTCCGGAAGTTCCTCTACGAATTCCTCCGGAAGTTCCTCTAGGAATTCCTCCGGAAGTTCCTCTAGGAATTCCTCCGGAAGTTCCTCTAGGAATTCCTCCGGAAGTTCCTCTAGGAATTCCTCCGGAAGTTCCTCTAGGAATTCCTCCGGAAGTTTCTCTAGGCATTCCTCCGGAAGTTCCTCCAGGAATTCCTCCGGAAGTTCCTCCAGGAATTCCTCCGGAAGTTCATCCAGGAATTCCTCCGGAAGTTCCTCCAGGAATTCCTCCGGAAGTTCCTCCAGGAATTCCTCCGGAAGTTCCTCCAGGAATTCCTCCGGAAGTTCCTCCAGGAATTCCTCCGGAAGTTCCTCCAGGAATTCCTCCGGAAGTTCCTCCAGGAATTCCTCCGGAAGTTCCTCCAGGAATTCCTCCGGAAGTTCCTCCAGGAATTCCTCCGGAAGTTCCTCCAGGAATTCCTCCGGAAGTTCCTCCAAGAATTCCTTCGGAAGTTCCTCCAGGAATTCCTCCGGAAGTTCCTCCAGGAATTCCCCTTCGAAGTTCCTCCAGAAATTCCTCCGGAATTCTTCCAGGATTTTCTCCGGAAGTTCCTCCAGGACTTCCTCCGGAATTTCTTCCAGGAATTTCTCCCGTAGTTCCTTCGAATCCTCCGGAAGTTCCTTCAGAATCCTCCGGAAGTTCCTTCAGAATCCTCTGGAAGTTCCTCCAGGAATTCCTTCGAAAGTTCCCCAGGAATTCCTCCTGAAGTTCCCCAGGACATCCTCCGGAAGTTCCCCATGAATTCCTCCGGAACTTCTTCCAGGAACTCCTCCGGAAGTTCCCCAGGAATTCCTCTGGAAGTTCCCCAGGAATTCCTCCGGAAGTTCCCAGGAATTCCTCCGAAGTTCCCCAGGAATTCCTCCGAAGTTCCCCAGGAATTCCTCCGAAGTTCCTCCAGGAATTCCTCCGGAAGTTCCTCCAGGAATTCCTCCGGAAGTTCCTCCAGGAATTCCTCCGAAATTCCTCCAAGAATTCCTCCGGAAGTTCCCCAGGAATTCCTCCGGAAGTTCCCCAGGAATTCCTCCGGAAGTTCCCCAGGAATTCCTCCGGAAGTTCCCCAGGAATTCCTCCGAAGTTCCCAGGAATTCCCCTGAAGTTCCCAGGAATTCCCCGGAAGTTCCCCAGGAATTCCCCTGAAGTTCCCCAGGAATTCCCCGGAAGTTCCCCAGGAATTCCCCTGAAGTTCCTCTAGGAATTCCATCGGAAGTTCCTCTAGGAATTCCTCCGCAAGTTCCTCTAAGATTTTCTCCGAAAGTTCCTCTAGGAATTCCTCCGGAAGTTCCTCTAGAAATTCTCTGGAAGCTCCTCTAGGAATTCCTTCGAAGCTCCTCTAAAAATTCCTCCGGAAGTTTCTCTAGGAATTCCTCCGGAAGTTCCTCTAGGAATTCCTCTGGAAGTTCCTCTAGGAATTCCTCTGGAAGTTCCTCTAGGAATTCCTCCGGAAGTTCCTCTAGGAATTCCTCCGGAAGTTCCTCCAGGAATTCCTCCGGAAGTTCCTCTAGGAATTCTTCCGGAAGTTCCTCTAGGAATTCCTCCGGAAGTTCCTCTAGGAATTCCTCCGGAAGTTCCTCTAGGAATTCCTCCGGAAGTTCCTCTAGGAATTCCTCCGGAAGTTCCTCTAGGAATTCCTCCGGAAGTTCCTCTAGGAATTCCTCCGGAAGTTCCTCTAGGAATTCCTCCGGAAGTTCCTCTAGGAATTCCTCCGGAAGTTCCTCTAGGAATTCCTCCGGAAGTTCCTTCAGGAATTCCTCCGGAAGTTCCTTCAGGAATTCCTCCGGAAGTTCCTTCAGGAATTCCTCCGGAAGTTCCTTCAGGAATTCCTCCGGAAGTTCCTTCAGGAATTCCTCCGGAAGCTCCTCCAGGAATTCCTCCGGAAGTTCCTCCAGGAATTCCTCCGGAAGTTCCTCCAGGAATTCCTCCGGAAGTTCCTCTAGGAATTCCTCCGGAAGTTCCTCTAGGAATTCCTCCGGAAGTTCCTCTAGGAATTCCTCCGGAAGTTCCTCCAGGAATTCCTCCGGAAGTTCCTCCAGGAATTCCTCCGAAAGTTCCTCCAGGAATTCCTCCGGAAGTTCCTCCAGGAAGTCCTCCGGAAGTTCCTCCAGGAATTCCTCCGGAAGTTCCTCCAGGAATTCCTCCGGAAGTTCCTCCAGGAATTCCTCCGGAAGTTCCTCCAGGAATTCCTCCGGAAGTTCCTCCAGGAATTCCTCCGGAAGTTCCTCCAGGAATTCCTCCGGAAGTTCCTCCAGGAATTCCTCTGGAAGTTCCTCCAGGAATTCCTCCGGAAGTTCCTCCGGAAGTTCCTCCAGGAATTCCTCCGGAAGTTCCTCCAGGAATTCCTCCGGAAGTTCCTCCAGGAATTCCTCCGGAAGTTCCTCCAGGAATTCCTCCGGAAGTTCCTCCAGGAATTCCTCCGGAAGTTCCTCCAGGAATTCCTCCAGGAAGTTCCTCCAGGAATTCCTCCAGGAAGTTCCTCCAGGAATTCCTCCGAATGTTCCTCCAGGAATTCCTCTAGATGTTCTTCCAGAATTTCCTCCGGAAGTTTCTTCAGGAATTCCTCCGGAAGTTCCTCCGGAAGTTCCTCCAGGAATTCCTCCGGAAGTTCCTCCAGGAATTCCTCCGGAAGTTCCTCCAGGAATTCCTCTGGAAGTTCCTCCGGGAATTCCTCCGGAAGTTCCTCCAGGAATTCCTCCGGAAGTTCCTCCAGGAACTCTTCCGGATGTTCCTCTAAGAATTCCTCCGAAACTTCCTCCAGGAATTCCTCCAGAAATTCCTCCAGGAATTCCTCTGGAAGGTCCTCCAGGAATTCTTCCGGAAATTCCTCCAGGAATTCCTCCGGAAGTTCCTCCAGAAATTCCTCCGGAAGTTCCTCCAGTAATACTTCCAGAAGTTCCTTCATTAATACTTCCGGAAGTTCCTCCAGTAATTCCTCCGAAGTTCCTCCAGGAATTCCTCCGGAAGTTCCTCCAGGAATTCCTCCGGAAGTTCCTCCAGTAACTCCTCCGGAAGTTCCTCCGGAAGTTCCTCCAGGAGTTCCCATAAAAGTTTGAAGAAGACAGACTTTTTTCCAAGTCTTCCAGTTTCCAAGACAATGTATCAACTATGCATAAACCATATAAATCAGCGCCACCAAGCGGATGAGTCCCGAAATAATATTAACTGATACAGTATGGTTCTAAACAAATATGTAGAAGACAGCCACTTTGTAAATCCTACGGATTCCGAAATATTCGACTGACCGAGTATTCCCATATAAACTAGCGCCGCCAAGCGGACGAGTTTCAAAATAATATGATCTGCGACAAAATGGTTATGGCCTCCTGAACAAATTTGTAGAAAACGGCATTTTTCTAAATCTTTCGGATTCCGAAATATTTGACGCAACGAGTATTGTCATATACACTAGCGCCGCTAAGCGGACGAGTTCCAAAATAATATGATCTGCGACAGTATGGCTTTGGCCTCCTGAACAAAATTGAAGAAAACGGCATTTTTCTTAATCTTTCGGATTCCGAAATATTTGACTGACGGAGTATTGCCATATACACTAGCGCCGCCAAGCGGACGAGTTCCAAAATAATATTATCTGCGACAGTACGGTTTTGGTCTTCTGAACAAAATTGTAGAAGACGGCAGCTTTCTAAATCCTACGGATTCCGAAATATTTGACTGACGGAGTATTGCCATATACACTAGCGCCGCCAAGCGGACGAGTTCCAAAATAATATGATCTGCGACGGTACGGTTTTGGTCTTCTGAACAAAATTGTAGAAGACGGCAGCTTTCTAAATCCTAAGGATTCCGAAATATTTGACTGACGGAGTATTGCCATATACACTAGCGCCGCCAAGCGGACGAGTTCCAAAATAATATGATCTGCGACAGTACGGTTTTGGTCTTCTGAACAAAATTGTAGAAGACGGCAGCTTTCTAAATCCTAAGAATTCCGAAATATTTGACTGACGGAGTATTGCCATATACACTAGCGCCGCCAAGCGGACGAGTTCCAAAATAATATGATCTGCGACAGTACGGTTTTGGTCTTCTGAACAAAATTGTAGAAGACGGCAGCTTTCTAAATCCTAAGGATTCCGAAATATTTGACTGACAGAGTATTGCCATATACACTAGCGCCGCCAAGCGGACGAGTTCCAAAATAATATGATCTGCGACAGTACGGTTTTGGTCTTCTGAACAAAATTGTAGAAGACGGCAGCTTTCTAAATCCTACGGATTCCGAAATATTTGACTGACGGAGTATTGCCATATACACTAGCGCCGCCAAGCGGACGAGTTCCAAAATAATATGATCTGCGACAGTACGGTTTTGGTCTTCTGAACAAAATTGTAGAAGACGGCAGCTTTCTAAATCCTACGGATTCCGAAATATTTGACTGACGGAGTATTGCCATATACACTAGCGCCGCCAAGCGGACGAGTTCCAAAATAATATGATCTGCGACAGTTTGGTTTCAACCTCCCGAACAAAATTGTAGAAGACGGCAACTTTCTAAATCTCACGGATTTCGAAGTATCTTACTAATATTAGCATGAACATCAAGCTGGTGAGCACCAACCACGAAATTTGTATGAAAATCACGACTTGCTCCGACGTTTGGAGGTCCACAGAGGTTATTTTTGGTCCGATCGGAGGTCTCAACATCTCAGACAAATCTTGATGGACGGGAAAATTTGTGAGTCCCAAAATTGTTCAAATCAGTTCACCAACGGCTGAGATATAGCGATTTCAAAATAGCGTTCCGACTGTTTGGGAGGCACGGTCGGAGGAGTGTTAATAGATTCACATATAAGCGTGTCAAACGGCGAGCAGCAAGTCACGACTTTGCTTCTCCTAGTCAGACCTCCGCAGCGTGAACACTCATCCACGGAGAGTCGCTGTCATAACTTCGTTCCGGCCATTTAGGGCCTTACAGGGCCATTTGAGAATATCTAGATCATTGAAGCGTCCATCTTTGCCGTAAATCCTTTCTGGAGATAGCTCGGCCAGTGAATGAAAGTCACTGTTGCCGAGACGGCAACAAGGTATGAAAAACACTTATGGAGTGATAAGGACGAATTTTCGGGATCCAATTGTATTCAACCTCGCGTTATCAAGGGCACCACTTTCAATAATTAAGCAACGATCATCTGTCATCTTTTTATTCCACGCTTGCTGCGACGCAGCAAAGTTAAAATAAAAAAAAATACAGTTATTCAATGCTTCTTTGTTGAGATTGGTGTCTCGAGGTGTTTGGTTTCTTAACGAGGTGTTTGGTTTCTTAGCAGTTTCACCATAACTCATCATTAATGAACCATGTCTCATATATTCATGTGTATGAGTAAAATGTTCGAAGTAATTCGAATTATAGGCAAATGTGTAGATGCAGATTTAGTAGCCATCGGTGGGCCAAGACGTGGCGCCCATCCCAGGATGCATCCGACGATGACTTTCCTGTTGGAAATCTACTTATATATGAGTTACGAACGGAATCGAACCACCAGCCCATATTCTCATAGACCGGATAAGGAACATTCAACAACAACAACAACAACAGCTATCAGAATCAATCAGTCACACAGAACCATCAGACCCGACCGACCCGACATTGTAACCATCATCATTTTCAACGAACCAGGCGACGCCAAATATCCAACAGCCGCATCAGCAACATGTGACCGGACCGGACGGCGAAATCACATTTCTCTTAGCTAGGGACATTCCTCTTCCAAAGCAAGGCCTCTGTAACTTTGAATAATAAATCAACTCCAGTCTTGTACAACAGTCGTGAGAATACCACCGACAAATTTACGCTTCTAAATCCATTGGCAAATTTCATACATGGCTTACCAAATCTAAAATTCTTTATTTTCAGATTTCACGATTTTTTTTATGGCCTCATCGGCTTTGAATCACTTAGATCTATGGGTGCTGTTATTGAAACGGCATCCAATACAATGCTTATACAGAACATAAGGAATCGAGGTGTTTTGGGAGATCGTGATGTAGTCTATATGCAGGCCATTTATGGTTTTCTTTGTTCTTCTGACATCAAAATCTAATACTTTGTTTTTTTTTCTTTCTTTAAAGTTTTTTTTTAAGTCTCTGCCTGTCTGTTCCGTAGAGCTCCGTAGCTCTGGCCATCCGGAAGATGCTCCCAGTCGAACCATTCTTCGAGCACGACGACACACCACATCGTAACTGACACCAAATAACCGGATGAGCAGCTGACATTCTTTGATTATGATGATTCCCTGATTTCCGAATCCGAATTCCGAATATTTTCGAATCCGATTTCCATCCCTGAACATTGTAAACCTAACCTCGAGTCACCACGAGTACGTTGGCTTCTTCCCTTCTCTTATTAACTTCATAAAAAAATGATATTGATTGTACATATCCCAAAGAACCATGGCTCCGTAAAGTGTTATACACGCCTGAGCCTACCAAATAAACGAAATTGGAAAAAAAAAAAGAACATAAGGATACCCCTAAGTAAGAAATTCTCTATGAAAGAACAAATTAACTTTCACGAGAATGAAATCGTTTATAAACAACTACCCGTGAGAACTACAAAAGGGGACTTTTTTTTGTAGAAAATGATATTTCCATTGGTCAAAATATAATCATACTGTCTGGAGTATACAGTGCTCAAAACGGTACGGCTACATTTCCAATGATTAACTTGGATAACAAACAGGCTGAGATCGAAATTGATAAAGAAGCATTGTTTACTGAGCTTCTCAACTTTGAGGAAGTAAATTCTAAGCCACTCAGCACGATTGGCAAGAAACGAAAGACAGACCCAACGATACAACAAAAAATCAGAACAGAACATCTGAATGGAGAAGAGAAAGATAAACTCATTGACATCTTGACTCAATTCCCAGAAGTCTGTCATGATAACGATGAAAAACTTACTTTCTCTAACGCTGTTAGACATCGAATCAATACGAAAGACGATCTTCCAGTGCCATAGAGAAGAGGTCTAGCGGCAAATTATAAAAATATTAGACCAAGGAATTATTCGGCAGTCGAGTAGCCCCTGGCCGTCACCCATATGGATCGTACCGAAGAAGAGTGATGCTTTCGGCACGCAAAAATGGCGACTTGTGATTGATTATCGCAAGCTCAACCAAAAAACCATTGACGACAAATACTCGATACCCAATAGTACAGACATATTGGATAAACTGGGTAGATGTCAATACTTTTCAACCCTAGATCTTGCATCAGGGTTCCATCATATTGAGGTACACGCGAAGGATATTGAAAAAACTGCGTTTAGTGTCGATGGAGGGCACTACGAGTTTGTTCGAATGCCTTTCGGACTTAAAAACGCACCCGCCACCTTCCAGAGAGTGATGGATAATATTCTTAGGGAACATATTGACGTCAGGTGTCTAGTATATATGGATGATATTATCATCTATTCTACTAGCCTCCAGGAGCATTTAATCAATCTCAAAAAAAATCTGGAAACGCTGCGAAAGTTTAACTTTAAAATCCAACTAGATAAATGTGAATTCTTACGTAAAGAAGTCGCATTTCTTGGACACGTGGTTACTCCGGAAGGAGGTAAACCCAATCCAGACAAGATTAAAACTATTCAAGAATGGCCATTACCCAAGAATGAAAAGGAGTTACGAGGATTTCTTGGTGTGGTTGGGTATTACAGGAAATTTATTAAGGATTAAGCAAAAATTTCCAAGCCTTTAACCCAACAGCTTCGTAAAGGTGAATCAATTACGCACACGAAAGAATTTGTTTCAGCTTTTGAAAGACCGCTTAACCACTTCAAGAACCAAATATTTTAAAAAATAGGGGATGACGATGAAGAAAAATACGAAGAAATATTTCCCTCCGTATTTCGAAGGACAATCACTAAGCTTGTCTTTGGGGTTTTCTTTTTTATCGATATGTTCAAAAAATTCATGCACCCTACTAGAGTAAATGGAATACTATGCCCTGAAAATGTACTCAATACCCTACAAATTGTCTACAAAAACTATTTTTCTAGGAACAAACTTTTCAAGGTTAAACTTACGCAAAAACTATTACAGGACGTTAAACCTATGGAAGAACAGGATCATCTAATAGAACTTACCCACGACAGAGCACATCGAGGAATCGAGGAAAACTTCGCAACGATTTCCAAACAATTCTATTTTCCGGCCATGAAAAACAGGATCACAGTCAGAAAAATATATTAAGCTCTGTGTGGTCGAAATACGTATCTGCAAAGATAACGACAATTACCTGGTGGAATTAAATGGACAGTACTTAATTCGTCTTAGACGGTTTAGGATCACAGCGTTTATCAATCTCTGTCAAACATGTTTAGAAAACAAGTACGAGAGAAATCCGTACAGAATTAAATTTGCAGAAACTCCCGTGGCTAGAAAACCCCTCGATATTATGCACATAGATATTTATATTTCTTCCCCTAATATCTTCCTCACAAGAGTGGACAAACTATGCCGCTATGGTATCATCATACCCTACAAATCCCGTTCGATACCAGATGTCAAAAAAGGTATGATCAAACTCCTTACAACACACGGTACACCAAAACTACTTGTCTGCAACAATGAGGTAGCTTTCAAGTCACCCGAAATTCGAGGCCTTCTTCAAAGGCTGAACGTTCAAACATATTTCACACCTTCTGGACATAGCGAGGTGAATGGTATCGTGGAACGATTCCATTCAACTCTATCTGAAATTTTTCTTTGTATTAGGCAGAAATATGCTGATTTATCTGATAAAGAAATATACAGAATTGCGACCACTCTATGGGAAGATCAATAAAGTACGTCACGCAAAATTAGGATATTTTCTACTAAATCCTATATACTAAATTAAAACCCGTAGAAATATTCCTATAGGTAGTGGGAACGGAGACGAGCATCTTGCCAATATAGAAACAATTTGGGCAAATAGAGACGAACTCTTCGACGAGGTCGCTATCCAGCTTACAAACCACCAAAACAGAATGTTAGGAAAGCAAAATGAAAGCAGAGAAAACGAACCACATTTAGATGAGAATCAGTCAGTATACAACAAAATCCAGGGTATTAAAACAAAGCGCAGAGCAAAGTTTAGAAGACTTAAGGTGCGTAAGAATAATAGAAAGACATTTATCGATTACAGGAATATCAAAATTCATAAGACAAAAATCAAACGGAAGAGGAAATCATAGTTGATAGGCATATGATAATGACTTTATTCGTAAACACCATTAACCCTACTAACAACCTGTTATCATTGTTAAATTACAGCTCATCCAAATTTTTCTGTTGGCGATAGCACAGACACAACAACTAACCATAAGAGATTTGCAAAATGATCCGGTTTTACTCAACAAAGAAAGCTCATGTAAAATTCAAGTAGGAACCATTAAAGTAATACATCCTATAAATCTTTCATCAATTGAAGACGCAGCAGAATCCCTCGTACAATCTACCTACCAAAATTCTGTTAACACTAACCCACTAACAAATATTTTGCGATACAAAACCAAGAAACTGTTCAGTAATCTACACCAGTTGAAACCACAGCAACATCACAGATCGAGAAGATGGAATACAATCGGTACTATATGGAAATGGATTGCCGGTTCCCCGGACGCCTCTGATCTTTTAGCTATCGATACCACTATGAATGATCTAATAGATCAGAATAATCAACAATTCAAAGTTAATCAGAACATAGATCACCGTATACAGGAGCTAACACATGCCATTAGAGAGATCACCATACAAGCCAATCAAAACGATTTAATAATGAACGAGATAGAAACTATTACATCAATCCTTAATGTTGATATTCTAAAAATAAATACTCGAAGATATTCAAGATGCAGATGTCCATTACGACCAGCAAGATATTGACCATCAGAGAAATACTAACCATCAAAGGATTGCTTCAAGACCAAAGAATCGACATCCACCTACCCGACGAAGCATTACAGTTCGTCATGCCTAAATTTGCCACAAGTGCAAACACTTTGCTATACTTTATGCACGTACCATTATTGGAAAACAGAACCTCATCAATCATCAGAATATACCCAAACATCAATAAAAATTCCACATTGGACCAATGCCCTGAATACATCATAAAAAGAGGAGACCAGATCTTTACAACCCAAAAACCAAAGGATTACGTTCAAAAATGTTCGTTCTTCAAGGACCTCAACGACGAATGTATTAATCCCTTGATCAACGGTAGGAAATCAAAATGTAACGTCATTTTTAATAATCAAACCATATACAGACTAATCTCCGACAACACCCTTCTGATATCAAACGCCCAACAAGGATATCAAGAATCAAACTGTGGACCAGATAACCGAAGTTTAGAAGGAAATATGCTCATCCATTTCGAAAACTGCACGATCATAGTTAATAATCAATCGTTTAAAAATGAAGAACTTTTGAGCGCACTCTACAACCTCAACCCAGATTGGACTCTGAAGGAAAAGCATGACCTCAACGAAATTCACCGGAACACCATCCAAAACCGTCGACACCTGGAGCATGTGTACTTGAAACAGAATAATCTTAACTGGAAATTTTGGAGCCTGTTTGGAGGATTCTCATTAACCGGAATTGTAACTACAATCATCGTTGTATTCATCATACTTAAATATATTAGCAACGGAACGGGACGTTCCTCACTTGAGGGAGGAGTAGTTACGAACGGAATCGAACAACCAGCCCATATTCTAATAGACCGGATAAGGAACATTCAACAACAACAACAGCTATCAGAATCAATCAGTCACACAGAACCATCGGACCCGACATTGTAACCATCATCATTTTCAACGAACCAGGCGACGCCAAATAGCCAACAACCGCATCAGCAACATGTGACCGGACCGGACGGCGAAATCATATTTCACTTAGCTAGGGACATTCCCCTTCCAAAGCAAGGCCTCTGTAACTTTGAATAATAAATCAACTCCAGTCTTGTACAACAGTCCATCGTGAGAAGTTCATACTTCGAATTCCTTGCCGTAATTAAGATTTAGTTTTTTTTAAAACCCTTCCATGCAAGCATAACTTATAATTTATATATATATATATATATATATATATATATATATATATATATATATATATATATATATATATATATATATATATATATATATATATATATATATATATATATATATATATATATATATATATATATATATATATATATATACATATACGACATTTCGCTGTCAACGAAAGATGGGTAGTTGCTCTTTGGTACTTTGGCTTTGGAACGTCGATAAACGTCAACAACATGGATGCCGTTTATGCAACGGCCAGTGACTAGGGACAGTCACGACAATATGATAAATGAAAATATCAACCAGAGGATTATTCAGTTAACTATTACAATCAACCAGATGTCCCTTTCGATTAACGAAAACAAAGCTAGCTTGGACGCTCTAGACGCCGTTACGATTATGCTGAATATAGACGTCACCAACGAAATTCTGAATAATATTCAGGAAGCAATTACCCTTTCGAAAATATCCGTAATCAATAACAAAATACTTTCTACACGCGAGGTGAACATCATCATAACCAAATAGCAGTTAAGGACGGAGACCTGTTTTATATATTACTTCCCAACCTTGGAAAACTCACCATCGGTCATCATCAGAATTTTTCCACTCATAATAGACAATCAAATCATCAAATTTTATCTTACCCATATCATACGACATAGCAACAAACTAATCACAACAGACAACCCCAGACACTTTGTCCAAGAATCATCGACTATATAAAGGAATTTGAAGACGAGTGCATCCGTCACATCATATTAGGAAAACAATTGCATTGCAGCTCTAATTAATAATATTATGCGACAGAACAATTAGCTAACAAAAATACTATTATCAACTGTAATGCAAAAAACCTGTAATGGGGAACTTTATAATCATTCTTCGAAATTGCACAATCAACTTTAACAATCAGTCCCGATTAGCACACATGTTGCAAGTTAGTTACCGCAACTTATATGTGACCGAATTTGGTCACAGTTACGTTGCTGCAACCAAATCTGTTCGGAAGGTGCTACTTGGGGTCTTTCAAGAGTTCAGAAATCGTAGCGCTGACACCGAAGTTATGCACAACGTCTTTCAGAATGGTTTAATCCAGTGGAATCTACATAAATACCATGATATTACGGACATTAGCAACAACGCAAATTGCAACCGATGGAAGTTAGAACATGTATACTTGGAATAATACAGCATAAAAACCAAATTCATCATCATCAGGACTATCAAAACATTTTGCAAACTGCAATCTCAAAGAACGGGGCGTTCCACATTCAGGAGAGTAATCTCAAGGAATGGGACGTTCCTTATATTCAGGGGGAGTAGTTACAATCGATTCCCCTTCAATCCAAAATTACGACAGAATAAGAATAAGCACTACAGGACAACGATTACAATTTTCATTCGATTTAGCATTGCTATAGCAATGCTATGGGGTTTTTGGTTTTTTGGCTCGCGATTTTGTTTTTTTTTAAGCGGACCAGCCTATGGGGGATGTGAATGAAGAAGAAGCCCATAGCAAGCGCGGAGTCATAAACGATGAGCTACACAAAATACCACAAGCCGTGGGAATAAAGGTTGCATTCGCGCTACCTGGAGGTTTGCGGAATCAGCAGATTTAATTAAAAGTGATCGATAAACAAGTGACAGTTTTAGTTTTTAGTTTAATTAAGTGATTTTTTTTATAAAGTCTCGGCGAATCAACGCTTAACTGGCGCTTAACGATGCTTAAGTGCATCGAAAAGTATTCGAAGTAACGAAACCCAACTTAGCAAAATTAAGTGTGAACATCTGGTACATCGGGAAATCATCGCCGAGGGCATATCGTTGAGTTGCATGTATCCATGCAATTAGTGAAGAACATTCAGACAGAACTCGTTTCAACGATTAAGGGGCCGTACACATATTACGTATGCACTTAAGGGGGGGGTCAATATCTTACACTCCATATAAATAAAAAAATATTTGTATGAAAAAAAAACTTACATGTGGGGAGGGGGGTCGAAAAACCCAGAAAAATTGCTTACGTAATAAGTGTACGACCCCTAACGAGTTGAAAAAGAAAGCAAATAATCCTTTCACAAACTTTTAAATACCCGATTAGATTAAAATTATTTCTAAACTCAATGGTAATAGAAAAGAAGCCATTGCGTGGACTAATGGCACGCAAGAGACGCCTAGACCAATTTAAAGATTTCAACTAGAACCTTCATACAGGCACATAATCCGTACAATAAAATCTAAAATAATGGGAGAAGCAAAATAAGTGCTGAAAGCTTCGGGAAACCCCTCAGAATAGGAGGAAATCAAAGAAATTCTTTTGAACGCATTTGGCGGTAAAAGAGACATAACGTCCCTTTTACAATCATTATTTTATGCAAAACAGGGAAAAAATCACTAAGTGAATATTTCCAGAAGGTCAAAGTCATTGACACGGTAATGAAAACCACAGTCGTACAGATGGGCGGCTATAAAGGTTCAATTGAAGCGATGAACAAGCTAATTAGCTAATTCACGTTAACTAGATAATGGACTCAATGGAGAAAACTTAGCTATGTATGTCAGAAGATATCGACCAAAATCTTTGGAGGAAGCCCATGATATAACCATAAGAAGCTATCACTCGAATGCCTCACATAGGCAGAAAATGGAAATTCGGCCGACTTTATCTAGCTCATCAGGATTGAACATAAAAACAAAATATGTATCAAAATAGAAATGAGAATACTAAAAACCAGAATACTAATAATCATAATTATACCTACTCAAAACTCAAACCAACAGAAACCAAATTCCGGAAAAATAAAGAAAATCAATGATTACGATGAAGATATTTCGATGAGATCACATGTTCCAAAAATGCAAATCAATAATCACAAAGGAAAACTTAGTAAACATCAAGATGAGCCTGATTAAGAACTTGATGCAGTTGAACACGGAGCTAACACATCTAGATTCGAAGCCGACGATGATGACTGTTTCGCAGGAGACGAGATAAATTTTCAAATTACCGGCTACATAAAAGCAAAGGGGTGAATAACTTTAATTCCATATAATTACGTTATAGCCCACCCGATACCTACTAATCAGCACCGACCAAACTCTATAGATAAGCAATGAAGGAGTCATACCACACGAGCAAAGTCCAATGGCCAGCGACCCAGATGTGATATGCCCCATCAGCAGATGTAGTATACAAATAGCCAGATCGAACTCCCGATCAATCTCTTTTAGTCCCAGGTACTTGAGGTAATCAGAAGTAGTTAGTAATAAGGATGATAGTGTTAAGAAAACACGGAACACCTAGTCTAAGAGATGAATGCATGTATTAGATAATTAGCAAATAAATTTAGTTAAAAAAAAAAAAAAAAAAAAAAAAGAAGTAGTTAGTAAGAAGTGTTGAAGTGTTAATCAGTGTAAAACGGTAGAATAAAGTTTTTTTAAATGATTTTTTTTCTATGAAGGCACATATTTTGGACACGCTTAAGCGGCCCGTCCCAAAGATATCGAGGATGCTTACGCATTTCTCCCTAAGTTTAATTAGCAAGAAATTTTAGCTGGTTCTTTTCCAGATAGAGTGAATAAATTACCTTTAAAACATCAAAACAATTCGAAAGGCGAGCAACAAATTCGGAGATTGGTGATGCTATTCAACAATCGTTTTACGTCGATAACGGTGTCAGGCCATTAGGCCGAAGGCCGTTAGGCCGAAGGCCATTTGACCGAAGGTCATTAGGCCGAATGGTCATTAAGCCGAATGGTCATTAGGCCGAAAAAGCAAAAAGAGGCAAAAAATGAAAAAGGAGAAGTTCTTTCTTCACCTTCTTCCTTCTTCTTTCTTCCTTCTTCCTTCTTCCTTCATCATTCTTCCTTTTTCCTTCTACCTTCTTCCTTCTTCATTCTTCCTTCTTCCTTCTTCTTCTTTCTTCCTTCTTCGTTCTTCCTTTTTCATTCTTCCTTCTTTCTTCTGTCTTCTTCCTTCTTCCTTTTTCCTTCTTCCTTCTTCATTCTTCCTTCTTTCTTCTCCCTTCTTCTTCTTCCTTCTTATCCTTCCTTCTTGCTTCTTCCTTCTTTTTCCTTCTTCCTTCTTCGTTCTTCCTTTTTCATTCTTCCTTCTTTCTTCTTCCTTCTTCCATCTTCCTTCTTCCATCTTCCTTCTTCCATCTTCCTTCTTCCATCTTCCTTCTTCCATCTTCCTTCTTCCATCTTCCTTCTTCCATCTTCCTTCTTCCATCTTCCTTCTTCCATCTTCCTTCTTCCTCACTTTGCACAACTCACTTCTCACTCCCTAGTTCTCATTTGGCCTAATGACCATTCGGCCGAATGACCATTCGGCCTAATGGCCTTCGGCCTAATGACCTTCGGCCTAATGACCCAGCATCGTCGATAACCTACTGATTGGAGCAGCCACAATAGAAGATCTGATTACAATGAAAGAAGGCATCCAGCATGCCCTGCTCAAACACGGATCCCCCCTTCGCAAATGGGCATCAAATGATGCAAACACATTGAAAGGAATCGCAGATGGATCTCTAGAACCCTTGATACAAGTGGGAGATCAAGAGGGATTTCAAAACACTGGGAGTAGCCGGGAACCCAGTGAAAGATGTATTCATAAGTAGCCAAAGCCGGGATGATCCACAAAAAGCGTTAACCAAGAGACAACTGGTTTCGCAAATGCTACGGCTATACGATCCCATTGGCCAGGTACAACCTGTAATTGTGACAGCAAAAATTCAAATGCAGCAACATAAGATCAACTGGGACGATGAAGTTCCGGATGAAGCATGGCATGGAGACAATTTGAGGATTCACTGGCAGAGCTCCAGAAAATCGAGTTTCCGAGGATGACAATTCCAAGCAGAACTATTGTACTGGAGTTACACGGCTTTGGCGATGCCTCAGGAAAGGCATACGGATGTGTAATCTACTTACACTCCATAGACATGCAAGAAAATGAACACACAAACCTATTGTGCTCAAAATCGCGTGTAGCTCCGCTGACTGACGTCACGCTACCTCGCCATGAATTACAAGCAGCCCTGGATGAGCTGAGCGGCAGGATTAAAACAACGTTAGGAGGAAAATTCACTTCTGAGCACTTCTACAGTAACCCACAGGTAGCTTTTACTTGGATAAATTCTTCCAGCTCCCGATGGGACACCTTCATTAAAAATAGAGTGATTCACCATCATACAAGTTCAGATGTGGGAATCCAACATAAAAATAGCAAAGCGGCTGTTCAGCACAGCGGCAAAGGGCACCAAGCCGCGATCATTAATTCGCGCCCATTATCAGTCACGTACACGGCGCCAGGTACGCCAACACCACTTACATCATCCGACGCCGCCAAATCAGAAATTTTGATGCACCCGGCTGCCAGAGGGACCCCCACGGATAGTGCGCCCGGCAGACAAGACAAGTTTTAGCGTTAAACGAACCATTACATGGCGACCCGTGAACAACTGGCCCAATCAGGCAGTTACAAAAAATACATAAATTACAAAAATAGAAACATTTCAATAAAGTTGGCCACTACAAATGATGAGCAGACACAGCAGAAAAGCTGTGCACCATCAGGAGTCCCTCAACGCACCTATTTGTCGTTCTCTCGACGATAACGGAGTTCCCGACCCGAAAACGAAGTCCAGATTGTTATACTGGCCGCAATCAGGACACGGTCCTTATAGTATAGTATAGTATAGTATAGTAACACATTTTTACATTTAAATGTTATGAAAGTGATCAGTGAATAATTTAGCTTAAGAAGTGAAAGTGAAAAGAATTTTATATTTATCTAATCAGACGTGTGAAAGGCTTTAAAAATTAAGAAAAGAAGTAGATCTACACCAACTCACCAATCAATCATTTTATGAGTTAGATAAAGTGCCTGATCTTTTAAGAGATCTCCAACCATTTGATGGAAGACCTCAAGAATTAATTGTTTGGCCAACAAATGTAGAAGACACCCTCCAGCTTCATCGCTCAAAAGGTGCAACAGCTGATCAGCATTTACTGATTGGTAATTTTGTGAGAAGAAAAATTCTCGGTGAAGCAGCCGATATTATCAACGCAAACAATGTAACATATGATTAGGCTTTGATAAAATCTACTCTTTTACTTTATTATAGAGAGAAAATAGATATCAAAACTCTGTATTTCGCTCACTACCGGTACGGTAGCTCACTACCGTAAAGAAAATCCCTACGAAAAGCATCAGTAGCTATTATAGCAGAGTTAATGAATTGTTATCTTATATTATTGTTCAAATTGAAACAGACGATAATTTTAAATCGAATGCCATCTCTCACATCAATTACTTCCGTTAGAAAGCCTTAGACTCGTTCATTGGAGGAATTGAGCAGCCTCTTAATGTTTGACTTAAAACAGCAGCGCCAACAAATCTATCTAAGGCCTACCAATTGTGTTTAGAATTTTACAATATGGATGCAAGAAGTGCTCCATTCAGAAATGAATTTTCCAATTTTTAGGTTCCAAAACCTAGATTCCACCAGCAATTCCACCAAAAAGCAAAATATAAGTCTTCCTCCACCAAGAAACTTCTCATAAAATCCAAATCCGTTCCTTCAAATTCAAAGAAATGCCTTGAATCCATTTTTGCCATCTCAATCACGAGCTCAAACTCATAATAATCCATTTTCCAATCCCCAAAATAAATTCCTACAAAACTTTTACCTTTACCAAAGCCTGAACCTATGGAGGTAGACCACAATATTCGATCTAGAATGTTGAATTATGAAAATTATGGAACACCAACTCACCAATCAATCATTTTATGAGTTAGATAAAGTGCCTGATCTTTTAAGAGATCTCCAACCATTTGATGGAAGACCTCAAGAATTAATTGTTTGGCCAACAAATGTAGAAGACACCCTCCAGCTTCATCGCTCAAAAGGTGCAACAGCTGATCAGCATTTACTGATTGGTAATTTTGTGAGAATAGATATCAAATCTCTGGATTTCGAGCTCACTACCGTAAAGAAAATCCCTACGAAAAGCATCAGTAGCTATTATAGCAGAGTTAATGAATTGTTATCTTATATTATCGTTCAAATTGAAACAGACGATAATTTTAAATCGAATACCATCTCTCACATCAATTACTTCCATTAGAAAGCCTTAGACTCGTTCATTGGAGAAATTGAGCAGCCTCTTAATGTTTGACTTAAAACAGCAGCGCCGACAAATCTATCTAAGGCCTACCAATTGTGTATAGAATTTTAAAATATAGATGCAAGAATTGCTCCATTCAGAAATGAATTTTTCAATTTTTAGATTCCAAAACCTAGATTCCACCAAAAAGCAAAATATACCTCCTCCTCCACCAAGAAACTTCTCATAAAATCCAAATCCGTTCCTTCAAATTCAAAGAAATGCCTTGAATCCATTTTTGCCATCTCAATCACGAGTTCAAACTTATAATAATCCATTTTCCAATCCCCAAAATAAATTCCTACAAAACCCTAATCCTTTCAACTATCCCCAGAAACCTTTACCAAAGCCTGAACCTATGGAGGTAGACCACAATATTCGATCTAGAATGTTGAATTATGGAAATCGTCCAGCAATTCGATTAAAACGTCAACACAGATTCAAAATTTTAAGAGACAAGCGCATCCAATACAAGAGATTGAAGTAGACCCTAATGATTATGAACAACATACCGAATGTCCCTCTGCAGAGTACGATACTTATCAAGATTTCGACATACCGGATCAAATCAAGAAACGATTTTTTATTGTAGAACCCGATTTGGTGAAATCGGTTCTACCTTTCATCAACTTAAAAATACCGATTGGCAACTTCTCATTTCCTATCGATACAGGTGCCAATATAAATCTGATCGACCCTAAATTGGCTTGGAGTTGCAATATTTCAAAACCGTATGACTTTTAGGCACATCAAATTTCCAATGCCAATGGAAACTTTAACGCAACATCAGCCATTGATATAAACTTCTTTTATCCAAAACAAAATTTCAAATCACAGTTCCTTCTTTATAAATTTCATCTCCTTTTTTTGGTATTATTGGAACAGGAATTTTGAAGGCACTTAAGGCTAATATTGATATTAATCAAATGACATTAAAACTGACTCAAGGTATTGAGACATTGGTTATCCCTCTTCAAGAATATACACCTCACAAGAAAACTTCAAATAACATTTTTAGAACTTTAGAACTAGAAGAAGAATTTAACGCATCAAGAGAAGGAAAAGTTCCCATAGGACATTACCCGTTTGGTTGTTCCAAAGAAAAGTGATGCATCCGGAGAGAAAAAATTCAGAATGGTCATTGATTACAGAAAAATCAATGAAAAAACAGTTTCTGATCAAGAGGTGAGCCAGCCTAGGGCTGCAAACCTCTATAATAAAGATATATATAAAAAAAAGTTTCTGATCGATACCCAATGCCAGGGATTGGCTATGTAATCGATCACTTGAAAGGCCAGAAATATTTTTCTACACTAGATTGGTTTCTGGCTTTCATCAGATTGGGATATCCAAAAAACGACAATCTCAATAATCAACGGCAAGTATGAGTAAGAATGCCCCAGCGACTTTTCAGAGAGCTATCGAAAGAGTATATCGGTAAGTTTTGTTACGTCTACACTGATGACGTAATATTTTTTGAAAGTTCTGTTGAAGAACATTTGAAAAATTTGGTCATTATCTTGAAAACATTGAATGAGGCGAATTTCAAAATTCAACTCGATAAATCAGAATTTCTGCACACTGAGGGAGAATTTACAGGGTACATTATTAGTTGAGAGGGTATCAAACCGAATTGTAAAACAGATTGAAGTTATTTACAGGTTTTCGGAACCAAAAACGATTAACGACTTGAGATCATTCCTCGAAATGATGGAATGTACTATCGTCGATTTATTTGTAAACGATTTTGCGAAAATCGCAAAACCCCTAACAAATCTTCTACGAGGGGAGAGAAACCACATGTCGAGCAGAAACATTTAACGGAGCATAACGCCATCGGAGCTGTTCTGTCTCAGGGCGAAATGGGTAAGGACTGGCCGATACATTTCGCATCAAGAACCTTATCAGCAACAGATGAATAATTTTCTATTCATGAAAAAGAAATGCTTGCCATATATTGGGCCTTACAAACATTTAGGAATTATCTCTACGGCACCAAATTCAAAATTATGACGGATCATCAACCAACGTTCGCACTCTCACTCTCAGTCAGGGCAGTCAGTTCAGTGCGGCATTCGACAACACGTCAAAGTGTAGATCAATAAAAGTTGTAAAACATCAAGTGTAAAACCATGAATGAATAAAATTTATTCATTTATGGTTTTACACTTGATGTTTTATTATTATTTATTACTATTTAATAGTTATTTTTGCCTTTCTCGTATACTAAGTATACGGTAAAGGCTATATGATCGCTCCAAAAACAAACTTTTTATAGAAGGCCCGGAGACCCATAGTGTTATATACCAATCGACGTTCGACGAATTGAGGTGATGTCTGTGTGTGTGTGTGTGTGTGTGTGTGTGTGTGTGTGTGTGTGTGTGTGTGTGTGTGTGTGTGTGTGTGTGTGTGTGTGTGTGTGTGTGTGTGTGTGTGTGTGTGTGTGTGTGTGTGTGTGTGTGTGTGTGTGTATGTGTGTGTGTGTGTGCGCAAAACTACTCGAAAAATGTCACTCATTTTTCGGGCACTTATCCTCAACCGATTCAACCGATCCTGTCCCATTATTTCCTATTTAAAATTGGCAAGATCGGACTATGGGATCAAAAGTTATGGCCAAAATACAAATTCATACGAAAAAATCACGTAAAAAATGTCACTCATTTTTCGGGCATTTATCCTCAATCGATTTGCTCGCAACAAGTTGCATTCGACGCAGAATCCTGTCCCATTATTTCCTATTTGAAATTGGCCAGATCGGACTATGGGATCAAAAGTTATGGCCAAAATACAAATTCATGCGAAAAAATCGCGTAAAAAATGTCACTCATTTTTCGGGCACTTATCCTTAACCGATTTGCTCGCAACAAGTTGCATTCAACGCAGACTTCTGTCTCATTGTTTCCTATTGAAAATTGGCTAGATCGGACTATGGGATCGGAAGTTATGGCCAAAATACTTTTTTTTACGGAATAATCGCGTAAAAAAGTGTCATTAATTTTTCGGCACTTATCCTCAACCGATTTCCTCGCAACAAGTTGCATTCGACGTAGAATTGTTTGCATTGAATTGCATTCGACGCAGAATGTCTCATTGCTTCTTATTGAAAATTCACCAGATTGGACTATGGGCTTAGAAGTTATGGTGAAATTACTATTTATTGTGAAAAAGAGTTCAAAAAAGTCTAGCTCACTTTTTTAGCGCTTAGACTTCATCTAGGGTTTCTTACCCCATTCCCGGCCTAACATGCATACGACTGCATTATTTAATTGATATTTATGACAGGAAGCCACTTTTCCTGAATTTCGTGGGCCGTGCAATACAGCAAAGGGGTTCACTTCTGCTTAAAAATAGCTTTTCTTGGTAAACATCGTTTGAAAAAGCTTTCATTTGATTTAAATTAACGATGTGCAGCACTCATTTCAGTTATAGCGATTGCATATCCGGCCCACTTCAAAACCAGTTCCCGGCCTAAGCAAAATTTCGCTCAATCTCTCAACATCTTACTCTCATTCTCTCTCGGGACGGTAGAAAATGCGACGTAAACAAAAATATGCACGTTTAACGCCGACATGATGCCAGATGGTATTATTTATAATAATTTTCATTTGGTTGAAAAGATATATTCACTCATCCAAATTACTTCCAAACGCTTAAAAACTATATTTTTTCACTTTTTGAAATCGAGAGAATTATAAATAACATGATAGCGTCAACTAATTAGAAAGTTTTCCTATGAACGATGAAGGATTTTTTTCGTACTAAAAAAGACTCCTGGCCTTCTGGCAGCACAGTGCGGCTAGAAGTTCTTAGGCCGAGGTGAATTTTTGTTCGGTTTGAGGATAGATTTTTAAATGTATTTTAATATGTTTATACTAGTTCTAGTGAAACGAACAAATAGAAAAGATGAAAGTGCGTGAGTTTAGAATCATTGTGTGGTGATTAACAGCTTCAAGCAATGATTGTATCGAGAACTGTGACGATTTTCAGGTAGGTGTTTATATGAAAATACTGTTTTGTAAAAGTGGAAAGATTCACTCCGGCTCAGTGGTGTAGCAATGGAGAGCGAATGTTCGGAATCTACATTTTTATTTTCTATAATTGGACCAATTAAGAGTGAAATAAATAGTTGAAAAATATTGAGTATTGTGCAAATTAATGGGAGACTTTTTAAAAATTATCAATCATAAACCTACGGCTTCCAAAAAGTATAAATCCTTAGTTTTCTGTGCAGTGAGCCGGGAATCGGGTCCATAGGCCCAAGTAGTGATTTACCCTATTCCCCAAGTTCAACAAATCTGGTTGCAATAACCGGGTTAGGGACAAAAGGTCGAAAGACAAAAGGTCGAAAGCACAAAAGGTCGGAAGACAAAACGTCGAAAGACAAAATGTCGAAGGGACAAATGGTCGAAAAGGACAAAAGGCCGAAAAGGACAAAAGGTCGAAAGGACAAAACGTCGAATGGGACAAAAGATCGAAAGGGACAAAACGTCGAATGGGACAAAAGGCCGAAAAGAATAAAAGATCAATAAGATCTAAAGGTCAAAAGTCACAAAAGGTCGAAATAGACAAGAAACTGAAACGGAGAGAATCAATTCCGCACCAGAGTTGCCTTACACAATGGTAAAACTCTGCTTTTATATTTTTCACAATTTTAATATAAATACATAAAACTCATTCAATATCTACAGATGGATGTTTGAGTTTTCTAAATATCACTTCGTTCTCTCAAAATGGCGCACGCCGCACATCAAACACATCGGCGTGTATTAAGGTTCTATTGCCTGGCGACTGCGATTCTGTTGGTATGGATGCGTAAATCGAGCATTGCCAGCATCCACCCAACGATATAATCGCCGCAACAAGCTGTCGCCGTCTTAGAGTGGATGAAATCGCTTAGACTTTGAGGAGCCTTTACACACCGGTGTATTTTTAATGCGCGCACTTGCGTGGCTACGGCGTACACTATTTAGACAGATTGAAGTGACATTTAGAAAATCTAGATCTCCATCTATTATTTGCACTCATTCAACGATTTTTATTCAATTGTTAAAAATAGTGAAAAATAAAAGGGCATTTTTTTGCCAACTGTATAGGACAACTCTGTCTCGCGCAATACAAGTTTTATTCATTTCTAACAGAACTATCTAGCTATTCATAATATTGGTTCATAGTAATTACTCCTTCTTTGAAAATTGCTCATTCTTCAACTTTGATTTATGAGATAAGTCTGGTATTTCTGCATGAAAATAAATACATTTAACAAATTCCTTTAGAATACACTCAACTCGTTTTTTATCGACCTTTTGTCCCTTTAGACATTTTGTTCTTTTCGACATTGGTCCTTTTCTGTACCCTTTCCTGTCTTTCGACATTCTGTCCCTTTCGCCGTTTTGTCTTTTCGACCTTTTGTCCTTTCGACCTTTTGACTTTTCGACCTTTTGTCCTTTCGACATTCTGTCCCTTTCGCCGTTTTGTCTTTTCGACCTTTTGTCCTTTCGACCTTTTGTCTTTTCGACCTTTTGTCTTTCGACCTTTTGTGATAGATTCGCAGTAACCATATTGTGACTGAATCCGGTCATATATAAGTTACTGTGATTGATGTGCAATATGTGTGCTTCTCAGGTCGCTCGCAACAGATTGCATTCGACGCAGAATCTTGTCCCATTGTTTCCTATAGAAACTTGGCCGGATCGTACAATTGGGTCAAAAGTTATGGCGAAAATACTAATTTTAAAACTACAAAATAAAATGCCATTTTTTGCTCTTATGCTCATCCGATTTGTTTGCAACAAATTGCGTTTGGCTAGCATTTTTTTTATGCACATAAACAAATATGAAAAATAAGACCAATCCACATATTGGTGTTGTTTTAGATTTTTCCAAACCTTTTGAACGAACGAGAAAGGCACCATCACCGCTAGGTGGATCAATCTGGGTTTTTTTTTAACTTTATCACGTTCATATCAACGTAACTGACGCAGTTGTACGGCTCGTCCTATGGGTTAGTAAAGAAACTATAAAAACACAACACGTGAAACTTTTTGTGACAAACAGTGACTTGCAACCAACTAAAGTTCCACACGTAGCGGATGCTGACCGGCTTGGAAGGAGGCGATTCGAGTCAATTGTTCAGGAGCTTATACTAAAACGGTGGATTTCAATCCTTCAAGGACGAAGAACCGTAAGTAAACCCTCCCTTTTCTAGATATTTTCGTCTATGCCAAAATTTAATCCATTTCCAAAAGTAAGAGCCTCAAAGTTCTCTGAAAATAACATGGAAAATATCAACTTTCAAACCCTCTTTGATCAGATTCAGAGTTTGGAGCAAAGAATCGGTGCTCTCCAATCGGGGAACATCATAGGCTTAGCTAGAGTCCCGGTCTAGGGGGGTGGTCATAGCCCCAACTGGTGAGTAATTTTAGTTTTCGTGAGAATTTTAAATTTCTGTAATTAAGCATAGTTAGTGGGAATTCAAAAGGACCCTAAAATGAAAAAAAAACTCGGAATCATTCAAAAACTTTTTTTAATTAGAGAGATTTTTTGTTACTATGTTATAAATTCGTTACTATTTTATTCAACTAGTGCAATTAGCGAGCATATTTGGGTATTCGGAAGACCACAAACTATTGTCAGCGATCAAGAGCCCTCTTTTACATCTATTGATTTCATAGGATTTTTGTATGATTTCGGCATTTCTATTCATCATATGCCAGTAACTCTCAAACTAATGGCATACTGGAGAGATTTTATTCAACAATGATCGAATTGTACAGAACCCTCAAAACAAAATATCCGAAAATCCAATATAAGAGACTATGAACTTACTAACCGACATATACTACAACACGATACATTCAGTTACTAAGCGAAACCCAATAGAAATTATATTCGATGTTTCAAATTCAGCGAATGTACAACAATTACAAGAGGCAGCTGACAATTTACAAACAGCGGTCAAACTACAACTTCAGAAAAATAAACAAAGACACGAGGAAAAGTTTGAAAACAGACAAAACCCACCTGAATTAAATCCAAATGACAGTAGATACGTAAAAATCTCACAGCGACAGACAAAAGACTTGTTTAAAGGCTCCCCCAGACCTAAGCGATTTCACCGCCGCGACGGCGACAACTAGTCGCCGCGATTCTATCGTTGGGTCGCTGCAGGCCATGTTATATTTACGCTTCCATACCAACGGCGACAGAATCGCTGTCTCAAACCCTCAAAACAAAATATCCGGAAATCCAATATAAGAGACTATGAACTGACTAACCGACATATACAATAACACGATACATTCAGTTACTAAGCGAAAACCAAGAGAAATTTTATTCGATGTTTCAAATTCAGCGAATGTACAACAATTACAAGAGGCAGCTGACAATTTACAAACAGCGGCAAACTACAACTTCAGAAAAATAAACAAAGACACGAGGAAAAGTTTGAAAACAGACAAAACCAACCTGAATTAAATCCAATTGACACTAGATACGTAAAAATCTTGCGACAGACTAAAGACTTGTTTAAAATAGTTAACATAAAAAATAACGATTTTCTCACATTCAGGGACGCACATAACGTAAAAATTCATAAAAACAGACTGAAGAAATAACCAAGTACAACCTTTTTAATTTCAGACTTCTCATGATTCATTATGCATGCACAACAATCTATAGGGGCGTAATAAACGACAATGGGTTAATGGTATTTAAACTTGATACAGTTAGGATCAAACTAGGGTATGAACGAATCATAAAGAAGATCAGTATAAACTCCATAGAATTGAACATTAACCTTATCGAAAAAATAGCCAAATCTTTTACTATCAAAGATCATTTACATGAAACACTTTCGAGGAAAATTGCAAAAGCCAGGAAAAAGCTAACAATCCTGCAACCACACGGACAGAAAAGAGGATTGATTATAACGCATTAGGCACGGTAGTTAAGTACATAACAGGTAACCCAGATCAAGATAACTTGGAAATCATTCAACATAGAGTTACATCCAGCCCAACCATCGATCCATTGCTACATCAGCTATATCAGTGGCGTAGCCACGGGGGTGGTTTTGGGTATAAACCCCCCCGCAGAGACAACATTTTTGGAAGAAATTTTTTTTTTCGAAAAAAAAAATCCCCAGACCAATTTTCTGGCTACGCCACTGAGCTATATACATCCGGTCACCAAGGAATCTGCATCATCAGCAGTTCAATATTATAAAAGGTGCAATCGATCGACCACGCGTCATCTTTTGTAATTCAGACGTCTAGGTGTTAAGTTCTAGTATTCAATATATCAATCCGTTTAACCAATAACCAAATAACCAAATTAACCCGCTCGTAATTAACCCGTAATCAACTCAGCAACTTAGAACTATGATGGATACAATCAACCGATTGGATGCCAAGCAAAGCGAACACGATGCCGCTATTCGCAATGTAACCGGAGTATCTCCTGGTGCTTCTTCGTCGTCAAGTGCGACACAACCCATAGTGCAACAACCTCTCAATCGGGGTGACTTAGACTATTTGTTTAAGATACCTGACCCAATAAAATCGTTGCCGATTTTCGACGTCAACCGTAAACAGTTATCTGCCTGGCTGCAAACGGCAGAAAATACACTCAATCTTTTCAAACCACGTGTCGATGACACTTTGTTTCAAATGTACGTCACCGCGGTGACTAATAAAATTCAAGGGAAGGCAAAAGACATACTGTGTCTAGCCGGTAACCCAGTCGAATTCGATTCGATAAAAGATGTGTTGATAAATGCTCTGGGTGATCGACAGGAGCTTTCGACCTACAAATGCCAACTTTGGCAAAACAAAATGGTGGATGGTATATCTATTCAAAGATACTACCAGAAAACCAAAGATATCATACAATGCATCAAAAATTTAGCTAAGCAAAAGCAAACTTGTAAAGACAACTGGCAGGCTATAAACTACTTACTAAAGATTACTAACCCACTAACAAAAATAGTAAAACAAAAACTTCAGGAACTGTACACAAATTTTCAACAAATACGACCCACTTCAAGTATCCGGAACAAGAGATGGGACACACTCGGAACGGTATGGAAATGGGTTGCTGGAAACCCTGACGCACATTATTAACAGCTCAATGAATGACCTAATTGCTGAAAATAACAAACAATATCAAATCAACGACCAAATTAACCTGAGACTACAAAGCTTAACGTGTACCGTCAATAAGATAGTTGAAAATTCGTACTCAAATAAAATTATCTTGAACGAGGTTGACACACTCATAACCATTCTAAATATTGACACAATTAACCAAATTTTTGCTGGATATTCAAGATGCTATATTCTTATCAAAAACCTTAACTGTCAATACAAGGATTCTGTCGCTGAAGGAAATAACTACAATAAGACTATTGCTAGAGGAACAAGGAATCAAAGTCGACTTACCGGACGAAGCCATCAACCTCGTCACACCAAAGATAACAGTGAGTAGAGATACCCTCCTATACATAGAGTAGAGTGGGGCAAGAGTACGCATTTAATTTTCAATCGATTATGTGGCCCTTATGAAGCAAGCTTCTGCATATCAAATCAATGTCGACGATTCGTATATTCTTCCTTTATGTTACTCAGTGGGAAAAATATTGAAATTATTGAAATTCGTTTTAGTAGAACCCTTATTGCAAGACACGTGAAAAACGCACTCTTACCCCACCGGTGCTTTAAATATATTAACACAAATAAGAGTTAATAACATTTAATTGATGTTTAATGAACATATATTAGGGAATGTTTAAAGATTACGTAACTCTTAAAGGGGGAGAGGGTCCCAGAAATGTGAACTTTCATACTAAATACCATTGGTTGTTTTATATACAAAAAAACTACAGAGGTAAAATATATCAGGTTTCGCGTGGCGCAAACAAAGGAATTATCCTTAAAGTCAGTCCACCAATCACGTAACGCACGGCTAAGGAGGGCCCCTTAATTAATCATTAGCAGCATGCTTTTGCTAGTAATCAACATCAGGAAGAGGGAAACTTTACAGGTACAGGTAAAAGGCGAAAGTTTACAAGACGATTCTGCGGATTCAGATACTGGATCAAAGGAAATAGAACCGACGGCAATAAGCTTCAGTAAACTATTAACATTCAGCTCTCCAAAAGGTCAACAATCTCAAAGGAATTATGCAATATCGAACCCGCTAAATCCGTAGCAACATTACCGAACCTACAACCCACATGGTAACGGACATTCGACACGTCAATTGGCACACCACGGAAACGCTGAGACAGCAGGAACTCAAGGTAGCAACACCTGAAGAGGACAATGTGGCCGATCAACATCGACGATATTGATTTTTGCATGCATACTTAGCAAAAAATAGTTTATAAAAGGCTAGCGATAGGAATGCGACTTCAGTCGCGATTCAGTGCAAGTAGTGAAGAAATCTTAAGTGTTATCAATTTGTAACCAAACAAAATTAAATAAAAGTGTAATAGTGAATAGTTTAAGTTTTTTTTTATTATACCGCGGGATATCACGGCACAATTTATATACCCTGAAGTATCAATAAAGTTTGAAGCTTTCGATTTTGTCTAAAGACGGTTGTCTGTTGGTTAGGACCGAAAAATTCCCTGGCATCCAGTAAGGAAAGGCCGATTTCCACTCTTCTGCAGCATAGACTTTCTGAGCAGAGTATATTAGCGGAATGATTAGAAAGGAAAGTATTTCCACATGGTAGTTCAGTCTCAATTAGATGAAACTCTCTTCCGGATTCATCGCATAAGCTTTCAGAGCAATGCAACTAGCAAGGATCGAGAATCCCGAGTGATATCTGTGAGAGAATACGACGTAGTTTCGCTAAAGCCAACAATCTTCAACATGAACGACCCATCACCGGAAAAATCATCATGTATCTCGGAACTTTTGGATGGGAAACCTGCCAGTTGCAACTTCATACCTAATTCAATTCAAGATGAAATCATCGCCATTGACAGCAATAACGTTATCATAAATTACAACAAAAAATTCACCGTTTCATCCAATTGTGGAATCAGCAACTAATTTATCCGGTTCATTTCTTGTTTCATTAGAAAGCTGCGAAATTTCGATCGACAACAGAACCTACAGCAGCAGTATTAAAAATGTAGAGAAATCGCCTTTACAAATACCACTAGATGGTGTTTCGGTGGATAATCAACATCTCATTATCGAAACAAGAAAGGATCTAGACTACATCAAGTTACTGCACTGGCCGAAGTTAACAGGGAATAGCTTTCCTTCTAACCATAATCAGCATTCCTATCGTTTTCAATTTCATATTCAACAGATCAACGAGGATAGAAATTCAACATGAAGAGCCAGCGGGTGAGGGGGAGCAAGCGATGTTCCACCGTCTGACCAGAGAAAAAAAGACGAACCCGGCAAAGTTGAGGATCCTAAAAAGAAGGATGTTTCATTGGGATATCTCTTCGAAGTCATTTCTCGACTGAGGATTACTCTTGACAAGACCGTCAATACTGCTTTCGACTCGAAAACTTCTCCTTTAGGCTCTGTCTCATTTCCCGAATCAAATTTAATTTTACTTAAAACTGACAGTTTGAAAATTTAAAAATCACCCGGCCATAAGAATGGCTGCGTGCTACCCAGCAATTCCAATAAGACATCGATCAAGAATGATTCGATATCTGTCAAAAGTAATCCTGCTCATCCAGCAGGGTTATTCGATAATTATTGAACTGTCTCTAAACTTTTAAGTTTAATTTGAGTTTAATCATCCAATTGAGACAGACCCTTAGCCTCTCTACTGAATAGAGGATCATACCCTATTACCAATATTGAATCTGTTCCGTTCGGTATTGGTGTACGGTATGATGAACCTAATGAGCTTTCCGTTTAGTGACATTATACGAGACGGAATGCCATCCTCACGTAATTGTTGGATGGATATCCTATATTGAATAACTTCAAACAACGAGCTGTCTCGATCCATAATGCTGCTTTAGGCTTGCAAGATCCAGACGTAAGAATTTTGAGTCATTATGAGACTATATACCCTATATATGCCTTTAATGACATGGAAGGTCTCCTCGACGCCAGATATGAGATTGTGACCAGTCTCTATGAGTTTTCGGCCACTTTGAGTCCAGTACCATCAGGGGACATATTGAAGGGCGCTGCAGCCAACGCCACTAGGGCTAGTTAGCTCTCGGATATTACCTCGACACCTCATCAGGAGGATATGGGTTCCGGGCGAGGTGTTTTTAGAGGTTGGTTTATCTGATAAACCAGATTCAGCCACTGAGTTAAGAGGAATAGCAGCATTAGGAGCGCTTTTCTTGATGCTGTATAGTTATGGACATTATTGGATATTGATTACAACAATACCGGATGCGCCATCCCTGACGCATCAAATCAAGTTTGGACATTATGGATATCAACGGCAACAACGACGACGACACCAAAGGCCTGATGCAGCAATTAACCAGTCCATCGATCAGTAGGGACAGTTAACCAATTTTTATTTAGAGAGCAGTTCTAATTTAAACTTAAAACAGATAGGACCTTGATTGTAATGTAATTCTCCCCGCTAAATGAATAAATGTCTTTTTTAAAAAGCAAATTGTAGAGGCCCGTACTTAATTGGCGCAGTCGTACGGCTCGTCCCACGTTTCAACTGCAGTAAATGACTAGAACATTGAAAAGTGAACTAAACGGAAAAACCCGACGCGTATAATTATTCCGAGTGAAAGACTTTCCGTGATTTACTGCCCAATCCGTGACCAGAATAAAAGACTATTAGTGATTTAGTGTCCAATCCGTGACATCGACTAGCCGGCAAAGACGGTCCGTGAACAGGATCCTTCATCGACATCCCTCAAAACGTAGGAGACTTATGCCAGCCGAGCGGAAACTTCACAAGAAGCGGTGAAGTAGAAGTAGAAGCGTAAGTAATTTTAATTAAATTTAATTTTTTTTGGCAAATTCAATCCTATTCCTAAAGAGAAAGCATTGAAATATTGCAACAAATAGGAAAATATGCAATCATTATTTGATAGCTTGCGCGAGTTATCGACGGTGTCATCCGGACATGGCAACAGTAAAACGATGTCATCAAAACATACCACCATGGCAACAGTAACATCGAACGGTCAGCAGAAATGGTTTTTGGCCAGAACGGTATCGAGAGCGATGGACGAACTTCGGACCGATCGGACGAGGCAGCTGAGTATGCATTTCCTGCTATGGACAAGTGAACTGAGGTGCAATATCAGAAAGGTGCAATAAATCAGTCTTAAGTTAGCGTTCAACGGAATGAGTTTTTTTTTAATTTTTAAAAAGACTACTGAACCCCAAGTCTTTAACTGGCGCCCGAATAGGGACCCGCGAGCAGGAAGTGAATAAATTGAACGTCGTAGTAACAGAAATATCAAGTGACTTCCAAACTAGGAAATTTAGTGCGGTAGAGATAGCCGCGTTAACTGTGAACTGTTAAGTGCCAGTGTAGCGAAAATCTTAAAAACTGATTAACTTCAGTACACCGGTTCAAAGAGCCGAATCACACAAGCGAAAAGCAGTTTCATCACGACATCGAGGACTCTGAGGACAAATCCCGGTCGGTGTTAGGAGCCTTAGTAGCAGAACCAGCAAAACGGAGCCCTCCGACACACCTGCCTTCGTTCCCCCCATCAAAAGCGAGTGCCATCTAACCCAAGAAGTCCAACAAGGGGCATGTTGGCTTTACTGTAAGTAACTTTAACGTACATTCTCATCAATAAGTGCAAATTATTATTTATTTAAGAGTGTTTAAAGTGATTAAGGAACCAAAATACGTCAAAAGTGTATCAAAAAGTGATTTAGTGTAGAAAATTGATTGAGAACAAAAATTAAAATCCCAAGTAACACACGCAACATCTTCCTAAAAGCACCTTGTTTCTATTCAGTTTCATTAAAGGCATTGGAAAAACATCAAAGCACGAAAAAGTTGCATCAAGATGTCAAAAACGTTCGAATTGTGATCGATGTTTCATTAAAATTGCGATGCAGTACGTGTTTGACATTTGGAAACAAACAAACAAAGAATACTGCACTTCATGTTGCAAACACGAAGCAAAATCATTAAGTTGCATATTTTTTACCATGTAACTTCAATGCGTCTTTCAAAATTTAATTGTTTGTTTAAATTAAGTTGCAGAAAAGTTGAATGTGTCTTCATGTTTAATTTAGCATCGTTCAACGTTTTGACTATTTTTTCCTGTGATGGTGCAATCAAGTAACTGAAAACCCGAGTACAAAACTGCATAACCGTATGGTTTTTATGGTGAGTCAAGATGCAGTCCCTTCGAAGTGTTGAATGGTGCTGTGGTAGAGTGAAGGACTATCAATTACAAGATCCATAAATCGAATCCAGTTTTATATTTTTATTTTAGTTTTTTCTGCTGTAGTATTTTGCAACATTATTGCACTTTTACTGTAATCGAAGGATGTTTCCGTAGGCTCCACCTCTTGCGCTTTTTAGATTGCAAGAGAATTATATTTGATGGCACATACGCAAAGATTGTTTATTTCCGAATAGTTGCAACACAGTGAAATGTTCAGTAGTGAAACAATTTGTGCTGCTTTGGATGGCAAATCCGGCTCCAAATCCTTCACCAATTTTGAGGCCAGCCACGTTGCTTAGCCCTACACGTGCGACTGCAGAAAACTTTGTTGAAATGGGGAGAATTCTAGATTTTATTAAGGACCTAGGAAGTTTCACCGGAAACGCCACTGAATTGATGAATTGGATTTTAGACGTGGAAGGTATATTTAACATGTACCGCCACATCCCCAAAACTTCTTTAAATCATGATCTTATTGAAAAAAGCATTCGAAGACGTATAACTGGTAAAAAGAGAAGTTCAAAATTCCATTTCTCCTTGGACATCTTCAATTTGGATTGTTCCAAAGAAACTCGATGCTAGTGGTAAGAAAAAATGGCGTATTGTAATAGACTACCGGAAATTGTATGAGAAGACTGTGGATGATAAGTTCCCAATTCCACGCATTGAACAAAATTCTCGACAGACTTGGTCGCAGCAATTACTTCACTACGTTGGACCTCAAATCTGGGTTTCATCAAATTGAAGTGCACCCTAAAGACAGACAAAAAACCGCACGGTTGCATTGGGTCTCTTCTCTGTGAGGGTGACAGTGGGTTTTGGCCATCCATTTGAGTTAAAATACTCAAGCGAATAAGTTGAGGTTACTCCTCGTGAGAGCATCAGATCGTCAACGGGAAAGTTCCCGACACCTCTGTGCAGCCTAGTTCTGCCGAACGAGCTATCACGGGGTGTGCTGTCTAATCGCGCGTGCGACTGCGTTGGTTGTCCCACGAGGGAAGAGGCAAAGTCATGGCTTGCTATTTGCTAGTTAGTGTTGGCAACCGAACCGTTATACGATATTTACATATCTGTCATCAATGCACTCTAAACGTGGATTGCCCAACTCTTAATATATCTCACCCTCACATTCCCCTTCTACTCTCACTAAAAAAGAGAAAAAAAATCCATTGACTTAGGATTTTCATAAACAACTATTTAAATCGCATTTTTTTTTTCAATTTTACAATCCAGTATCCAGTCCGTACTCAATTCCTATATTCAAAATCATCCTAATTCAATTTGGAATTCAAATATTTTAATGTGATTTTCCAATCTGATACTCAAATCCATTGTATGAACCCGAAAAGCAAATCCAATATTCCTATTCCATGAACAAAGTTTTATTCCCAGACCAACATTGGAACGTTTTTTATAATGGAATACTAAAATCAAACATTCATATAAAATGATCAAGTTTTTTTCATTCTCCTCATCTTTTTATGCCTGCCATTTATGCCTGCCATTGCATGGTTATGTATTTTGTCCATCCAAATTTCACAACTAATATTCTAATCCAACTCCATCTTTCAAATACATCCTCTAGCTTATAACCAAAAGTTGAGTCTAAGATAATATTAAATATTTGCAACCAAGCTAATTCCAATTCTCAAATCTAATAATCATGTTACCTCACCCATTATCAAAAATCAAATGTTTCATCGAAAACCAATACCAGAAACAATCCAAGTTCAATATTTCAAATCAAAGTCCACATACAAACACGCAAATACATATTTTCTAAGAAAATTAATCCAGCCTTTTATTAACATTCTGAAAATGTTAACTATTTCAGATTCATGATCCTCCAGCTGTATTCCTTCTATTTTTTTTGTGCAAATATTTCCAGAACTGCAACCTATAACCAATAGAATTCGATCCGGCAGTCCATATCCAATACAATTTGATGGCCTTCCAATGGGAAAATCAAAACGATATCGGTGGTTCGCCAAACGTACTATGCTCTTTAAGCTCAAGCCAATTAGTCCGGTACTCTCACACAACAGCTTCGAAATTCAAATTTGAATAGTTGTGTTCTGCTGATCCACATTAACGTTTGATGCGAAAAATCCGCCCCTCTTTTACACAACCTTTACCATCAAAAGCTGAAACAATCCGATACTCTTCCAGAGCACTTTCGACAACACAAGCAGAAAACCGATGGAAAAACAAATCATTTATTCCGAAAAAAAAATCATTTTTAGTCGAAATCGATAAGAACAACAAATCATTTAATCTGACACCTTCGATATTACAAGTGGAAACCGATGAGAAAACGAATCATTTGCTTCGGCGCTACTCCAGAATTCTTTCGACATCTTAACTCGTTTAAGTCAAACCAATGAGAAAACAAATAACTTTTTTTTTCGGCGTTTTTCCAAAGCGTCTGCGACGTCACAAGCCAAAACATTCAATCCATTCGACATCACATGTCGAAACCGATGAGAAAATAAATCATTTATGCTGGCGCTCTTCCAAAGCGCCTTCAACTTTTTTTTAAAGTAAAAACCGTTGAGAAGTCGAAACCGATGTGCAAATCATTTTATCCGACGCTCTTCCAAAGCGTAAGTCCAAACCGATGAGCAAATCATTCATTCCGACGCTTCCCACAGCGTCTTCGACATCACAAGTCGAATCCGATAGACAAATCATTCAATCCGACGCTTTTACAGAGCGTCTTCGACATGACAAGTCGAAACCGATGTGCAAATCATTCAATTCGACACTCTTCCAGAGCGACTTCGACATCACAAGTCGAAACCGATGTGCAAATCATTAATTCCGATGCTCTTTCAGAGCGTCTTCGACACTACAAGTCGAAACCGATGAGCAAATTTATCAATCCGACGCTCTTCCAAAGCGTCTTCGACATCACAAGTCGAAACCGATGAGCAAATCATTTAATCCGACGCTCTTCCAGATCGTCTTCGACATCACAAGTCGAAACCAATGTGCAAATCATTTAATCCGACGCTCTTCCAGAGCGTCTTTGACATCACAAGTCGAAACCGATGTGCAAATCATTAATTCCGACGCTCTTCCAGAGCGTCTTCGACACTACAAGTCGAAACCGATGAGCAAATTTATCAATCCAACGCTCTTCCATAGCGTCTTCGACATCACAAGTCGAAACCGATGTGCAAATCATTTAATCCGACGCTCTTCCAGAGCGTCTTTGACATCACAAGTCGAAACCGATGTGCAAATAATTTTATCCGACGCTCTTCCAGAGCGTCTTCGACACTACAAGTCGGAACCGATGAGCAAATTTAACAATCCGACGCGCTTCCAAAGCGTCTTCGACATTACAAGTCGAAACCGATGAAAAAATGTCCCAATCACGCCCACAGGATACTTACAAAATAATTATTTCCAACCAGGATAAACCTGGCAGGATCGCCAAATGTGCAGCCTAGTTCTGCCGAACGAGCTATCACGGGGTGTGCTGTCTGATCGCGCGTGCGACTGCGTTGGTTGTCCCACGAGGGAAAGAGGCAAAGTCATGGCTTGCTATTTGATAGTTAGTGTTGGCAACCGAACCGTTATGGTCACTCCTGACGGAATCCAAGTTCCAAAGTGCTCACGTTTTCGGGGGCACACCACTCGATTCAGAGGCGGCGCACAACTGTCATTTTTGTTGATTTAGCTTTGCTGCGTCGCAGCATGCGTGAAATAATAAAAATGGCAGTTGTGCGTTGCTTCCGTATCGAGTGGTGTGCCCCCGAAAACGCGAGCACTTTTAAACTTGGATTCCGTCAGGAGTGACCTTATACGATATTTACATATCTGTCATCAATGCACTCTAAACGTGGATTGCCCAACTCTTAATATATCTCACCCTCACAACCTCGGACGACGATATCTTCAATATCTTCTTTTGCAAGCTGTTTCACTTGGGTAGCAGTTAATCTTCCGGTTCGCAACAACAAAACGGCATCCTGCATAGATTTTACTTGGCTTCGTCCAAGAGCGCACGTATCAGATACGAGAATAACGTCGGCCGGAGTTCTTTCAGGCATGTTGTTCTCAATACAGCGCGAAACTTAAGACACTAGAGAGCAAAAAAACTACGTAATCAGAAAGGAATCTAGTAACTGCATACGAAAAGGTCAGGTTTCTTAACTAGCGCTACGATGGAGCATCTGTTAAAGGTTGTAGCCGAGGGCTCAGCTAAACTCTCAAGAAGGAAGGATAAAGAAAAGGAGAGTACTAAAAAAATAACAAAGATGAAAGGGAAGCTAATTGAACGCCGTTATGATCCGGTCCAAAGCAAAGTTCCACTTAAGTCCACAAACTCATCATCATTGATCGTGCCCAGCAACTAGCATTAGCATCAGCATTGTTACGGTGTAATTCGTAGATTGGACACTAGTGATACTCATGTTTTACTTTTGAGATCCTTATCTAGAATGCTATCAGAAATCGAGAAGGGGAGTGGTCCTTGATTCCAGTCTTAAACAAAAATAACAAAAGCATGAGGATTACTACTCCTGGCCACGCCCATCTTCACCGTAACTAGGGAGAGGAAGGAAGTGTTGATGTAGTACTTACTTAACGAGAGGCCACCGACTTAGCGACAACCTCATAAGTACCACGGAGCTGGATAATGAGGAAGGTAATCGTTGGGTCAGGATTTGCCTGTAGCTAGCAATGTAACCGTGGTAGATCTTACCCCGTAACACACCACTGTAACATTATGTAATGTAACTGTAACAGCATTACGGGTCATCATTGATCGTGCCCAGCAACTCACCATTTACTGAAAACTTTCTCGGACTTCAAAAAATAAGCATGCTTAACTATTCATCTGATGAGTCTTGTTTCGATTTACCAGAAATCTTAGCCAGCGAACTAGTCACACAGATATCTGACACCTTCTATAAGCAATACTACTTGAAGGGCCCACTTATTCAAACAGAGGATAAGATTATTAGGCTCCGTTGGAAGAACTTCAAGAGCTTACCCAGGGAGGACACCGACGCTCCTCGGGCTAGTCTAGAAGAAATACAAGACGATCCAAAAATCCCATCCTCGTCGCCACTTTATAATATCCACAACGTGAGAAGAAAACACAACTTAACTTGTTGCTTGTCAGAAAACGAGAGCCACAACTTTATTGATCAGATCTATTTATATCTGTGCATGGATCTTGTATAATATCAGCAATACATAAACAATAGGCTTAAATAAATACTAGCTGGAGGTACTCAAAGTCAGAATGGGTAGCTGCCCTATAAGTCAAAATGATGGCTACCCCAGGAAAGCGCGGTCGATTGCAACTTTGTTGCACTGTCGATCGAGGAAAACAACATAGATGCATATGGCGACAGAATTCCTGCTAAGAAGTCCCTAACGCAGCAGAAAATGTGCCCTCCGAGAATTGTCAGCGGACGGGCACCACCCAGCAACAAGTCGAGCGCATTGTTAGCAGGAAATGCGCACTCAACAATTTGAACTCGATCCAGAATTTACTTCGACCGTGCCGCAACAATGCAGTACCATTCTCACAGCAACGGCAACCAACTACAATGTGGCCATTTGAGGCGAGCTCCGATATCACCGTGGAGAACGAAATCTCCACTCACGAGGCAGCAGGCTACACCATAGACGGCCTGTTGTTGCTGGCGATCATCATCGTCATCATAATCTGGAGATGGCGGCGGAACGCGAGACGAATCCAGGAGCTGGAGGACACAACGAGGCGAATCCGCCTAAACCAAAGCACCGCTTAGCAGCCGAGACGTTGAGCGATGCCACCCGACGCCTGTCTAGTCAGCGATTCTGGTGCACCAGGCATCAAGAAGGACTGGGCAGAAACGGTGCACACGGCACCATCAAATAAAATTCAAACATTCAAACTCTGTAAGTAAAATTCAATAAAGTTCTCAGTTCTAGGCTAAACGTGTTGGGGATCAGTTCTTTCGATGACAGTTCCCCTAAACCATGAAAGTCCGAACTACACTAGCATTTAATTAGCTGTCAACCAGCACAGCTGAACGGCTAGCTTCACTCCCTACCAATACACAATGAAAACATAAAAGTAGTACATTACAGATCTCCAGACATCCAAAAAATTAAGGAGGCAAAAGACAAGTTTTATGAAGAAATCATGTTGGAACATAACAAATCAAAGAAGCGAATCTTGGACCTTGGAACCAGAACCTGACATACCTGTTGAACATATCGCCTATAAGAATAAACAAAGATTAAATAGAAAAACAAAACCTAAGTATACCCCCATCACTATTGCCGAAAACAAGGATAAAATCCTAGTCGACGATGCTGGCAGGGTAGTACATAAGGATAACGTAAAAAGGACATAACACTTCTCTCATTGCAGAAATGGACACCAAACTAAAAGATGCAATGATACTCCATTTGTGTTACCACCAATTATGTAGATTTAAGGTAACACCTGAGACATCAAAGGAAGCAGAATCAGCACGGCTGATAATCGCGAAGAACTGTTCGAGCAGCTGTTCGAAGCGGAGCTCGAAAAGAATTCACAGACTCCTTAGTAAAAATTACGGATGAAGTACGCGAACACCTTGCTTCACCAACCACACATCTAGAAAGTCGTTAGAAATCAAAACACCCCTAAATAGGCAGAAAAGAGCAATCAATATTTACATTACTTGAAATTTAGAAGCAGAAGATCTTAAAGTTATAATTTCGGACCTTGATGAGTTAAGAAAAAACGGAAATCTTTATGTAAAACAGAACAATCGCCAAATCAGGATTAATACCAAATTTGAGAATAGGTTAGAACTTGTCCATAATAAGATCAGAGATCAAGAGAACATGATTAGGAAAATTTTGCATCCAGAAAATTCGAACATCCTTGAAAATAATAAAATTTTGTTAACATTGGAATTTCAAATATCGAACGACATATCAATTTAACAGAACTCCATGAGCGTCACATAAAAAACAGACAAAATTCGGAAACAGTAGACTTTAAAAACAAAGTTGGATTCGCATCACTCAGCAGTGTCATCATATTCATAGCCGCATTGCTGATCTTCGGCGTCTTCAAGTATAATATTTGAACGAGGATAGGAAATTGCTCGGGACAATCAACACTTGAGGGGGGACGAGTTAAGCATGGACCCTCTACACCATCTTTAGCTGGCGCACCATGTTATTCCAAGAAGACATCGCCAACGTGCACCCAGACGACAAAGTCAGCAACATTCCTGCCTGCTGATATTTGAGACAACGGACGTGGACAGCGTAACCGGAGGACCATCGTCGCTAGTATTGTGTACTGCAAAAGCAAATCTGAAAAGATTATTATAAGAGTGCATGACAGCAGTGTGCGCTGTGCGCTACACTGCTGTCAATTTCATAAAAACAATAAAACAGACCAGAAGGTCTTTCTGTTTCAACACTCGACGACTCCGCATCTTTAATCATTCTCGCTCCCGAAACCATCCCCAAGCTTAATCACCGGATTTAATAGTGGCGACGAGGACAATCGGTAGCGGTGCAGAAGGTTTAAACTGACCGCAGCGAAGGAAACCAGCTCTGGACTATCTCGGCACCAGAATTCAACAAAAATAAAAAACGAGGTAACAGTGCAGTGAAAAAAAAAATCGTTTGTGATAATTATCATTTTTCGGCATTTGATTGGCGATATTATTTCGGTAGTGACGAAGCGACTTTGTCAACCGAAACGCCATTTGCTTTGGTAGCGTCGGTTTTTGGGCAACAATAGAGTGATTAATTAGACGACTAATTGAAAATTATATTCTTCAAAATAGTGCTCTTGGTGGTTTACAAAAGTTTTTTGACCAGATAATAACAGTGCTTTTTCTCTTATTTTGGGGAGTTTAGTGGCATCAGGCTGTGCAGGTTTGCGCTGCAACAATCGGCTTTGCAGCAGGGAGTGTCATTCCGTTCCACCGGGAGGTTTTGTGTTGCTTATTCGTTGGCATCGAGTTAAGAGTCGTGGTGAGTGTTGCATGTACCGGGTGAGTATCTAAAATTTGTGATTTATTGGCGTTTTGGTGTACAACTTTATTTGCACTGTTTCCAAAGAAAAGGCGCTTTAGCATAATTGATTGAAACAAAACATTGCACAAGCAAAGTGGCGTGTTAAATGTAAAAACTTGATAAATGGTGTGGTGATTTTATTTTTCGCTTATTTTAAGAAAAGCTGTGTAATTAATTAAAAATTAATTAAACTAAATTGGTCATTTAGCGCATTTATCAATTCGAAGCGCAGTGAACAGTGATGCTTTTTGGCTTTATTCACAAAAAAAAAAAAAAAGAACACAATAGGAAAACAATATAATAATAATCCTGATTGTTTGTCAGTGAAAGCATTGAATGTAATCATTATTTTGATTGATTGTCAGTGAAGGTATTGAAATTATTGAACCATTGTATTGTTTTATTTGCAATTTTTGTTGTGTATTGGTTTAAAGCGTTGTGTTTATCGTCTTTTTGCAAACATTTTGACAAATATGGCTTACATGGTAGCTCCCAATATTGAACCTTACCGTAAGGGTCAATCTTTTGCTTCTTGGACTAAACGTTTATCATGCCATTTCCGAGTGAATAAATTTGAAGAAAATGACAAAAAATACCATATGTTATTTTTGGGAGGAGATTTTCTGTTCAATATGGCAGATAAACTCTTTCCTACAGATGAATTGTTTGAAAAGTTTCCTATGAAGTGTTAGTTCAAAAGCTTAAGGAGAGACTTGACAATAATGATTCAGTCTTACTCCACAGATATAATTTCGGTAGAATGGTGCAACAACCTGGTGAATCAGCCGGTGAATACATATTTTCGCTGAAAATTCTTGCGGCAAATTGTGAGTTCGGTGATCAAGAGGATTACCTTATATTGGATCGCATTCTTGTTGGTCTACAAGATGGCTCACTTAAACATCGCCTTTTGACTGAAAATAACTTAACATTAGAACAGGCTGAAAGGATTATCGCTTCTTGGGAAATTATAATACAAACGACTTATAATACAAACCTGTTGGCTAACAATAATGTTGACTTTGTGGCTTCAATAAGTGCCAAATATTCATTTTGTGATTCGAATAATGAGGATTATAGGTATTCTCAGAAGTTTAGGTACCGTGATTCGTCTGCTCATTCATCGTCTCATCGAGGAAGCATAATGGATGGAAACCAATGGACTGGGAACCAGCGTATCTGTGATTACTGCGGACAGCGAGGACACGTGCGAAGAAGATGCTACAAACTTAAACAAGAGAGAAACGATGAAGTTAATCATGTTGACATCAAAAAACCTAGCCCGATTCCGGATAGCTTGTCCGAGCAACTGGACAGTTTGAGGGAAATGGATGGTGACTCGGATAACAATAATCCAAATGACTTCGAATTGGAGTGTATGCATATTTATCTCATCAATAAGTCCAGCGAGTCTTGTTTGTTTGACGTATCTGTTGAACGTAGTGCTTTTCAGATGGAGATTGATAGTGACTCTTTGGTAACAGTGACGAACAAAAATTTATTTGCTTCTGAATTCAACCAACCTTTATGTAATAGTTCAAATGAACTGATTGTGACAAATGATTCCAGGGTCAAATTTTCTGATGAAGTTGATGTTACGGTTGAATTTAATGGGAGAAAAATCATTTTAAATTTGTTAGCGCTTGACTGTGATTACCAGTTTATTTCTTTGCTGGGTAGAACGTGGTTGGATGATTTTTTTTCCAACTGGACTAATATTTTTGGGGCTTCAAGGCCATTAAACAACATTTTTGGAAAACAAATTAGAGCACTAATTGCAGTTGATCAGATTAAACTTGTTGATGTATTTGTCAATTATTTTAGTAAACCTGTGTTTAATGATGGTTGTGAAGCAAAAATGGCTTTGAATAGTAATTTTCCAAATAACAATAAGAATTATGACATTCCCTACAGCTGGAGGGAGAACATTTTTAAATTGTCGGTGTTTGATTCCAAAATTCAGAATAGACTTTCGTTGTGGATTTATTTTGCGAATTATTTTTCGAGAATTAATGTAAATATGTCAGCTCCCAGGAGGAGATCGGCCGGCTGAAAAACAACAAAGCCCCTGGAGTTGACCAACTACCAGGAGAGCTGTTTAAACACGGTGGTGAAGCACTGGCTAGAGCGCTGCATTGGGTGATTACCAAGGTTTGGGAGGATGAGGTTCTGCCGCAGGAGTGGATGGAAGGTGTCGGGAAGGGCGATAAGCTGGATTGTAGCAACTACCGCGCAATCACATTGCTGAACGCCGCCTACAAGGTACTTTCCCAAATTTTATGCCGTCGACTAACACCAATTGCAAGAGAGTTCGTGGGGCAGTACCAGGCGGGATTTATGGGTGAACGCTCTACCACAGACCAGGTGTTCGCCATACGTCAGGTATTGCAGAAATGCCGCGAATACAACGTGCCCACACATCATCTATTCATCGACTTCAAAGCCGCATATGATACAATCGATCGGGACCAGCTATGGCAGCTAATGCACGAAAACGGATTTCCGGATAAACTGATACGGTTGATCAAGGCGACGATGGATCGGGTGATGTGCGTAGTTCGAGTTTCAGGGGCATTCTCGAGTCCCTTCGAAACCCGTAGAGGGTTACGGCAAGGTGATGGTCTTTCGTGTCTGCTATTCAACATCGCTTTGGAGGAGTAATACGAAGGGCAGGGATTGACACGAGTGGTACGATTTTCACGAAGTCCGTCCAGTTATTTGGTTTCGCCGACGACATTGATATCATGGCACGTAACTTTGAGAGGATGGAGGAAGCCTACATCAGACTGAAAAGCGAAGCTAAACGGATTGGACTAGTCATCAACACGTCGAAGACGAAGTACATGATAGGAAGAGGCTCAAGAAAGGTCAATGAGCCACCCACCACGAGTTTCTATCGGTGGTGACGAAATCGAGGTGGTTGAAGAATTCGTGTACTTGGGCTCACTGGTGACCGCCGATAACGATACCAGCAGAGAAATTCGGAGACGCATAGTGGCTGGAAATCGTACGTACTTTGGACTCCGCAAGACGCTTCGATCGAATAGAGTTCGCCGCCGTACCAAACTGACTATCTACAAAACGCTTATAAGACCGGTAGTTCTCTACGCACACGAGACCTGGACGATGCTCGTGGAGGACCAACGCGCACTGGGAGTTTTCGAAAGGAAAGTGTTGCGTACCATCTATGGTGGGTTGCAGATGGCGGACGGTACGTGGAGGAGGCGAATGAACCACGAGCTGCATCAGCTGTTGGGAGAACCATCCATCGTTCACACCGCGAAAATCGGAAGACTGCGGCCGGGGCCGGGCACGTAGCCAGAATGTCGGACAGTAATCCGGTGAAAATGGTTCTCGACAACGATCCGACGGGAACAAGAAGGCGAGGTGCACAGCGGGCAAGGTGGATCGATCAGGTGGAGGACGACTTGCGGACCCTCCGCAGACTGCGTGGTTGGCGAAGTGCAGCCATGAACCGAGCTGAATGGAGAAGTCTTTTATGTGCAGCACAGGCCACTCCGGCCTTAGTCTGATGATAAATAAAATGTCAGCTCCCACAGAATATGATGAATATTTGGATAGTGAAATAAATAACATACCTGCCAAATCTTTGGTCAATGCCAGGGAAAACATGAGTAATAATATTGTGCAAGAAGTGATCTATTCTGATTGGCTTGGGAAAACTGATAATGTGAGAATTTTGGAAAATCGACAAATTTTAAGACTTTTTGACGTGTGTTCTTTGTTCCATGACAAAGTGAATATACCGCAGACAATTCAAAATTTTTTAAAACTTTTACATGGCAGCAAGTTTGATGTCTTTAGAATAAAACGATCAGTAAAACACGCGGTGCACTTTGTTGGAATAAACACAAATTTTATTAATTCTTGTGTTGTCTATGCAAGTGTGGCAATTAATCCAAAACAACACATTATTATTAAAATTTTAAAACGTAAACCTGCTACAAATTTTTTGGCAGTGAATAATTTCTTCAAAAGGGTGGAGGTAAAGTAGTTGATGAAAATTTACAACTGCTTAGTGGTTTTGACAAAGTTAATTCAATTTATTGCTAGTTTTGGATTGCCAGACGTTACAGTGATTGACAAAGGTCTTCTATACATAGGATGCTTTGAAGACCTAACAAATGTATGTTTGTTTCCTAATAACTTGACATTGAAGGACAACTTTCCTTCAGAAAAAGCATATTATCACGTGAAGTGTGTGTTAGTCTATTTGATTAACTATAAGAGGCATGACGTGCAGCATGTACGCGAAAAGCTGAGTAAAGCATTTTTCTTAAAACATGTCTCTAAACGCTCATTACAGATCATGGTTGAACACAAGGAGATAACCACCGTCCATCCAATTCAACTCAGAGTCGTTAACGATGGACGCGGCATGCCAAGGCGATCGATGCGTGTTGTCGAGACTGGTCGGCCGGTACTGACTGATGATTATGACGACACATTCGTGGCTGGTCGGCCGTTACTGACTACCGCAGTATCCATGATGGCATTTGTAGAAGACAGCACTATCTGGCATTTACCGATGGCACCCGTACCCATGATCGAGAACGATGTCTGGCAGTTACCAGATCGGAGAAGTTCGACGCAGTCTGAAAATAATGTGTTAAATGGAAATAGAAATAGAAAGAGAAAATTTCCTTCAAAGTTGCCCGGATAAAAAATACAATAGAGCTGCAATAAAATATCATAAAAGTACAATACATTTTATTTATGAACATTAAATTCTATTGTTTTTATATCATTACAATTAAAGTGCTATATTGTTGTTCCAATAAACGTACAACAGATTCTATTGCCAGTAAAAAGTTGGCAATAGAATCACAATAAATTTAATTGTAATGGCAAAAATTTGTTCGAGAAAAAATCGAATTTTTTATTGTAAAGATACATAACAACCCCTATTTTCTAATGTAAAACTGCCATTTACAATAGGCTTTATGGTGGAAAACAATATTCTTTAATGGAATTCTATTGTGAGCCACAATAAAGTTTACCGTAATTACTATTAATTTCAGCGTAATGTTACAATAATTTCAATTGTAATTGTTTTGGAATTTTTTATTAGGGTGGTAGTGCTTTCTGGCATACCTTGGCGTTCTGAGACAGCTATTGTAACAAGAATAGATAATAATTTCGAATATTTTTATTTGATGAATTATTGTTCATCTTTCCGAAGGGGGAAGAGCTATTGTGTACTGCAAAAGCAAATCTGAAAAGATTATTATAAGAGTGCATGACAGCAGTGTGCGCTGTGCGCTACACTGCTGTCAATTTCATAAAAACAATAAAACAGACCAGAAGGTCTTTCTGTTTCAACACTCGACGACTCCGCATCTTTTATCATTCTCGCTCCCGAAACCATCCCCAAGCTTAATCACCGGATTTAATAGCTAGGAGCTAGGTTAGCAGTTTTAGGGCACAAGGCCCAGCTAGGACTTTAATTACGATTAATAAAACAGTCTTGTCGTAGAGCTCAACGCGGTTAGTTAAGTTTATTTTTTTTAGTCCCAGTATCACTTCCAATCTTTCAGTTATATATATGAACGTCAATGATGGACCCGCTCGAATTCTGGAAACTAATGATTTAGTTAGACATTTTGAGAATAGGACATATGTATAATAGTGTACACCCAAAACAATTCTGTGTGACATTCTTTGTATTAAGCATTGTGTATCAAAACTCGCATTCAAACCGATCAGAGAATGTCATACTTGCTAATACAGCTCATTGCATTAAGTCGGTTTATTTGGTTTCGATCAATACATCCAAACGAATCTCGTTGGCTTCTCCTAGAACAAGTAGGGTAACCGGCGGTAATGTTGGCCCTGGATGTAACATTGGCTCATCACGCAAAATAATCAATATTTCAGCGATAATACGTCGATTTGTAGGGAGATATTAACCACTGCTTCTTTAGAAAAGTGTATCAAACATATATCTGCTTCATAACTCTAGATTTATACACTTCTTAAACTATTAAAAGCAATTATCTTGCGTGAAAAATCACTTTGACTCGATTTTTTAGCAGCCATGTTTCGTTGACTTATGCAGGCTGGCTGTGCTAGAGTTTTTCTTTTGCCCAATAAAAGAGTTTTCTGAATGAACATACCTGTTTTCGCACATCAGATGAATGGATAACAACCACACTACGTCAGCTATCATTTTTATTTCATAATTTCCATTAGTATAGCGACATAATTAACCAAAACTTTTTTGGACAATACTGGGGGCACCCGTTGCCAAATGGTGGCATGCGCTTACGATTTGTAGCACTACGTTAGTATAGGTGAAACTCTAAAATCAAAACATTCTCACCAATAACCCGTACTGGAGAAAATAACCGAAAGCTGCAGATAGAATATCCGATGCTTGCGATTAGAATTTTTGTAAAAACAGGTTAATCCACTCAGCGGTTGAGTTTCATTCGCAAATTACATAACGCTAAACTGAACCCACACCAAGCCTCTAGTAATGCTTCATGTATGGTAGGATTCTGAAATTTATAAAGTCCTTAACGCTCAGACATGTACCTTCCAACAACCTAAAACGTCATGTAGTTTGTAAATGGGCCCTCATGATGCTTTTCTCGAATCACGATATAATCGCTTTTATTCGCAGAACATACCAACAATAATTGCCTACCTTACGGCTTCCAAACACGATTCAAGCATCAACCTTTCGCGGTTCGATACACCATTTTCTTCATAATTTCGCAAATAAATGATTCAATCAGTGTAAGAATATTTAGTTTTATCATCTTTCGCATGAATCCTACAAACATTTTCTCATTTAATAATGGAAAGATACAATGGATCGTATGTTTCATTAGATAAACTTTCAACGTCATTTCATGGGAATAATTTCAAGTCAAATTACTTGACAAATACCTTCATCATAATTTAGATTTATTATTGCTTGCAAAAACTATTTTGATCTGTAAAATGATACCGAAAAAGTATTCTTTCAACTCGGGAAGTTGAAACACGTGAGAGTTTTGAGAGGATTCACAACAGCTGATCGATATAGATAGGAGTGGAATCAAACGCACCTACCAATCATGAAACTTCAATGCAGGCAGAGTTAAAAACAAGCTTCCAATAATTGTATTTATGAATAATTGTGTAATAATATCAGGTAGTTTGCACAGTTCTAACTTTTTATGCAAAGTACCAAGCAAGGAATTGCCTGGAAAAAGTTTTACAATTGGCTTTCTTCAGCAGTGCGTTATGCATCATCCCCACCTAAAGCACTGTTTACGTTTTGGAAAAAAGTTTCTTTGAGAGTATCGCGAGAGCGAGAGCAACACAACTGCCATGGTTTCAACTAGCAGTAAATCTCTAAATTATGCGGCAGCTAATAATTAACGTATGCAATTTGTTTGAAGGCACAACATGAGGGCTAGAACATGTAGCCTTTTCGCAATTGCAATTTTTAATACAGTTTTCATTTTTCTAAACTTCTTCACTTGCAAATATGGTAAATATTTGGGAAATAAATGATTCATATAATAGTATTTCGTTAGCAAGTCCTTGGTAAGCGTGCTATTGGGGGAATCAAAAACGCACTCTCACAATCCGTGTGGTAGTATTTTACATGTAACCAATTAGAATTCACGCTCAATCAGGTGATTTGATTTTCACTATTTGTTTGCATGCTGCCTTTATTCAACGCAAGCAAAATGACTATGGGCTGAAAAATGGTCCACCTGATAGGGACAAGGATGCCGACATTTTGTTAATTTCTCTCGAGACTTTCGCTGGTTTAAATGAGATATTGCGGACATTCATCGCCGTTTTTTGCTATTTGGCGTCAACACCAAATGTAAGCAAGCCGGCTGGTGGAATAATTCTGGTTGGAAATGCAATATATGAAAATTTATAACGATAAATGTGCTCAACCGTAGCATAATGGGCCAAGGGCCGTTACCCCTATATGAATCGTGTACAGCAATATAACTTCAACCCACACATTCTTCCCGATTCCAATTAAGCTTGATGATGAAAAAGGACACAAAGATGCATGGTGCTTCTTCCACTCGTATCACTCATTGCTATCCCTGCTACAGTGCTACCCTTCCACTAGTGACATCCGCATAGCATGAAACGTGGATTATGATTGCCTTTGGTCGCATCGTTCCTCATCTAGTAAATAGTCCAGATGGTTAGCGCGTCAGTTTAGATATGTGGAGAGTCCGGGTACAAATCCCGTCTTTGACCGATTTTTTTTTGTATGGTTGCTGAGGTTGTCGAAGTATACTGCAATTAACTCCTCGATGGGGGAGCGTGAAATTAGATTCAATGTTGACACTAACACATAATCAGTTCTTATTTTCTCGTGACCGGAGATCTAATGCAAGGGCCTTCCGTTTACTTAATACAATCTGTGCATATGTCGCAAATTATGGCAAACTGTACGCGAAACTAATGCGAGATTGCAATAAAATGTTGCAATCTCTGGTTGGGTGTATGTTATAAATCTGCGCCATCTCTTATCACGTAGGCGATTCGAGTCCACCGTTCAGGAGCCTATACTAAAACGGTGGATTTCAATCCTTCAAGGACGAAGAACCGTAAGTAAACACTCCATTTTCAATATATTTTCGCCTGTGCCAAAATTTAATCCATTTCCAAAAGTCCGAAAATAACATGAAAAATATCAACTTTCAAGATATCTTTGATCAGATTCAAAGTTTGGAGCAAAGAATCGGTGCTTTCCAATCGGAGAACATCAACCTACAACAGCAGCAAAAACAAAAGGCAAGTCCCCCGCCGTAGAGGAACGCCGCACTGATTTTTTTAGAATTCTCGACCCCATTCGGATGATCCCATCATTCGACGGAAATAAGAAACAATTGAATCACTGGCTAGACACGTAGCACGTAGCAGCGGACTTATTGTCCGTGTACGAACAAGCATAAACAAAGTCGACAGCAAAGCCCGAGATATGATATACGTAAATAGAAACCCAGCTACTTTTGATGAGATAGCGGAAACTCTACAAAGCTCATAATATGGTGATCACAATAACATTGCGACTAATCAGACTTAGCTTTGGTCATTGAAACATTAATTTAACAAACATCCTGAAGAACAATTTTCAACGCGACAGAAAAGTGCATCTGATAGGCAAAAATTTACTCCCATGGAAATAGATCCTTCACTACGTTCCAACGGAATATTGTGTGTGTGTGTCATCCTCTATCCCTCACCCAGCTGGGGGTGTTGGTCAAGTAGTACTACGAATAATTTGATCATATCGCATGTTCCGTAATGGTGCCCTTTTTGTTATGAAGACTAGTACTACAAAAAGGAATCACTTATGAGGCAAGGAATCTCAGGAATTGTAGGGAATGGGATGTACTAGTTGTTCATAACAGGTACAGCAAAACATCACAAGGACGCCCTTATTCGCACTAACTGCTCAGGGAGTAGAAGGTCGAGAAGAGCCACCGTTGCTAACCAAAGCGTGAACCGGGTATTTGGGACACCCACAATATCCGCGGCAATAGTAGCAAACGATGCCCTGTGCGTATTTAGTGGTCAATGATATGTGTTATGAAGCATCTAAAACATAATAGGGTAAGATGGTACAATTAGCCATCCCTCCCTTATGGAAATACATTTATGTACAACTTTTCAATGTAATTCACGCAAGCTATGTGTGATTTGATAGTTCAAAAGGTCGTATGTATTGAGAGTTTTCAAATGAAGATATTATTAAGAACGCGTAATAAAGCTTTTATGAAGTCATGAATAATTTGGTTTCAACAATTTCTGAGACAAAACGCTCCATATTAATAGGCATCACAAAAAGGGGTTATATATAAGTTAAACACGATACTCCTCAATCGAACTTAAACGACAAATCAGCAATACCCGGACAACCGATAGAAGTCAGTGCTACAGCGGAGTCAGCAACATCGAAGTGGAACGGACGCAATACGACACCCAATATCAACAATATCCACCTGGACTACGTGACCACCGGAGGACCATCGTTGCTAGGCGTCAAGTCAGCAGTTTTAGGTACGAAGGCAGGGCACTTAGGCTTTGTATAGTATTCAATACAGCATTCCAGTTTCGACAGCGAAAGCGTGTAGTTCAGTTCATATTTTTTTTAAAACCGAAATCCTGAGATTAGAAACTTAATTGGCGCAGTCGGCGCGGATAGTGAGAAAACTTGTACCGCAATCGAGCACCCGCGAGTGAACATCGTGGATTAGTGTCAAGTTCAGTGTCCGCAGAACCTTTATTCCAAAACCAAAAGTGATCTTTAAAAATTTCAGAAGAAATAAATTAGTGATCTCTACGAACTCTACAAGTGCTAACCGATCGACAACTGGAATCCAGAACTCATCTTAGATCACGAGCGAACATCGTGCAATCAAGGGTAAGTCTGCATGTTTATATTTTTAATATAATTTAAGAAGTGAATATTTTACAATAATCGAACAGATTCGGCAAGTGACAAAAAATTTATTACCAAGAAATAAGTGAAAAAGTGAATAATTTTTATTAAAATGGATCAAATTCAACACCAAGTTAACGTTCTTCAACAACAATTAGAAGAAAAGGGATGAAATCATCCAACAATTAAGATTAGAAGCTCAAGGTGCTGCCCATGCATTAAATGCTGCACAATTGGCTGGGCAAGCAAACGCAGCTGCGGCACCCGCGCCTATAATTCAGGAAATAGAGCAATCGCAACCGATTTTAAAAGCATTACAAATACCAATTGTTAGAGACCTCCCATCTTTTGACGGGAATCCTGTGAAACTTCACTCGTTTCTGAGATCTATCGAAAATCTCATGCCATTAGTAAATTTTGTGCGCAATACCGCGATGCACATAATTTGGATTCAGGCGATTCGTTCAAAAATTATCGGTGATGCCGATGATGTGTTAGAGTTGTACGGGACTAGTCTAGAATGCAATGAAATAAAAACTAATCTTATTACACACTACAGCGATCGTAGGGATGAGGTGACGCTTACAAAAGATCTTACAGGGCTAGTGCAAACCAATACTGTGGAAGAATTTCATGCAAAAATCTCGCACATTCTTTCGTTATTAGTTAACCTACTGAGACAAATCCACAGATAAAATCTTCTAAAAACACTCTTTATCAACAAATGGGACTAAAAGTGTTCTTAGGTGGACTAAAGGGCCCTCTTGGACCCATTATTAGGGCTCAAACACCCCCAACTTTAAAAGACGCACTTAGACAAGAAGCTAATTACCACTATGCAAGAAATTCAAACAAACAGATACCGCCTCCAATACCAGTCCAACGTCCTATCCAAATGCATCCAATGCAACATCGCGTACCATTCCCACGACTTCCATATAAGCCATTCATGCCAATGCAAAGAAATCCAATCCCCACATACAAACCGAATTCATTTAATCCTAATCCATTCTACAACCAAATCAGAAAACACCCAAATCCGCCTCAGTTCAACTTCCCCAGACAGCAATATTCAAATCCGCATCCATTTAACCTGCCCCAACAACAACGTCCCATCCAAAATGTGTTTGCTCCGCGATTTACATCTCAACCAAAACAAGTCCCGATGGAAGTCGATCATTCAACCAGGTCCAGTTAATTAATGAACAGATCATATATATCATATATAGCACGATACATACAACTAAGACGACTATTACGATAATTATTACTACTATCCTAAGTCGGAATTTTACGACTAAGGACTGTTCATTAAAGAAAGTGGACACCTGTTTTTTAAAGGAACATGTTTATTTTGAAACAAATTCATAAGGTTGCTTTATATAAATGACAATTAACTTACATATGAACGAATTCACGTGATTTTGAATATTTACTTCTCTTTTCTGAAGAATGCTCGGACTTTTCTCTTGACAGCTCCCATTAGATTCTGCTCAACTTCTTCCGTAACTTTTCATTGTGCCGCAGACCAAATTTTCTTGAAGCAGTCAACAGGGCTTGTTTCTCTCCCATCTACCTTATGATGCCGCGTAATTATTGCCCAGTATTTTTCGATAGGACGCAGATCAGGGCAGTTTGGTAAATTTAGGCATTTTTCGACAAAATCGACTTTTTTCTTCTTCAGCATCTCCAACGTAGCAGAAACGTAGTGAGCCGATGCCAGATCCGGCCAAAACAATAGAAGATCCGCATGCTTTCGATAGATGGTTAGAAGTCGTTTTTTGATACATTATTTTCTTCAATTTTCACCGTTGTTTGTGAAATACGGAGTCACAGGAGCAAATTGCTTGCCATACCAAAACATTTTCCCCATTTTTTTCGGTTCGGATATATCGCACGTCATCAGGCACATCTGCCCTCTGTTCAGCGTTAAAAAAATGTGACCCTGGAAGTGTACCGGTGTCCAAATGGACGTATATCTCTTCGTCCATCAAAATGCACTATACCATTTGTGCAGAATTAATCTGCGAGTTGATAAACTGATCCGATCTATCGTGCGGAATTTCTAAGGTTTTTCCAAATTTTTCAGGTCTGCTGCAAAATTAAACAATTTCTTTACAAATAGAGCGAAAATTACGAATTTTTCGTTAAGTTTTAACCTTAAACCATTCATAAAAAGGTGTCCACTTACTTTAATTTAATGAACAGTCCTTATTATCAACCCGCAGAATGCAATTCAAACGAGCACGCCGTCGAAACAGTAGAAGAATCTACTGTCGAGACACCTGAACCGACAGCAGAAAATGATCCCGAACCAAAACAAAGTGATAACCAACTCATGTCGATGATTTAAATTTTCAGCATGCCGGCGGTCCATCGAGTCAGACATGAATAATTTCATTCCGTACATCACCGTTTATACAAACAAAGGTGAACTCAAATTTTTAATCGACTCTGGAAGTAATCGTAACTATATTTCTGAAAAACACGTAAATTTACAAAGTTGCAGGTACACAACTCCTACTACTGTGAGAAATGTAAGAGGCACACATACAGTTAAACAATTTGTAGAACTGAACCCTTTCATTACCATTCCCGATACTAAAAAGCAAATATTTCTCGTTTTCGATTTCCACCCATTTTTTGATGGCCTTATAGGCTATGAATCCTTTAAAAATCTCAAAGCAAATATTATTACTGGTAGCAATGAATTACAATTTCCTCGAGGAAAGTTAAAAATGAAATGTAAGTACGCTGATACAATATCGCTACATCTGAATGCTCACGAAACAAAATTCATCAAGATCCCTATAGCAGTAAAAGGTGATTTTCTATTAGAGGAAGACTTGGAAATCAACTCGCACGTTATAATTCACTCTGGATAATACTCAGCAGAAGACTCTCATGTTATAATGCCTATTATGAATCATTCTTCCGAAGCCTGTAGTGTCACAATTAACAATGATATCCTTAAACCCGAAATTAATAATTTCTAAGCCATTACGTTAGAGTCAAACAGGTGCAATATTAACCTGAAAAAATCTTTATACGATCAACTTAGGACAGAGCATCTTAATGATGATGAGAAAAAGGAACTACTTGAGTTAGTTTCTCAACACGAAAATATTTTTTTCATGGAAGGCTCGAAACTTTCTTTCACGAGCGCAATAAAACATAATATTAAAACAAAAGACGAAGCTCCAATTCATGCTAAGTCCTATAGGTACCCATTTTGTCACCGAGAAGAAGTTCAGAGACAAATCGCAAAACTGCTCGATCAGGGGATCATTCGTCATTCGGATAGCCCTTGGACTTCTCCGGTATGGATAGTACCAAAAAAGTTAGATGCCTCTGGCAAACAGAAATGGCGGCTAGTAATAGACTTCCGCAAGTTAAACGAAAAAAACGGTAGATGATCGATATCCGATACCGAACATCACCGATATCCTTGACAAATTAGGAAGGAGTATGTATTTCTCCACGCTATCTCGCATCTGGGTTTCACCAGGTAGAGGTAGAAGAAAAGGACATCCCGAAAACAGCATTCAGTGTCGAAAATGGACACTACGAATTTTTGAGGATGCCCTTTGGGCTAAAGAACGCGCCATCAACATTTCAACGTGTGATGGACAATGTTCTTCGCGAGCACATAGATGTCATCTGCCTGGTGTATATGGATGACATCATTGTCTTTTCCACAAGCCTTACAGAGCACATTGATGGTTTAGCAAAGATTTTCAAGACCCTTTAAAAACACAATCTTAAAGTGCAGTTGGACAAGAGCGAGTTCTTACAGAAAGAAGTTGCTTTCTTGGGCCACATAGTCACACCGGATGGTGTCAAACCAAATCAAAGTCATTCAAGAATGGCCATTGCCATCGAATGAAAAGGTATTGCGCGGTTTCCTAGGAATTCTATAGGATACTATCGCAAATTCATCAGAGACCTTGCAAAAATTGCAAAGCCTCTAACTAATGCTCTTAGAAAAGGTGAAAGCATTTCTCACTCGGAAGAGTTTGTTAGCGCTTTTGAACACTGTAAAACAATACTATCAAGAAGTAATATTTTACAGTATCCCGACTTTTCTAAGCAATTCATCTTGACTACAGATGCCAGCAATTTTGCAGTTGGCGCTGTGCTCTCTCAAGGGACTATCGGAAACGATAAGCCAATAGCTTTCGCTTCCCGAACCCTTAACAAATCTGAAGAAAAATACTCGGTATAGAGAAGGAGCTCTTAGCCGTCATTTGGGCTTGCAAATATTTTCGTCCGTACCTGTACGGAAGAAAATTCACTTTATACACAGATCATAAGCCACTCACATATGGTCTTAACTTAAAAGACACCAATAATAGGCTTGTCCATTGGCGTCTTTCACTGAGTGAATTCGACTACGAAATACGCTACCGCCCAGGTAAGCAAAACGTAGTCGCTGATAGCCTCTCAAGGATTCGAAATGACCTCAACAATAATGAAAGCTCATCATCTGATATGACTGTCCATTCAGCCGATACGGATGATTCCGAGTTTATAAAATGCACAGAACAACCGTTAAATGCCTTTAGCAAACAAATAATTTTGAAAATAGGACCCACTGAACCTGATTATATTTACTCTTCGGTAAAGACGTTAAGTTACTTGTAGATAGCCCAACTAACATTTAATGTCAATGTAAATGTTATTTCAACTCGTCTATACGGCTTCAAGCTGAATATGTGTGCTATACATATGATCAAGAACTTCTATTCAATGCTTTTACCAGCAAATCTGGCGAATCTATTCAGCTGTTTTTGACATGCCTGCACAACTACTTTACAGCATGTTACACATTTTTTTCTCAATCTTTACTGAACCATTTAGTAATATAATTCGCTTCAATGGCGCTTATTCAGATTTTTTGATTCTGTTAAATAAGTTTTATACAGCCACTGAATTCAATTTGATTAAATATTATTTGACAGGATAGTAAATTTCGGAGAAAAATATATTAAGCTCGTTTAGTGGAATGTATTAAACCGTCTAAGACGAATTAAGTACTGTCCATTTAATTCCACCAGTTAATTTTCGTTATCTTTGCAGATACGTATTTCGACCACAACTGTGTGGTCGTCTTCAGTGTCTTGTCGAGTCGAGTCAAGTACAAGACACTGAAGACGACCACACAGTTGTGGTCGAAATACGTATCTGCAAAGATAACGAAAATTAACTGGTGGATTTAAATGGACAGTACTTAATTCGTCTTAGACGGTTTAAATTTCGGAGTTTATTTATTATTATTTTTTTGTGAAAACTCAAATATCAATTTTGTTGCTACCTAGATTCGAACTCCTGATCTCCTGATTCAATGGCCGCTGCTCTGTCATCACCGTCACTTTGACATATGTAAAAAGCAAAGAAAATTATGGATGTGCTTCTTCGCATACCCTATAAGTTGTTTTACTAACGCTATTTTCAGATTCACGCTGTATAAACGTTAGAAAGAGGCCTACATGCTGCTTTCAGCACATAAGCTTAAAAAATATGCTTTCAGCATTATTTCAACCATTATTCAAACATCTGTCAGCATGTTCTGTGGGCTAGCTTTTATGCATCATCAATCGCTGAAATTGTTTTTAGGCAACATTTTCTCGATCTGTATAGATGATACTCTGCTGCTAATCGTTTAACAGTAGCCGTCAACAGCAATATCGCTTCTAAATGGCTTGTTTTCTTACACTATCTGCTAGCATTAAGGACAGCGCTTTGTCAGTTGCTATAAGAGCAGGTGAATACCTTTATAGCTGCATTACAGAAATCCAAAGGCGCGGCCACCTTCCGAGACGTGAGTAGGACAAAAAATCGAATAAGAGAAATGACAAAGTTCGCGTGTGTCACATGTTACATGTCGAAAATACATTTTATAGGTCAAAATAATATTTTGTTACGTTGAAACTACTCTACTGACATAAAAAAAAACCTGAAATTAAACAAACGATTTAAAACTTATTCAATATGGAAGAAATATTATTTTAGACTGTCGCTAGCTAGTAACTAGCGGGGCTGTGCAAGTTTTACCTATTACTGGGTTATCAAATCTATAAAATACTTTTAGGGAATTTCACTGACTTTCGGGAGATTCTCTTGGATTACACATCACTTTTCGAACATCCTCAGATAATTTATAAAACTCTCTAAGGCTATTCAGGCAACATTACATTTTCAGAGTTTATAGAACATTTACAAGAAACAAGATCTTTGAGCATCTTAACAAACTTCTAGAAGTGGTTATGGATTTCTGTAAATTTTGTAAAATATTTAATCATTAAACGATTATTACTAACTTTTAGAAATTTGTATCTTCAAAAACATTGCTACGATCTACCAGGAAAGATCAATAATCTTTCAGGGTGTTCAGTACTATTTAGATGTTTCAGTACATTTTCAGAAATCTCAAGAATTATGTTAGTGAATTAAAAACTTCTAACTTTTAAGACTTCATGAAAACGTAGGTAAATTTATGATTCCAACAGATTTCAATCAACTATTTGATGCTTCTAGAGCTGTTTTTCTCATAGACTACCACACATCCGGGTGTGCTCCAATTATCATAAACTACTTCATACTAGCACGCTGTTGGAACCGCACCTCCTTGGTGAACAGACGCTCGATCAGTCGGGTCAAATTTGTTTAACCTTTCCGTCCCCAACGTCTGTTTTTAAGGGCTTTCAAAAATCTAAACTGCTGTAAAAATCGCATTTCTTGACCGATTCTTTCGCAACAAGTTGCATTCCATCCGGATGGATCCCAATTTTTGATTTATACTAGTTTCGAGGCTATCCACAGAACGGTTCCAGAATTATTCCAGATTCCGTTGGGGTCAGTTGCCCCCGGAATAAGTGGCCATTTACAATTTTAAGTCAAAACAGGTCGTGCGACACCTCAAACTTCATGATTCCACAAAGCAATGATGCGAATGATATTTTTGGGGTTCCTGGCCCACTCGGACTCAATCTGGCCACATCGGTCCCAATCCGGGGGCCTACGGAATGACCATTTTCTAAATTGATTCAAAATAGGTCGTGCGACACACAAACTTCATGATTTTACAAAGCAATGATGCGAATGATATTTTTAGGGTCCCTGACCCACTCGGATTCAATCCGGCCACCGGTCCCAATCCGGGGACCAACGGAATGATTATTTTCTAGATTTATTCAAAATAGGTCGTGCGACACCTCAAACTTCATGATTTTACAAAGCAATGATGGGAATGATATTTTTAGGGTTCCTGGCCCACTCGGATCCATTCCGGCCACAATCCGGAGGACCTACGGAATGGCCATTTTCTAAATTGATTGAAAATAGGCCGTGCGACACCTCAAACTTCATGATTTCACAAAGCAATGATGAGAATGATATTTTTAGGCTTCCGCGCCCACTCGAATCCATTCCGGCCACAATCCGGAGGACCTACGGAATGGCCATTTTCTAAATTGATTCAAAATAGGTCGTGCGACACTTCAAACTTCATGATTTCACAAAGCAATGATGGGAATGATATTTTTAGGGTTCCTGGCCCACTCGGATTCAATCCGACCACATCGGTCACAATCCAGGGACCCAGGAATTCCACCGAAAATTTATACAGAAATTATACCGTAAATGAAATCAACAATGGAATTTTTGGAGGAATTCCTAGATTAATTCCCAAAGAAATCCTGAAAGAATTCCGGTGGAAACTTCAAGATTTCTACTGGGACATCCTTCAGGAGTTTTTTTTTTCTGAAAATTCCTCCTGGAGTTCCTTCGGGAATTCCACCGGCAGTTCCTCAAAGAGTTCCTGCAGGATTTTCTCCGAGAATTATTCCGGTAGTTCTATCGGCAGATCCTACGGGGGTTCCTCTTTCGGGAATTTCTCCAGAATTTCCTCCGGGAATTCATTCAAGCTTTCTTTCTGGAATTCATTTAGGCTTCTCCAGGAATTTATATAGAAAATCCTCCAGAAGCTCCACCGAGAATTTCTCTGGGAGCTCCTGAAGGTAATCTCCGGGAGGTCCTCCGATGATGATGATGATCCAGCTCAGCTACATACCCCTAGAAAGGTTTCAGTTAGACGAGATTTGTGTATAAGATGAATTATCCGAGATTTCTTTCGATCATTCTTCTGGTAGTTTCACTGGCAGTTCCTCCGGGGGTTCATTTGAAAATTCTCCCGGAAGTTTTTTCAGAAATTCCTCCGGAAGTTATTTCAAGAATTCCTCCGAGAGTTCCACCCAGAGCTTAAAATATTCATATTCATGAAGTAACTTCGGTCCGAATTTTGACAAACATCGCATGAATATTCAAAACATAGAATGACATAGTCAGACGACTACTCAACGAACTCATTCATTCGACTGTCACTGAATGTGTTTACTATGTGCAGAAAAAAACATAATTAGCATTGTTTATGTTGATGTTTACCACTGAAAGTGCCTCGCGGATGAAAATCGGATTCAGTCCTGTGTGATAAATCACTTTACTTATTTGAAACGTGTTCAGATTTCAGATAATTTATCAATTTGTAAAATGTGCATAAATATTCAATGACTAATATTCAACTGAATATTGACTGTCCAGAGCCGACTAGAATGTGTCGGAAGTGAACTGACAAATGAAGAAAAATGGTCTTCACTAAAAAATTTCGATTATTTTACACTTTGGTTCCACCAGTAGCTCTTCCAGGAAATCATTTAGTCCTTCTTCAGAAATTTAGCTGGAAATTCCTCCCAAAGTTCTTCCAATAGTTTCTCTGGGAGTCCCTCTAGGAATTCTGCTAGGAGTTCCTCCTGAAATTCCTCCGGGAGCTCTTTCGGCAGTTACTACGAGAATTCCTCCGGGAGATCCACCGGCAGTTTCTATGAGCATTCCTCCGGAAGTTTCTACGGCAGTTCCCCCGAGTGTTCCTCTAAGAAGGAACTCCTGGAGTAATTTCCGGAGGAGCTCCTGGAGGAATTTCCAGAGAAATTATCAGAGGATTTTTCGGAGGAACTTCCGGTGGAACTTCTGGAGGAATTTCCTAAAGAACTACAGGAAGAATTTCTAGAGTAACTCTCGTAAAAACTCTTGGATGAACTCCCAAATGAACTTCCGTAAGAATTCCAGGAGGAACTCTTGGAAGAGTTCTCAAAAGATCTCCCAGAGAAATTCTCCGAGGAACTTCTGGAGGACTTTGTAGATAAATTCTAAAAAAAAAGCCTGATTGAATTCCCGGAGGAGCTACTGCTGGAACTCTCGGGTAAATTTTCAGAGGAACAGTCGTTGGAATAGTTGAATTTCTAGAGGAACTTCCGAAATCCCATTTCCCGTGAAATTCTTGCCATATATCCTCCTGGATTTCCCTGTGAAGATCTTGGAGGGATTCCCGGAGGAACTCTTGAAAAAACTCCTGGAGGAGGTCCCACAAGCACTTCCGGAAGAATTCTCACAAGGAAGTCCTGAACTAATTCTTGGAGAAGTTCATGATGGAATTTATGGATAAATATCTGAAGGAATTCCCGGAAAAATACCAGGAGAAATTATTGCAGAAATTCCCAGATGAAATGCTGAAGAAATTACCCGATGAATTCCCGGAGATCGTTCTGAAGAAAATCTTGGAAGAACTCTTGAAAGATATCTTGGAGGAACTCTCAAATTAATACCCGAATGAAATTCTGGAGTGAATTTCTAGTGAAGTCCGGAAAGCATTCCAGGACAATTCCGCGGAAAAATTTCGGGAGAAATTCCTGAAGGAATTCCTGGAGAAGTACCGGAAGCAATTCCCGGGAAAATACCTGGGAGAATTTCCGAGGAAATATATGGACGAATTCCTGGATAAATTTCTAAAGAAATTTTTAGATAAATTCTTGAAGGATATTCTGAAGTAATAGCGGAAAGAATTCCAGAATGAAATCCTAGAGGATTTCACTATTAAATTTATGGAGGTATTGCCGGAAAAACTCCTGAAAGTTATCCTGGAGGAATTAAAGCAAGAGTTCCTGGAGGAGTGGTACAATTTTCAATAAGTCCGTCCAGCTATTTGGCTTCGCCGACGACATAGATATTATTTCACGTAACTTTGAGAAGATGGATGAAGCCTACATCAGACTGAAGAGGGAAGCCAAGCGGATCGGACTAATCATCAACACGTCGAAGACGAAGTACATGATAGGAAGAGGTTCAAGAGAAGACAATGTGAGCCACCCACCGCGAGTTGGCATCGGTGGTGACGAAATCGAGGTGGTAGAAGAATTTGTGTACTTGGGCTCACGGTGACTGCCGAAAATGATACCAGCAGAGAAATTCGGAGACGCATAGTGGCTGGAAATCGTACATACTTTGGACTCCGCAAGACGCTAAGATCGAATAGAGTTCGCCGCCGTACCAAACTGACAATCTACAAAACGCTCATTAGACCGGTAGTCCTCTACGGACACGAGACCTGGATGATGCTCGTGGAGGACCAACGCGCACTCGGAGTTTTCGAAAGGAAAGTGCTGCGTACCATCTACGGTGGGGTGCATATGGCGGACGGTACGTGGAATGAACCACGAGTTGGATCAGCTGTTGGGAGAACCATCCATCGTTCACACCGCGAAAATCGGACGACTGCGGTGGGCCGGGCACGTAGCCAGAATGTCGGACAATAACCCGGTGAAAATGGTTCTCGACAACGATCCGACGGGCACAAGAAGGCGAGGTGCGCAGCGGGCAAGGTGGATCGATCAGGTGGAAGATGACTTGCGGACCCTCCGTAGACTGCGTGGGTGGCGACGTGTAGCCATGGACCGAGCCGAATGGAGAAGACTCTTATATACCGCACAGGCCACTTCGGCCTTAGTCTGAATAAATAATAATAATCCTGGAGGAATGCCCGGGGAAGTACCTAGAAGAATTTCCGAAGGAATTTCTTATAGATTTACAAGTGAAATTGTGGAGCGAAATCGGAGGATTTCCGTCATAAATTTCTGAAGAAACTTCTAGCGAAATTTTGGAAGGAAATTTCGTTTGTATTATTGAAGGAACTCCCGAATGTATATAATTGCAGGAGATTTGTCTAGAAGGAAAAGGAGAAATGTCTAGAAGGAAAAATTGGAGAAGAAAATAAATCTTCAAGGAATTTCCTAATGAATTTCCTAAAAAACTAATTTAGTTAGGGGTTTCTAGGTAAGGAGAAATTACAATTACATGAGAAAGATTTTCGAACGAACGTTTTGCCCCAACCTGCCCTCTCTGGCTAAGCCCTTGTATCATTCCCATCATTGCTTTGTGAAATCATGAAGTTTGAAGTGTCGCACGACCTATTTTGAATCAATTTAGAAAATGGCCATTCCGTTGGTCCCCGGATTGTGACCGATGTGGCCGGATTGAATCCGAGTGGGTCAGGAACCCTTAAAATATCATTTCCATCATTGCTTTGTGAAATCATGAAGTTTAAGGTGTCGCACGACCTATTTTGAATCAATTTTGAATATGGCCATTCCGTTGGTTTCCGGATTGTGACCGATGTGGCCGGATTGAATCCGAGTGGGCCAGGAACCCCAAAAACATCATTCCCATCATTGCTTTGTAAAATCATGAAGTTTGAGGTGTCGCACGACCTATTTTGAATCAACTTAGAAAATTGGCCATTCCGTAGGTCCTCCGGGTTGTGGCCGGAATGGATCCGAGTGGGCCAAGAACCATAAAAATATCATTCTCATCATTGCTGTGTAAAATCAAAAAGTTTGAGGTGTCGCACGACCTATTTTGAATCAATTTAGAAAATGGCCATTCCGTTGGTCCCCGGATTGGGACCGATGTGGCCGGATTGAATCCGAGTGGGCCAGGAACCCTAAAAATATCATTCCCATCGTTGCTTTGTGAAATGATGAAGTTTGAGGTGTCGCACGACCTATTTTGAATCAATTTAGAAAATGGCCATTCCGTAGGTCCTCCGGATAGTGGCCGGAATAGATCCGAGTGGGCCAGGAACCATAAAAATGTCATTCTCATCATTGCTTTGTAAAATCATGAAGTTTGAGGTGTCGCACGACCTATTTTGAATAAATCTAGAAAATAATCATTCCGTTGGTCCCCGGATTGGGACCGGTGGCCGGATTGAATCCGAGTGGGTCAGGGACCCTAAAAATATCATTCGCATCATTGCTTTGTAAAATCATGAAGTTTGAGGTGTCGCACGACCTATTTTGAATCAATTTAGAAAATGGCCATTCCGTAGGCCCCCGGATTGTGACCGATGTGGCCAGATTGAGTCCGAGTGGGCCAGGAACCCCAAAAATATCATTCGCATCATTGCTTTGTGGAATCATGAAGTTTGAGGTGTCGCACGACCTGTTTTGACTTAAAATTGTAAATGGCCACTTATTCCGGGGGCAACTGACCCCAACGGAATCTGGAATAATTCTGGAACCGTTCTGTGGATAGCCTCGAAACTAGTATAAATCAAAAATTGGGATCCATCCGGATGGAATGCAACTTGTTGCGAAAGAATCGGTCAAGAAATGCGATTTTTACAGCAGTTTAGATTTTTGAAAGCCCTTAAAAACAGACGTTGGGGACGGAAAGGTTAAGGTGGTTATACAACAAAGCCACAAATCGGCCATCTTGGAAACCACGTGCTTTTCCTAGTGATTTTTCAAGAGCACGAATTGAGAGAACAACAACGCCCATGTTGATGAAACATCCGAAGATCGTTTGCTTACTCATGCTGAACAATCGACTTTAATTTCAGCATTGTACGACAATTATTACGCTAGATTTGAACTTTTGATAATAAGAGTAGAAAACAGTGTGGTGAATTTGAAATTCACCACATGGCTTGATTGTATAATCACCTTAAAGTCCTACCCAAGATGAATACAGTACTAGGTGCTCTAATCTTTTAAGTTTGTGGAAGAGAAGAAGGCGGGGACGATAAATTCATTTTCAGTGCAAAACGAAAACAAACCGGCTGGCTCTCCCATACTAAAAGCCAAGATGGCTGAATCGTGAATTTGGCAGATTGGAACAGCTAGTGGTCTATTCATCTTGGTCCCACCCAACACCAGGACTAGGCTAGTGCGCTTTGAGCGCTTGCGGATACTTGTAGCTTTTTATAGAAGTTCAACAGAGCCCACTATCGAACCCATCACATCCTATAGGCAAGCCCCCTGATCGCACCCTCTTAAGGTCACTCCTGACGGAATCCAAGTTTCAAAGTGCTCGCGTTTTCTGGGGCACACCACTCGATACGGAAGCAAAGCACAACTGTCATTTTTTTATTATTTCCCGCATGCTGCGACGCAGCAAAGCTAAATAAACAAAAATGACAGTTGTACGCCGCCTCCGTATCGAGTGGTGTGCCCCCGAAAACGCGAGCATGCAAAGATTGAGACTTGGATTCCGTCAGGAGTGACCTTAATCTAGCTGATGTCAGAAGAACAAAAGTGCCCAGGCTACACTATTAGCTAAGTACGCAACCCTTAGCTGGCGGTCAGTTGTCATCGAAAGACCAATACTCACGAGCTTGTGAGTTATGACCAGAGCTACCCGAGCAGACGGAAAAAGCTCAAAAATCTCAAATCTGATGTCGCCCTAGCATATTCTTGTTAAGATTTTGAGCTTTTGGAAACGAGCTTACTAGTCTAGCAACTACAAACAGGAGGACGTGGGCTAAATCCCTATTGGAAAAAAATGTGGCATAGACTATACATAAATTTTCTTAGTGAATAATCAATCTCTATCCTACCGAATTAACGAAATAACGATTTTTTTTGTAGTATCGTGGGGATGCACAGGTACTGTTGGTCTCTAGTATCAACAATAACTACACACCAAGGATGTTATCGATCATTTAGTGATTTGCGTTTGATCATTTAGTAGTTTCTTTCCATCCTTTAGATATTTATATGGTATGTTCTTACCAAAATCATGGGTAGGACAATGCTTCGACTGTCCTACCCAGGTATTTTCATGCGTAGGACATGTCCTACTTGTCCCACCCACTCCCGGCGCCACTGCAGAAATCAATAGCTCATACACAGCTCCGGCATCAAAAATCAAATGTAAACATTGTGGTTTTGACGTTCCATACTGATAAGCTATTAAAAGAAGCAGTATAAGGTTTACTTAAACGTTGTGTAATCTTCAAAAGTACAGAAGTTGCCTAAAAGCTTCGTTAGTTCATTTATAGTGCCATTACGCTATATTGTTATTGCTATAACAACAGCGAAAACGTTTTCATTGTGAATGCTACTCACCGTAATATGGGAAGTTGCTAACAAGCAACTCAATTACATACATGAGCTCTTAACCGATAAGCTTTATTGCTAATTCAGACAGAGCTGTTTTATGACTATATGAAAGCTGCATAAACGATAAAAGATGAAATATATTCGGCACAAACTGACTAGCTGATAGATATTTGGGTAATAGTCGAGTTGAAGTTCAAGGGATTATTCGCGGAGGCTTTTCTTTTATTCAGCATTGGCTGCTTTTATTCAAATATTATACATACAGCCAAAGGCTAGAAATTGAAGCTTTTAGCACCAAAATTGTTAGTTGGGAGTCGTTCAAACAAGAATTTTATCTCCCCACGTCTGATTCCAAAATGAAAACAGGAAAAATCGAATTTCATACACTTTAGGGCAAAATCCCACTGATAAAACGTTTATTTCGGCTTGAAACAAAAAGTCGCCTTCTACCTGTTAAATTTACATACATTCTGCGACGGAATTCTCTTTTAAAAAAATCTCTGATTTCGAAGCGCTAATCGACGTGAGCAATAATAAATTAGTTTTTCCACACAAAAAAATAGTGCTATGCAAATAGGAAAATTATGCCCATCGCAAATCACGCTGACCGAAAATACAACCGAGCCGAGCCCATCGGGGAATTAAGAATGACTATCGGATTACATCTAAGCAATTTTTCTGTCATTAAGATGAAGCATAAGGTAACCTTTTGCCTTTCGCGTATACTAAGTATACGTAAAGGCTATAGGATCACTCCAAAGCCGAACTGCTGCATGCATTCAAATGAACGCAAATAAGTGTGAATTGATGGAAATAACTGAATCTATCTCTCTAAAGTGCAATTTTAACCTCTCTTATATACAGGGATTGAATCCTAAAGAGAAAGAACAAGTCTCTCACATATCATCTCTGTATACATATACGATATGTAGCATACCGCGAGAGACTTATTTCGCAAGCTGTCATGATAGAGAACTGATTCGGGATGCTATACCTTATGATAAATTTCTTTTAGAAAGCTCCAAATGCGGGGAGCACTGGCTCTGATTATGCATTTCAACTTGTTCTACACAGCTATGCAGTAACCAACACGAAAGGAGCTAAAACAAAGCGAGAATCACCATTTTTCTGTGGGGCTCCCTATCCGATTCTGTTTTTTTCGCACTTGTATACAAGTTTGATACATTTGTTGTCATGGCCTGTTATGATTCGGAAGCCTCTCTTTTATCGTTGTTCGTTATCTATTGAGAGCGATTTTTGCAAAACTCTGCTTATATACTTTTCTTGTTACATTTTACAATACACGAGAAAGGCACCATTGATTATTCTGGGTTATTCTGGGTTTTTGTAAACTGTTTCTTGCAGGTCAGATGGACCCTGCTAAATCCTTGGGCACAGGCCAGTCAGAGCTTAAACTCTATTGCTCTCAGGGTCGGCTACTACTGCTTTTCAAGAGTTCTTTCACTTGGATTGGGAATAACACTATACTTTGGAATTTAAGATTATTTATTTTGCCACTTACGGAATGGTGTGTGTGTGAGTATAGGAATGGGACCAGAGCCGGCCGGCTACGTACTGCTGACATGTACCGTAGATGATTTCTGCCTGCCACGTGGATCGTTACACCTATCGCGGGTTATTTGCCCGCATAATTACAAACTGTACATGGATATTTTTCCGTGCGGTTGGCAACAGTATCCTTCACTGTTGACAACTGTAAATGAACAATCTCATATAAAGTTTTAACAGTTTTGGGTACGGTTATTTGACAAATAACAATATGTTGAATGGGTTGTTAAATTATGTCACCATAAAAAATCGGCCGTTTTCGCGTGCAAAACTTTCGCTCGACAGTATGATAAAATGTTGACATATAATGCAGGAAATATGAACGTTTAAGGGAAAGCAAGTTATATAATGGCATTTAGTGATGATGTCGAGTAGTTATGGTTTAAGTAGTTATGGAAAAATATTTGATAACCGCAACGTAAACTGTGAAGCTATATCTTACATCGTAATAATGATTCTGACCATATAACATGTTGTTTTTTATTATGCAGGTGGCAGCGTTTCCAGAAGCGTTCGTGGTTCGGATACTCGGGGGATTTCGTCACGCCACTTAAGCTTGGCTGCGGCTTCGACTCCTTGTGACCTCGGAGTGTATTAACGGGAAGCGTTCAAGGTCCCAGATGACGCCTTCAAATCGGCCACCGTATGGAGAGGTGATTATCGGGTTCACCGGATTCCGGATGCTTTCGGGGTTGTTCTTGGCCGTAGTCGTAGGACTTTGTCGCGCCTCCTGGAACTTGCTTGTACTGCGTGCGACCGCGAGGCAGGTCACTCAAGTCTGTTAGACCTCTTAATGAACCAAATTTAATTCGATAACCGTTTGGGTCCTGATTCGACCTAATCAATGCCCTTCGGAATTAGAGGTTATAGGTTCACGACAACTCACGACTTGCTACGTGGTAAAGGGCTTCTCTTTAAACTTTTCCACGACTTAAACTTGAAATTTACAGACACTTTCCAATAAGACTGCGACTTGCTCGAAGTGTGAAATGGAAAAGGAAGCAGGCTAGCAAACGTAGCAGTCCAGACCCTAGTATCCTCTCTTTTTCTATATTCCCAATTTTTTCATCCTGCTCTTCCTATTTGGTACAACTTCTCATATGGCATCCCGTTTTGCTTTTCAACAGTGCGTACAGTGTATGGTGTAATGATATGGCTTTACAAATTATGTTTTGATTTAGTGTTACTTTATTATTTACCCAATTCTTATGTGTGCATGCTATTTAGTAATTAGTTTTAGTTTATTTAAGCTTACTCAAAAACATAGATAATATATTTCTTTAGGTTGTATATACGTTATTTAATAGAAATTTTAGGATTTAATGTGTTAACGGTAACAAAACCTATGCCTCACATGTCTCGAAAACAAATACGATAGGAATCTTTATGTAGTAATATTTTAATATACCCCAACCTCGAACGAACCATTAGATATTTCTCATGTGGACCCATTCCAAATCTTTTTATTTCTGGTAAAAACAAATTGTCACACCTCGCGATAAATATTTATTCCAATAGTTTATTGTTCTATCCCACACCCAACCAGCGACTGTTAGATTTTCTAACAATTCTGTATAAGAATTTGTATAAGAACTGGGCATATGCGAAATTGTTAGATTCTTATACAAAAAGTAAGCTCATAAACAAATATTGTAAGAAAAGTTTGCAAAATAGTAACGTCTCATACAATATTTGTATCATAATCAAGCAAAACCCAGATTAATCCATCTACAGTGAGATATTGACCCTTCCTTAGTTAAGAGGAAATATTTTCAGACTCCAGTATTAAAAACGAGATAAAACTACTCAACTTCCCACGGCGATTGAGCGTTTAAAGTGACAAATTAATTGTCTACCAAAAAGCGAATCTCATGGGTTGAGAGACAACAAAACGAATTATAACGAACTGTACGTCAAGCTGCCTATTTATAAGGCGCTCGTCGGATTGCAGCTATTAAACATGGCCAGTAACATTGTCAACATTGTAACTTAGTTAGTAACTATCGTAACGCTGGTAGCAAATATGATTTCCAGAGACCTCGATATTGATTAATCCAGAACGAACTAAATCAGTCATTGATCTGAACAAAACTCAATAGCGTTCAATAATAACATATATTTTACCTTATGGATGCCTAATTTTGTAAGACTAATCTTGTTTAATACCTTAAAAATGAGTGAGATTTATATGTTAGTGAATTTCAGAATTAGCACACGTACGTACACATGCATGCAAATAAGTGGTCTATTAGTGTCTCAAAACATACTCACATTTGCTATCTAACTTCTACTAAAGAAATTTTTGAAATCCCTTTAAATTTTTACGTTTTTACTTTTCTTAGAAGATTTTTTGGTACAGGCTTCTATACGTTCCTCAATTAAAATCAATTGCTCCTTTGAAACAAATCTGAAAAAAAGGATATTTTCACATCGTATCATTTGTTATAATTATATTTTCAGTTTTTAAGAGATTTTGTATAAAATACCATACATTTTATTTCATAATTCAAGAGATTTTTGATAGACTAATACGTAACACGCCTGCGTATCGCATACAAAGTGAAATTATAGACACTTAGACAGGGTCAAAACAGAACTGAAGAGGAAACGCAAGCACTAAATGAATTGGAATTACCATCAAGATTTGGACCTAGCAACGATCAACAATGAAACTCTTGAAAATAGGAAAAAGCTTACACATGTCTACCTCTAACAACACAAATTTCAATTCAAATTCTGGACTTTGCTTGGTGTAGGACTTTCCTTCATTCACATAATCATTTTATGCATCTTCATCATAATCATCTTTCATTAATAATTGCAACTCGAGGACTAAGACGTCCCTCCCTTAAAGGGGAGCAACAGGTGTACCCAAACGCTGTATCAACTCCACAAATTGCAATCAACTGCAGTTTGTAAACGAGTCAGTCAGCTAAATCAGACACCATCATCGTACCTTCAGAAAACTACTGATAGAAGCATTTAAGTTAGTGATTGAGGCCAGGGAGGATTATTTTCGAAGTTAATAAATCAGTCTTACAGTGATCTTCAACAGCGTAACAAGTAGTTAAATTTATTCAAGCGTCCTCAGAATGTCCCACTTATATTTTAACGCCAAAGAACAGTAGTCATCATTTAAACATATCGGACGATCGACCCATCAGCCAGTTATCGACGAGGGTCATCAACGTGCTGCACCAGCACTGGAATATCCAGAATTTCATAAATACCGCCAAAAACACCGGCATGCTTGTTCCTATTATCCACGACCGTGTTTACCTCTGTTCGCATTACTTAGTAATAAAGTGTTTGTGAATTAAAATTATATCTTTTTAAATCGTCTACCGCGGTAAATCGCGTCCAAAATTGGCGTAACCGGGCGGTTTCATTGAAGAAACACTAAGAACGTTGTGTAAAAAACAGTGCAAATGTTAGGATTGGTAAATGCAACCTCAATTTTGAGACCTTTCAAAGTACGAAGAGAGCATAATCCTCTATTGACGCTTAAGACCTAGCTCGCATACCAATGCAATATACCTTTGAGTTACATAACAAGACACGAACATGGAGCAAATCAATGCACAGCTCCGAACTTTGATGCAATTGATGAACTCTTTCTCCGAGAAACACTAGGAGCAAGACGTTCCAACGAATAGAATCGCATTTAAATGCAACATCTGCCTGTAAACGTCGTAAACGTTTTTAAAATTGTGAGACTCCTTTTATTATAGGATATCCTCAGTTATGGGGTTGAGCTATGTCCGGAACGATTTGTGGTCAATTGGATCTGCTATACGAAAACTAGGGGTAAAAAAATTAATGGCAAAAAAAATCAAAAGATGATTGAGCATTTCGTAGTTGTTAGTTGCTCTTTTAATAGAATAGATGATGATAACAGTCAATGTAGGCCAAGGGGAGGAAAATTAATTTGACAATCATTGCTAACAGACAAGCGAAGGTGAATTGGAAGTCGCCTTGGAAAGCGATTAAATATTTCTTTTTACGAAGCTATTTCAAGACATAAAAGGGAAAACCGTGTTTCACTCAAACTCAATGTGTTTTGCCTAATACGCGATAGCACATTTCATCACATACTACGCACACGCCAATGGCTTGTGAAGAATTGCGCTCATTTCGTAGAAACGACGCGTTCTAAAAGTCTACGATACGTCAAGCACTAATTATTCAACCTTACTGTCTTCTTCTTATTCCTTCTAGCTATTGTATTTTTGTACCAAAACCCATCCTGGATTGCTCTTGATTTTCGAAAATCTTTACCACCTTCCAGAAGAGGTCAATACATCCCCTATCTAAGCGCTTTGTTAGGCAATGTGCACAACATGTTTCAGATTACAAATTTTACCCTTCATTAAAGTTCAACTAAATTATAATTAGTTTGAGATATAAATAGCAAGATTGAGAAAAGCAAAGAATTAATTAGTAAAGCAACCCGAACATTTGCCTAAGCAAAGTGCATTTTAGAATAAATTCGTGTGTTTGAACATGTGTATATTGGGCCAGGGTGTATAGATGTTCAGACTCGTGTTCAGATTGTTTTGTGCAAGTTCGAACATAGCAAGTAAGGTTTGATTGGACATCAGACTAAACACTGTGTCCTATCCCAAGATGTTGAGGCCCCAAGAAGTGATAATTAACCATCATAGCCAAATCACTCCCAATGCAACGATCCTATTTCCTAATAATGAAAACGGAGCGGTTGGTACGAGATGTACCCGTGTTGTGGCTTAATTGTGAGTTCAAATTATTTTCAACAACGCTGCATCTTAGGCTTGGCCGCTTTTGTTTGAACTACATTTATGATGTGCTTCAAACTGATCTTCTTAGTGATGATCAGCACGGATTTACTGTCAGTCGCACGACTTCCACCAATTTACTACGTCATTAACAATCTAACAGAACAGGCTCAAACGGATGTTATTTGTACTGATCTCTCTGCAGCTTTCTATAAGATTAATCACTCATTCATTAGTCATTGCAAAACTGAACCGATTTGGAATCAGCGGCAGTCTGCTGAACTGGTTTGATTCGTATCTTTCTGACCGTAGTTATCGGGGAATGCACGTTTAAAAGTTTTCATGTACCATCCGGTATCGTCAACAAAGCATCCACAATTATGAGATTCATCTTAAGAGTTGCAAAGAATTTCTCCGACATATAGAGTAGAGTGGGGCAAGAGTACGCACTTAGTTTTCAATCGATCATGTGGCCCTTATGATGCAAGCTTCTGCATATCAAATCAGTGTCGATGATTCATATACTCTTCCTTTATGTTACCCAGTGGAAAAAATATTGAAATTATTGAGATTCGTTTTAGTAGAACCCTTATTGCAAGACAAGTGAAAAACGCACTCTTACCCCACCGGTGGGGTAAAACTGACTCATGCTGGTTACATATGAGCTACAACAACAGATAAGGAACAAGTGTGCTAAATACTCGGAATCCGTTTTTCCTACTGAGTTACGAAAGCCGAGGTCAGCTGATCAACTTGGAGCTACTTCGCTCAAGGGTAGATGTCGACAAAGCCATTATGATCGCCGACACCCTGCAGGTGTGGTGGATGCGGACCTGTAGTTGATGTCGACTGTTTACGCTGTTTACTGTTGATGCAAACATAAGTAAAATAATCAATTCAGCATATCCGCGATCACGCCACCCGGGCGACGAACGCGGTTATGCTGAGTGAGCGAAAAGGGTCACGTACCCACCACCGCATGATTCCGCATAGTTAGGAATATAAGAATTAATAAATCAGTCTTAGACTATACTTTGACTAATCCTGAAGTGTCTTGGTTATAACTAAAAGGAGTGATTATAACCATCCCCGTGTGGGTAACCAAACTCAAAAAGGACCATTTGTCTGAGGACATAACATGGCGGTCCTGCCAGGAGCAGGCTTGAGTTGTGAAAACTTAAAGTGAAGCACTTATAGTAAAGTCCAAAATGAATGAATAATTATATTGTGTGAAAGGAACCACGGAACAGTCATCGCGCAATTCAGTAATTGATTTTTATGAACCACCGCTGATAAAATAGGCGGATACCAGACGGTTGACTGGTCAGTGCTCCGCGCAGATGGGCGAGTGAAATTGTGTTATGAACAAAATAAAAACTGAGTGAGCACAGCAACAAAACCCCGTAGCGCCAAATCAGGAGGATAAATTTGCACCAGTGCGCGGAAAGTTGCCTAGACCCAATAGTGCAGAAAAATAGTCAGTCGATAGTGCAGAGAAAAAATACATTCAAAATGGGATGGTTTTCTTCTGATGAGAACCTAGCCATCAACACCAGCAATTCCATCAACACCAAACTGCGCAATCGTTGGCGCTATGCGGAATGGCCCTACTGGCGGTGATCTACATCGTAGCAAAAGAAGCCATCCAACTACACAAACGGAGCACGGAAAGGCTGGCGGAGCGTACAGCTCGGCGTGCGACGGCGTTACCATAGGACAAGGTACAAGTCGTAATCGATCGGCAACGAAAATGTAAGTTTTATTTCTTTGTCAATTGCATAATATGTAAATGTTGTTCGTTTTGTTTCACAAATTGTATAACCCCGTTATCATTTACCTTGTTTTTACAACGCGAGATTGACTTCAAAGTAAATCAGACAACTACCACGTGAACTAAGTATAATCCCAAACACCAACCAAGTTAATGGCATCTTCCCCGACCCAAAAATCGCCAAACAATGCAAGGAGATAATTGAAAGTAATTTTAACAGAATCAAAGTTTGCTTTTCTAACATGAAACTTCCAGATATCATTTCAGGTAGAGACCAGAGAGACTTCATAAGGAAAAATCACAATTTCAATCACCGGGGCTATAACCTAACGTACGAAGAAGTTCAAAAATCAGTATGCTTTCCCCAAATGCTTGCAAAGGTAAGAGCGTAAGAGATTACATTACAAATTGCGAATCTTGTAAGTTTGCTAAGTACGAGAGGAAGCCGTTCAGAATTCCTCTTACGAGACGAATTTATAATGGACCTTTTGAGAACGTTAACATTGACGTGTTCGTAAAAGAAACTGAAAAGTTTCTCACGTTGGTGGATGCATTCTCAAAATTTGCACAGATTTACAAGATTGCCAACAAGACAACAGAGGAAATCACAAAAACTCTGATATAGTATTTCAAAATTTTCGGTTTACCAAAAATGATCACTTGTGATCAGTCAACAAGTTTTCGGAAAGTCGAATAATTAACTTTATATAAAGGCCTTGCTATGATTACGGCCATCTAAAGCACAATCAAATTAAAACCAAGGGAAGTTATCTTTGGCACTTGCGCTTCCCTCGAACCGAATTAATCTAGCCAAGCAATTAACAATACAAAACGCTAAAGACTCACTGACAACACAAGTGGAAGTACACCAAGTCAGATTGGATCTTAACCCTGTAAGTTAAATTAAAAATGGAAGTACACCAAGTCAAATTGGATCTCAGCCCTATAAGTCAAATTAACACAAGGCAGTCATTCATCGAAGAACAAAACTGTCACCAAAGTATCAGCACAAATTGTGCGACAATTGAGAGACCCAAACCATAACATCCAGAGGAAATCGATCAGCAGAAATCATGCGATAAGTACGATCGCACCACCCAGAGCACGGTCAGTAAACTCATCATTCTACCAGCGCACTTAAGGTCACTCCTGACAGAATCCAAGTTTCAAAGTGCTCGCGTTTTCGGGGGCACACCACTCGATACGGAGGCGGCGGACAACTGTCATTTTTGTTGATTCAGCTTTGCTGCGTCGCAACATGCGTGAAAAAATAAAAATGACAGTTGTGCGTTGCTTCCGTATCGAGTACACGTGCCCCCGAAAACGCGAGCACTTTGAAACTTGGATTCTGTCAGGAGTGACCTTAACCAACGTACACCCAACCGGCGGATGTTAGATTTTCCAACAATTCTGTATAAGAATCTACCAACACCTGTATAAGAACTGGGCATATGCGAAATTGCTAGATTCTTATACAAATATTGTATAAGAATCTAACAATTTTGTAAGCTTTTCTTACATTTTTTGTAAAAGAATCTAACAATTTCGCATATGCCCAGTTCTTATAAAGGTTTTGGTGGCTTATTATACAGAATTGTTAGAAAATCTAACAACCGCCGGTTGGGTGTAGCAACAATTTGACCCAATAATCGCCGTCGTCATCCTCATCGTGTGGAAGTGGCGGCGCAACGTGAACCGCCTAAAAGTTACTTGAAACCGCAGCGATACGACAGAACCTAAACGGCTAGGCGGGCGTCATCCGACACCGCCAAATCAGAAATTTTGATGCACCCGACTTCCAGAGGGACCCTCACGGATAGTGCGCCCGGCACCAACATTGTGAAATGAATAATCAAACTCTGTATCTTAATTAAATAAAAACAGTCAGTCTCGAATCCGAACCGTTCGCGTTATGTAGTTTTTTTTATCATAGCCATGAAGAGAGTTATTTACTGGCGGATAGTCTCACTTGTGTTTAATTAAATTCAACAAGCAAAGAACCACAATGCGAAAATACAGTTGATAAATGAACAAAACTTTTAAAAACATGAATAGACAAAGACTTCTAGTTAAGAGAAAGGCGAAACCCACTCCCAGCGATAACAGATATAGACTGATAGATACCATCTACGAGTCGGACAAAACTGTAACTGATAAATCTGGAGTTAAGACGCATAAAAAACATATCAAACGGAACTTTACGGATAACCATGACTAAATACACTAAAACTACTTTCTCATTACAGACTATGCCTTTGGACGACGACGATTTACTCAAGAATACTTATACACGACTTAGACAGAAACCCCGTCGCCATCATTACTTTAGGACCAGCCCGAACTAGTTATTATCATTTCAGGATCGTTCACCGTATAAATTTCGATCAAATGAAGGATACAGTAGATTCATTAACTTTCCAAACTAGAGAGCATGATAGAGTTATTATGTTAGAGAAGTCAGAAGATTTTCTTACCCCCCTAATTCAATTGAGGATAAATTAATTAGTAAAAACATATAGGAAATTGACACCATCAACTAGGATAAAACCACAGACAAACAGATGTAACACTTCTCATTTCAACATCGTTCACGTGTTTAACGGTTGATTTGAAATTCATTTGTGTTACGCGATTTTGCCAAGAGAGGCACTAGTGTTCAATCGCTTTGACATTTGATTAGTGTGCTGAATGTTTTATGTGTTGATGACGATGATGATGATGATTCATTTAGAAGTATGCGTTAGGAGCAAACGTCAAATCGGAAATAATCTTGGTCGACTGTGTTTTTCGTGATTCTGATAATAGATGGGAGTAGTGTTTTCTGAAAAAGGCATGACGATAATTTTTTGGGCAATTTATATGAAGAGTTACGTCTGTTTGTCTGTGATAAAACGATGGAATCAATTAGGACAACTCTGGAAATATGTTTCGGGAAGCCCAGATTCAGAAGATCTTAGGATTATCAACGCAACCAACAATAAATTAATAAATCTAAACGAAAAACAGATTAGAATTAATCACACGTTTGAAGATATTTTATCATCGGAAAACAAAAGAGAGTTCGAGTCAGTAGCTTTGCTTTGCAGTTTAGATGAGTTTACCCAGCAGCTAGAAAATTTAGAAGAATGCTATAGTTTTGGCACAACACGGCATCCCCAGCAGTAAAATCACCAAAGAAATGACAAGAATACAGCACCTAATGGAAGCAAATGGTCTCTTAGTAGGAGCTTTAGACATTGCCAGCGCTTATATTATGTCGTTAAAAGAATCAATTGCTTATATCTTGAAAATTCCTAGAATCAAGGAGGCGGAATACAACCTCAATTACATCGAACCAGTAATTACCAACAATTCCTGTATCCATATATCAACTAACCTTTACTTGCAAGGAAAAACTTCATTCTCACCATGTATGATGAACCGTAATTTTTATATCTGTTCAAGCTCACAGGTAGAGCCGATTACAAGTTGCATTCAACAGCTTATGAGAGGAGAACCAGCAGAATATCCCATGGAATGGACATACACAAACAACATCATCAAAAGAATCTATGATTCAAATATAGTAATTAATGATCCGGAAGTCACCCTGATCTCGAACTGCTAACATAAAAGAAAACTAAAAGGATCATTTCTGCTACAGTTTTCCAACTGTACAATCTTCATCAACGACGAGATGTACTCCAACATCGACAAGCAAATTCGTTTGGCCTCATTCTTACCAACAACCGGGTTGAAGGTAAATTCTACAGTGTTAATCAACAAAATTCCTACAGATCATTTACAGACACTACATCTGGAACAACGAGAGCATATAGACAACATCAATCTGAAGACAGACTGCATTCATTTCTTAAGTTATTGGAATGGTCATCGGTTCCCAAACATTCCTCATCTTCATTGGGACCGCCGTGCATTGGCTCAAGAAAGCAATAGCAATTATTCAAAAAACCGGAAGTCATCAGACACCAGACGACGTGACAGAGCTCCTCGAGGACGAATATCCGAAAATAACCATTGTTCCACAGGAGTAGCGAAGGAGTAAGAAAGCCGAGGACGGCTTTCCACCATGGGGGAGGCCGTTAAGAAATTGCAGTATGTACCGTATGCCACGTTGCGCGTCAGTCGGTAGTCATCCGATCGGATGCGCATCGTCAGCAGGTTTAGATTATAAAATAGGTACCGCCACGCGGCTCACTCTCTTTCTTCCGTCAACAGTGTAGTGTGAAGTTTAGGCTTAAATATAGTGAAAAGTGAATATAGAAAACTTTTTAAAAAGTGCATCATACATCCGAAATTCCTGATGCTGAAAGAATGGAAATATGTCTGAAATATGCTATTTTAATCAATTATGCCAAACGGCGCACCCTCGAGATGACAGGCCTGCCGTTAGAGCCACATCCATAATAAATTATAACACTCAATATTTCTATATATCAGACAATCCATTGACGAAGTGAATCAAGTGGATCAGAACATTATAAATACCGCCATGCCATCAACACCGACATGCTTGTTTAGTTTCCTTTTCTCAACGTCCGTATTTACCTCTGTTCGCGGTGATTAGTAATAAAGTGTTATATTGTACCGTGCATAAAAAACATCTACTCCATCGCTTAATTTTATTCGCTTACAGGAATAATCGCCAGATAGTCACCTAAGAAAAAAAATATCTCCAGGAAAAAGCTACTTTGATAGTTTTAAAAGTTTGTTCGCCACGTGGTGGATTGTGGTGGTGAATACTATGATAGCACGTGCGATTTGTTAAGCCTAATTTAATCAGAACCCTCGCAGAATGTTAACAACGTAAGCGGCACGTATGAAAATGACAAATTTTCTTATCAAAACCCGTTCGCTAGTTTCGTATAGGGGACTTACAAACTAAAAATTTTACTTCTTCCGGTTCCACAATTTTTAGCGACGGCCTATAATTAGCTTCGAATCAACATCTTTTCCAAGAGGTGAGCCAGCCTAGGGCTGAAAACCTCTCAAATAAAGACAAAAAAACATCTTTTCCGGTTTACTTTGATGATCCCATCCAACAGCTTCCTAAAAAAAATATATTTTTCGTTTCAATATTTCTCTTAAATTTCCATAACTCGACGATCCCTTCAATATCGACTTATGGAGGGTTGACTGGAGTTGTGACTTGTGATGATCAAATCTCAATGCAAGTGTTCAAATAGTTGTCAGTTGACCCAACTAAAAAGCAGATCTCATTTGTTTGTAGCCAAGCTACTAATACCCTTGGTCTAGCTCATCGCCAGATCGTAATCAGGTCGTCCTGGTCACATTTTTTTTTCATATTGCGTTTCAATGATGACAGCGGTCCTCCTATGTCTATTGATGATAATGACACCGCGCTTGACACAGGCTCAGTTGTAGCCAAGCTAAAAAGCAGTGACAAGCAACAGAGTAATAACTTTTGGAACGTGTAAAAGAGGACTACTTACGCGAAAGGTGAAAACTAGCTTTCTAATCTTTCCGTACCTAAAAGTTTGATAATAATCGTAATTATGACCAACCGGCTTGCAAGTGAAATCGAAAATGAAGCTGAAATAAGACTGCTTATAGTTATAGCCTTCCTTCATCCAACTTGAAAAATAGCACTTTGAATTGCAATGGTTTTAATACATTTGCGTTATGGTACAAATACCACAATCATGTTATAAGTGTAGTTTGAAAATTAGAAAAATAATATCAAATTCCTTTGTTAGATACATCTTGGTAGTTAGTGCTAGGGTGGTTCACATGAACAAAACAAAATATCGTAAATTCACTTGGAAATCTGAAATTACAATTAAAAAATGTTCCCTTTTCTAGCGCTTGGAGCTTCCTTAATATTATATCCGACGAAAACCGAAAAAGCGGCGCATCTTAACAGTTTTTTTTTTGGTAAAAAGCATCGCAATCGTGTTCTACACCTCCTACCCTACCAAGGTGGCCATTTTATGAAACCATTAATCAAACTCGTAATCGATGTTACCATCGTCGTCACGATACCTACTGTTGTTGGTTCCGGATGTGCCGGAACTACTACTGCCGGGTGCCGACGATGTGTTGGGGGCGGAGGTGGATGCTGCGGACGACGACGAGCTGGCGTTGCTCTCTCGCGACGTTGTCATGCTGGACCTGGGGTTTCCCGTGCTGGCACCGGCACCGGTGCTGAAGGAAAACATCGGCTGGCCGAGATCGACTAGTAGACTAGATGATGATGATGGTCCTCCCTCGTCGACCGAGGATGATGAGGAGTGACTCGCTGCTCCCGGGAATCCTTCCGAATGGAGCGATCCTGCAAAGCCCAAAGATAAAAAAAACGCCACGACGGTTGTTAATCCATTGGGATCCAATGTTTGGAATTTGTGCATTTGGTAACATTAGTCAATAAAAAATTTCAGATATATCTTGAATCCTGGACGCACAGTTTATTTTTATACTGCGCTTTTTAGTGACCCATTTTTAAGGTGAAAAAATGTTTGGAAAGCTTTCCACATTCAGTAATAAAACTGAAAAAGAAACTAATTTGGTACACTAATGATTGGGCATCTTATTGACCATTTCTTGAGTTCCGTAGCACCCCGAGTAACTTTTCATTCTTTTGCATCATCTGATTAACAATTGCCCAACATTCCCGATTGAGCGAAACTAAAAGCATTTGATGGACAGAAGTTCTTTTCGAATTACTTACACCGTGTCCAATATATTGGTTTTCATACAGATTAGAACTTCGATTATTTCACATCATTTCATTGGTGATTGTTTTTATTAAAATAACGCTTTTATCCTTTTTTACCAGCTTCAAACATTTTTCAAAACATTCAAAAGCGGCGCGTATGTAGAATTAAGGTGTTGAACTGAGCCAAAAATAGACACTTTATGCTCGTTTTTTTCTCGACATCATGTATGACCACAAAAAACAATCAAAGACGTTTGTATCTGGTGGATTGGGTGCCCATTCAGAAATTTTTCAATAAATTCAGTGTATGAAAAGCCGCTTCGACCATCTGAAACCTTTCCGTAGATTTGTCTAAGCTTGGCCTAACGACATTCTGTAAAACTTGACTTCTATTTTGTAATAGAAAACGTTAATCTTAACGCCATTCTTGATAAAAACAAACAATAGCTTGCCGCACTTGCAAATAACTTCACCACTAGGACGACAGATAAAGTGTGTGAGAATAATCTGGACACGGTGTAACTGAAACTCACTCTACCACTGTAGTTTCTTTCGACTGTATTATACACATCGAAATTTTAATCATTGTAATTAACGAATATTATAGAAAATTAGAAAATTTTACTAGAAAAATTACTCACGTAACGTGTTGGCAACGGCATTCGCTGCAGCTGCTAGGCCACGCTGTTCGTCTGGTTGCTGCTCTGGTGCCAGACTCTTCCGACATATCGGACACGTACCATGCAACTCCAGCCATGGAATGATACACGACTCATGATAAACGTGCTGCAAAACAAATACGATCATTATAAGGTAACTGTAATGCCCAATGTGGTGGTTTAGGCTTCGATACGCACAGCACAGGACAATTTCCGTACGACTTCATCGATCTGGAAATCTTCCCAACAGACCGAGCACTGGAGCTTCGTGTCCACCTGCTCGGCACTAATTGTGACTTTCGGAATCTCTGCAATTTTTTCCTTCTCCAGTGGCGGTGGCCCCGTGTTATCCATTTGGTTGAGCAATTGGGTCACGATCGTATCCAACCCCTCCCTGCCCCACGCGTAGTCAGCTGGATTGCCCATGAAGAACATGGGAGTCCCACCGGCTCCTCCGTTGGCACCGTCTGCCACCGAAATCAATATCTCCCGCAGGATGTTGTCCAGGTTGCTAATATTTTGCATACCGCGGCGTCTGTTGCGTTGTCTCCCAAGGCCTCTCATAATAGTGCGACCGCCTCCTCCTCCACCGCCGACAGAAGCGCCCAGTGCTACGGGCGTATCCGCACCATCGTCCCCCAGTGAGCCAGCTCCGTCGGAATCGGAACCACGTGGTCCACTTGCAGTAGATAGCAAAAGAGGAGGCAGGATACTGTTGCTGAAGATCTCGCTCACCAGTCTTATTGCCTGCATGAAACAAATATTTTATATTAAGAGTTCTTTGTTAGAGTCTTCAAGAAGTTTCCGGAGATTTTATTCAAAATATAAGTATTTTTAAAGGAGTTTTATGAGGGATTTTTTGAAGGATTAAAGTGCCCATGATCGCATATTTGTAACATTTGCATTTTCTCAAACTCAATCATTTCCTGCTTACCATAGATAAGCAAGATAGTAAAGCCTTTTTTACTATTGTGGCAGGCTTGCCAAAAACTCCTCGCCGAGTAGAAAATGAGCAAGAGCAAGAGTTTTTTTTGAGGAGCAGAAATAAGCATCAAAACTCACAATATTGTTTTTTTTTCTTCCTAAACAATGGAGGGGGAATCTGCTCAACAGACATCCTGGGTTCAATGATGTTAACGATCATTCAGTAATTTGCGTTCGATCATTTAGTAGTTTATCAATAACACATTCCAGAAGCTGAATTTCTAAATATGTTGTATGGTGGACTTCTAGTGCGAAGGTTTTTCTACAACTTTGCCTAATGGTTCGTTATTAAAATTCATCTAAGAACGGAGTTAGAGCGCTAGTTGCAGTAACTTAAACTAAATGATTGGAGTTTTGTTATCATTTAGTCTAAGTTACTGAAACTATAGCTATAACTCCGTTACTAGTGGAATTCAAACAACGAACTATTAGGCAGAATTGTAGAAAAACCTTCGCACTAGAAGTCCACCATACAACATATTTTGGAGTTCAGCTTCTGGAATATGTTATTGACAAACTACTAAATGATCGAACGCAAATTACTAAATGATCGTTAACATCCTTGCCTGGGTTGACCAGGAAGTGCGGGGTTAGGGATCACCGTGGGAGGGAGGACTACATCCCCGACCCGCTAAACCGTTTCCATTGCCGCCAAGCCCATAGTCCCTTCGGTACAACCAGAAAGTAATGCTTCAAAGGGGGGCCAGTGCACAACGCACCCTCGAGGTTAGCTGCGTGTCCTTGCAGCACCGAACATCGTAACTCGCTTTTTTAGAAGAACACCATGGTATCGTGCCAGCGCGTTGCCGGCTTTCCATGTGGCCTTACCACGCCCTATGTTCTCGGAAGGTGGGAAGGGTCGACTTCGCGCCTGCTTCCCTCTGCACGACTGGTATCAAGAATGATGATGCCGCGTGCACCCCAAATTGACCTTTCTGCGATAGGGCCTATTCGCCAGCACACAGAGGGACTTGCCGACGCGAGGCCTACGCCTGCCCCAGCCTTGACGAGGACCCCTTTCCGTCCTCGGGCTCGGAACCCGCCCGGTTGACCGACGCCGCGCAAGCGACGATACCATGTTGTTCTTCGCGCGGCCACTTGTTCGATAAAAGGATCGAGTTCGACCACAGAGCATGACCACCGGTATGACCCATGAAGCCGACTCCGATCCCTTGGACCACCTCTTATTTGCGCCTGAACTAGCCATCCTTGAGTCCACGCGCCACCTTCTGTGTAGCTCCGAGACGATTTGGGCGATAGCCGATAAAACGGCGTTCCAGCCAACTTCATCTTTACACATCCTCCGAACTAGGTTGTCCGGGGTAGTGTCCAGACCACATGTGGCAAGCATGTGGTCACGCATTGCGCGAAAACGTGAGCACACGAACAACACGTGTTCCGCCGTTTCCTCTAAACCTGCGCACACCAAACACTCGGGCGAGGCCGAGCAAGCCATCTGCGTTACCTGCACTTTGATTTTGCAGCACGCTTGAACGCCGTCCACATCTAACCCCCCATGGGGTGCTTGCTGTTCACAGCTTTGCTGGAACAAATCAAATAATTGGGAGGGTTCGTGCAGCATTGTGCCTTATGTCCCTCCAATCCGCAGCGTCGGCAGAGATTGCTTCTGTCAGGGCCTTTGCAGTCCCATTGCTTGTGCCCCGGTTCCAGGCACTTGAAGCAAACTTCGGGTTGCTCGTATATGCGCACAGGGCATACCGACCATCCCACCTTGACGCTCCCTAACTTGACTACCTTGGAGGCGTCCGCTGCAGATAGCCGAACCAATGCTACCTGCGTCCCTGCCGGACCTTTCCGTAGCCGAACGGCCGACTGTAGCCGCAGTGCCGTGACGAGCTCTTCGACTTCAGTGATCTCGTCCAGGTCTTTAACCCTTAGATTCACCTCCGTCGTGAGTGCCCTCACCTTGACCGTCTCGCCTATGACCTCCTCCGCCAACTTCTCGTAGGCGGCGCCCTTTTGCGAGACGCCCCGCTTCAGCTCGAGTATCATCTCGCCCATCCGGGTACGTCTTATTCGACGTACGTCGGCGCCGAGTTCACCGAGCTTGACGTCACTCCTCATCGCCTTCAAAACATCCGAGTACTTAGCCTCGTCCGCCGTGATGACTAGGGCATCGCCCCTGGAGCGATTGGCGCCTACCCTAGAATTCTTGCTACCCTCATTCGCCTGGGCCTTCCTTTCGGCCCTTGACGTCTTCGGTTTCCTCTTGTTCTTGACCAGGGTCCAGGAGGCGTCATCCCCCTCTATTTCCCTGGTCTGGAGCGGCTGAGAACTTTCAGCCTGCCGTAACCCCTTACCACCGTCTTTCCTGAGTGGACGGACCTTTCCAGGTCCTTCCTCCCCCGGTTTAGGAGGTACCTGACAACATTGGCACTCACAACATTGTGCATCATTAAAACCGAGCTTGTGCGTCGCAAAACAAGAGCGAGTCTATCTGTTCATCTTTTTCTTGTGGTGCGTCACTCACTTACACCCACACTCAAAACAGCCTCCAAGATTTTTTTACATACAAAGCGTCGCTCCGGAGGCTCAATGAATGCTCTTTCGCCCGACGCCTCACTCACATGTGTTTTTATTTTGCTTTTCCTCACTCTGCGTTTTTGTACCTGTGATTTTTTACGCTTCCACTCAACTGTGAGGATGCGAAGGCAGCATTTTGCTGATGATTATTTTATTTGACTCTATTGAGATTCTCACGTCCGAATGTGTGAGTGCCGATAAAAGGAAAACAAACACTCCTAGATGGTGCAACTCAGCGAAGCTTGGGTTAAAATGAGTATATTTCCATATATTTTTTGACTCCTTTGCAATCATTGTGATGACCCAGTCAATTTTGAGGTTGGTTATGAGCAGAAGGAAAACAAACATGTATTTACACATGCCGAATTGCACATTAGTGTGCGAGCGCTAAACGTCACTCATCTCTATCGAGGGTGAGGAGTTTTGTCAAGCCTGTGTGGGATTAGATGCAGTAAATTGAATATTCTGAACGATTCACAGGCTTTCCACAAATGAACAAAAATGCGAGTGTTACAAATATGCGATCGTGGGCAGTAAATGGCAAAAGGAGTTTTAAAAAAATGTGCTCCACTTTTGACAATTTTGCCAAAGCTCTTTTTTAAAACGGTTTGGTATTCTTAGTTTCTCACACAAGTGACATGTGACTTAAAATTAGGATTGGCCACTTGGTCCCGGAGTTATTCCGGATTGTACTGGGATACTTTTTTTACCGATGGGTATTGCCGAACGAATCCTTAGTCTATGCTGTCAAAATTACCTAATACTGTGATTGGTCAACTCGGGGATGTATATCGGACATGTTCTGTCCGTAATGGAACTTTTTCTAACCTGTCTAGGGATTATTCGCCCTTCCGGAACCGGCTATAAGAGATCTATGTCCCGTGATGGAAAGGATATTCCAAATATTACTTGCGACACATCATAATGTCATAATTTTTCGTTCAGAAGCTCGAAAGTGACCTCCTGGATTGATATGGCCACATTGACTCACGCAAACAAGTTTTGAATTCCCGTGCAAAATTGATGACGGGAAATTCCAAAAGGATCCCTGATTCGCCAGCCAGACCATCACCACCTCGGCATGATCTGCCTAGGATCCGACGTATAACACGCGTCAATACCGAAGCTCCATCACTGCTAGAGATTCAAACAGCCATACAAAGCATGAAATCGAATAAAGCCCCAGGGGTCGATCGAGATGCTCAAAGCTGACCCCATGACAACCGCTCAACTACTGCATCGTTTATTTCGTAATATCTGGGACACCGCAACTTTCCCGGTCGACTGGATGCAAGGTATATTAGTGAAAGTGCCCAAAAAGGGTGACCTGACTGTATGCGATAACTGGCGAGGCATTATGTTGCTGTGTACCGTTCTCAAAGTTCTGTGCAAAATTATCCTAGCCCGGATTCAGGAGAAGATCGATGCGACTCTCCGGCGACAGCAAGCCAGACGGAAGATCCTGTGTGGACCATATTGTCACGCTCCGCATCATTCTGGAGCAGGTCAACGAATTCCAAGAGTCCCTTTACTTGGTATTCATTGACTACGAAAAAGCATTCGACCGTCTCAATCACGAGAATATGTGGGGCGCCCTCAGACGCAAGGGGGTTCCTGAGCAAATCATCTGCCTCATCGAAGCACAGTACGAGGCCTTTTCGTGTAGAGTGCTGCACAATGGGGTCCTGTCCGACCCTATCCGGGTCGTAGCTGGTGTGAGGCAAGGATGTATTCTATCACCGTTACTGTTCCTCATCGTAATCGATGAGATTCTGGTAGGTGCGATTGACCGTGAACCAAACCGCGGGCTGTTATGTCAGCCTATAACCATGGAGCACCTAAACGACTTCGAATTGGCTGATGACGTTGCAGTCCTCGCGCAACGGCGCTCTGATATTCAGAGTAAGCTCAACGACCTTGCCGAGCGCTCCTCCTCGGCAGGTTTAGTCATCAACGTCAACAAAACCAAATCGTTGGATGTAAACACGGTGACTCCTTCCAGTTTCACAGTAGCCGGGCAACCAGTGGAGAATGTTGAAAGCTTCCAATATCTTGGTAGCCAAATGGCGTCAGACGGCGGTACCAAGATCGACATAGGCGCACGGATCAAGAAAGCAAGGGCTGCCTTTGCGAGTTTAAGAAATATCTGGAAAAACGCATCAAAATACGAATTTTCAACTCTAACGTGAAATCTGTGCTGCTATACGCTAGCGAAACATGGTGTGTATCAGTGGAGAACACTCAACGGCTGCAGGTGTTCATTAACAGATGCCTGCGGTATATAATTTGGGCCTGGTGGCCTCACAATTGGATCTCAAACAACGAGCTCCATCGTCGTTGTCACCAGAGGCCGATAGCAACAGAAATTCGGGATCGGAAGTGGGGCTGGGTCGGCCACACTCTACGTAGGGGCGGAAACGAAATCTGTAAACAAGCATTAGACTGGAACCCAGCGGGACATCGCAGCAGAGGCAGACCCAGAGGCTCATGGCGGCGAAGCCTCAATAAAGAAATAAAAGAAGTCGACCGAAATCTAACCTGGCAACAGGTTAAAGCGATAGCCGGGCAATGGAGATCTTTTAAGTCGGCCCTTTGCACCACCGGAGGTGTACAGGATCCATAAGTAAGTAAGTCACGAAATCATGTAAGATTTTGAACGATAATACAGCCTTTATCTTTCGATGAATTTTTGAGATTTATATATCAATCGACTCGAAAACTCTCCAGCAATTTGTCAATTTCATTGAATCTTTTGATTATTCACCATAAGCTATTAGAAATTTCAATTCTTGTCCTACCCAGAAAAGATATCAGAATCAACCAATTCCGTACGTGCATTCCCAACACGGACATCAGAATGATATAAGTCACGGGCCTTTTGACCCACCGTTTCATTTTCTCTGAGTATAATTAGACCTGTGTTTCACTCCCGCGCGTCATTTCGGTTCGAGGATCCACAGAGAGCGGACAGAACGATGGTAGTGAAGGCGGTGTTTGTTGCATCTGTAGCGGCTCAACGGCAAACAGACTATCGTCGGCGTCATCGGCACTCCAGTGAAAATTTCTCGCATGGTTCGGGATCTGGATTTGTTGCAGTTTATTGAGAAGGAAGAAGAATATAACCTCAATTCTCCAAGAGAAAAGGTTGAGCAGAATACATTTTCATCAAGGACAAATCATCATCGCTTGGCCATAGCGGAAATTGATTTCGGCAGCAGAATTACAAGCGCGCGTCGGACTGTTGAGTGATTGCTGTTAGTGATTCGGAAGGCGCATTATTTATATTATTCGGTTCTTCTCAGGACCCAACATTCTAAAAGGGAAGTTTGAGAAAAAAGTTGGTTCAAAGTGAAAATTAATTGCTTGGCAATCGCAGAAAGTTTCCGTCCGTAGCACGCGTCGAAGGGAGATGCTGCCGCATGTATGACATAAGTATCAGTAATGTGAAATTTTATTTCAAGATACTGATTTGGTTTTGTTGCTATTAGTGTTCAGGAAGGCGCTTTATGCAGAGATGAACTTCACCGCGCTGCTGCCGCAAACGCCAGCGGAATAAAGGCCGATGCCCACGTAGCGTCATTTCAACGCAGAGTGCACGTGGCGTCAAAAAGACGCAGGTGTGCACCGGGAAAAAGCGGTAACGCAGCGTCACCACGCCGATGCACACCAGCGTTATTTTAACGCTGCGTGCACGTGGCGTTGAAAAACCGCTTAGTGGGCATCGGGCCTAAGCCACACATAGTCCGAATGCTGCGAACGAAATGCTGCAATAAATTCGAACAATGAATGAAGTTTAAATCGGTAATTATCCTCTTCCAGCGATTATTGTGGCCCTGAAAAGAGCCTTTTGGTTTATTAGACAGTTAATTCGCTTCATTTTCTCAGCGGCACCAAGCTAAATGTAACTCGAATGCTGTTGCCCCGTGATAAAACCGATCTGTATAGGTAGACGTACTTTGATTTCCTCCACCAGCGCCTCCGCTTGCTGTTCTCCAAAACTGTTGCTACCTCCTTCCGCTTTTCCTGCTTACGACCACTCACTTCGCAAGAACTGCACGTGTCTGATCGCATAAATAATATCCTTACGTTGACCAACGGCATGAAGGTTTGATTGTAAAATTAATGAATTTTAATTTTCCTCTGTACATTATTAAACTGATCCAAAATTATTTATCAGATCGCTCACTGCAGGTAAACTATCAGAATTCTAAATCTGATAGATTACCTGAAGGAGCTGGTGTTCCACAAGGCAGCATACTGGGGCCCATATTGTTTAACATTTTTACTTCTGACTTACCTGATTTACCACCAGAGTGTCAAAAATCTTTGTTTGCAGATGACATGGGTCTTTCAGCCAAAGGGCGAAGGCTTCGTGTCATTTGTAGGAGATTGCAAAAAAGTTTGGATATTTTCTCCACTTACCGTGGAGGCACCATATTTGACGCAGTTAAGAAAATTTGGAAAAGAAGCATTATTTTAAAAAAAATACAAAATGGATTCGCTGAATATTCTGCATAACGAGCTTTCTACTATTATAGAATGTGTACAAATAATGAAACTTCGAAATATAAGTTCATTTCTTAGATTTTTTTTATCTGTGTGGTACTTGAGGTGCCCAAATTGACGTACTAATTTTACCATGTTCCTTATTTGACGCAAAGTTGTTCCTAATTTGACGCACTTTGAAACTATGTTAAAACTCAATCAATCAATCAATCAAGTAAGGTGTTTATTATTTGTTTATTATATAATGACAGTGCAAAAGAACTTTTTACTGTATAAAATAACAAGTTAATTCATTTTACAAAGCAGCATTTCATTTATTTTTGTTCAGTTGTTCTGCAAGTTATATGATATGTGGCATGTAATGTAAGTGTTTTGTTAGTTTCATGTACCCTGCACATCAATCAAAATGCTTCTCAAAGCAACACCTGTAAAAGTCATGTCAAAACATGTATTCACGGAAGAACTAACTTTGACATTTCATTGCATAACCAGTCTATCATGGTCTGTTGCATTTGTAATGAAAACCGCTTTCTTTGGTAATCTGGAATTTTGTATCTATAAACTGAGACGGATAAAAGGAACGCAACCCGTATTTGAACCCTTTTAGAACAATGTTGAAGCTACCAATATGCAAATGTTACTTGACAGGCAGATATTTCTCAAAAATATGAGCTGTTCGTCTGTATACATTTTTTCAATAAACAATTAACGTAAACTGAAGCTTATATAAGAAAGCCAGGCATATTTTTCTTTGATTTCCTATTCATAGTTGCCTGACTAGTAGCTTGCATAGCAATAGAGTAATTAATTAAAAATGTATTCATTTTTTGGGCCTGTTAGAATTTATTTATTGTTGCTACATTAACTAACTAATTTGTCCCAATGATGGTGTGATAAAAAAAAAACTATTTGGGCGAATATAAAACAAAACGAAAAGTTATACATTTAAAACAATTTACAAAAAAATATCAGTCTTCACGTAGTCTACTGTGCGGAAAAGAACTGGTAGAAACGGCGGTGCAGAGAAAGTAAATTGAATTGTATGATACTAATTTATTATATAATATTATTTTCTCGCGAGAATTTCAAAACCTGCAAAGAAAAACTGCATAATTACCAAATACCGTGTAAAAAAACGCATCAAAATCGAAGACAGCATAAGGCATCCAATGTTGATTAATTCTAAGTAGTAGAGATTTAGTTAAAATAAAATGAATACATTATTGCTTTTCCTAAGAATATTATTGAGGTTTCTAAGCACTAAGCATTTTATATTCGTCTGATAAGGTTAATTTGGAACATCAAAATGAATTGTGAGCCTAATTTGACGCAGAACATTTTGGGTTGAAAAATGCGTTCGAATGTTGCAATGTTCAGCATAAAAGGAAAAGCTTACTCATAATACTCAGCTGTTTGTAGGTAGGGGTCGAAAATTCTCTTAGCATTGTGGCTAAGAGAGCGAAAAATTGACGCATTAAAAGTATGACCTCCATATATTTTATTCGGATAAGTTAATTCTTCATCGGCCCTCGGGGCCCTCCTTAGCCGTGCGGTAAGACGCGCGGCTACAAAGCAAGACCATGCTGAGGGTGGCTGGGTTCGATTCCCGGTGCCGGTCTAGGCAATTTTCGGATTGGAAATTGTCTCGACTTCCCTGGGCATAAAAGTATCATCGTGCTAGCCTAATAATATACGAATGCAAAAATGGTAACTTGGCTTAGAAACCTCGCAGTTAATAACTGTGGAAGTGCTGAATGAACACTAAGCTGCGAGGCGGCTCTGTCCCAGTGTGGGGATGTAATGTCAATAAAAAGAAGAAGAAGAAGAATTCTTCATCGATAATATGCTTTTTATGATATAAATGCAAAGAAGAGGAGCAAATAAAGCCGTCTGGCTTGATTATTTGATATATTTTCGGCGAAAATAAGTTTTATGAATCATTTGATATGAAAGTGCGCCAAGTTTGGATCTGCGTCAAATATGGTACTTCCACGGTACTTGCAAAAATGGAAAATTTCCCCGAATGCTTCCAAAACTCAGCTTATTTTTTTCACACATAAGCCGAGAGCTTCTTATTTGAAACCTTCTAGCAGACATATTGTCACTATGAATGGGGTTCCATTTAATTTGTCTAGCGAAGCCAAATATTTAGGACTTCTGCTGGGCCAAAGATTAACTTTTAAAAATCACATTGAAGGCCTTCAATCCAAAATGTAACAAATATATTAAGTGTCTATACCGTTGTGAGGGTGAGATATATTAGGAGTTGGGCAATCCACTTTTATAGTGCATTGATGACAGATATGCAAATATCGTATAACGGTTTGGTTGCCAACACTAACTAGTAAATAGCAGGCCATGACTTTGTCTCTTCCCTCGTGGCACAACAAACGGAGTCGCACGCGCGATTAGACAGCACACCCCGTGATAGCTCGTTCGGCAGAACTAGGCCGCACATTTGGCGATCCTACCAGGAGGTTCCTGATTGGAAATAATTGTTTTGTAAGTATCCTGTGGGCGTATTTGGGACATTTTTTCATCGGTTTCGACTTTTAATGTCGAAGACGCTCTGGAAGAGCACCGGATTAATAAATTTGCTCATCGGTTTCGACTTGTAGTGTCGAAGACGCTCTAGAAGAGCGTCGGATTAAATGATTTGCACATCGGTTTCGACTTGTGATGTCGAAGACGCTATGGAAGAGCATCGGATTGATAAGCTTGCTCATCGGTTTCGACTTGTAGTGTCGAAGACGCTCTGGAAGAGCGTCGGATTAAATGATTTGCGCATCGGTTTCGACTTGTGATGTCGAAGACGCTCTGGAAGAGCGTCGGATTAAATGATTTGCACATCGGTTTCAACTTGTGATGTCGAAGACGCTATGGAAGAACGTCGGATTGATAAATTTGCTCATCGGTTTCGACTTGTAGTGTCGAAGACGCTCTGGAAGAGCGTCGGATTAATTTGTATGTGGACTTTGAATTGAAATATTGAACTTGGATTGTTTTTGGTATTGGTTTTCAATGAAACATTTGATTTTTGATAATGGGTGAGGTAACATGATTATTAGATTTGAAAATTGGAATTGGCTTGGTTGAAAATATTTAATTTTATTTAAGAATCAACTTGTGGTTATAAGCTAGAGATTGTATTTGAAGGATGGAGTTGGATTAGAATATTAGTTGTGAAAATTGGATGGACAAAATACTTAACCATGCAATGGCAGGCATAAATGAAACTTTCAATTAGAAAAAACAATTCAATTAATAAATAAATAGTAAACCGAGAACTAGTTGAAATGCAGAGCCATAGAGGATGAGGAGAATTTAAAAAAAATTGATCGTTTTATATGAATGTTTGATTTTAGTATTCCATTATAAAAACGTTCCAATGTTGGTCTGGGAATAAAACTTTGTTCATGGAATAGGAATATTGGTTTTGCTTTTCGGGTTTATACATTGGATTAGAGTATCAGATTGGAAAATCATATTGAAATATTTGAATTCCAATTTGAATTAGGATTATTTTGAATATAGGAATCGAGTACGGATATTGGACACTGGATTGTAAGATTAGAAAAAAATGCGATGTAAATAGTTGTTTATGAAAATCCTAAGTCAATGGTTTTTTTTCTCTTTTTTAGTGAGAGAAGAAGGGGAATGTGAGGGTGAGATATATTAGGAGTTGGGCAATCCACTTTTAGAGTGCATTGATGACAGATATGCAAATATCGTATAACGGTTTGGTTGCCAACACTAACTAGTAAATAGCAGGCCATGACTTTGTCTCTTCCCTCGTGGCACAACAAACGGAGTCGCACGCGCGATTAGACAGCACACCCCGTGATAGCTCGTTCGGCAGAACTAGGCCGCACAACCGTGACCTGCCCTAATTCTGCGCATTGCCTAATACCGTGGATTTTATCCAAATTGATGAATATAGAGGTACTGTCTGTCATACACATCACATTATTTGGTGAAATACACAAATATATATCAGAAAATGTTAGCAAATCATTATTGTGGGTATTTGTGACGTAAATTAGGCGCTAAAAATAAATGTGAAAATGTATGGATCGACCAGCCAAAATTTGCATCCGCTTAGCAAAACGCTTAAAATTATGGTTATATTTCCAAGTCTTGTAACTTGATTTTTAAATGATATTTACTTCCAATATCTCATTGAACCCAGTTTTACAGGTATAAAAAATTAGTTGGGTACTGAAATGGTATTTAAGTTTCTTGTTTTTGCATTTTTATTGATCAAAACAATTGTCGCGGTATTAGGCCATCTTCTTCGCCAGTAGTGCCTAATACCGTGACTAGGCTATACCGTGAAGTTGATACTCAGAAAAATAAAACGTAACTATCACATTGAATACATAGACCACTAGACAATATCGTATAGGTATTGAAACATTCATATTAAATATCTACATTTTATGCGTAGGATTACTAGGGAAGCATCATTCAGATGAATTACATATTGCAATACGTATTATTCCAATACTTCCCCAAAAAGAAACTTCTGTTGGAAGACTTGAAGATGGTATACATCTAATGAACATACAAATCGTCTTTATTGTGTCGTTCAGCATACGAATACAATATTGTTTATGCGATATTTACCACAGACTATAGACGTAAATATTTTTCCTGTGCAGTTTCCTTTAGAAATGAAGGTAGTGTATTTTTCATCTGAATACAAATCCTTCAATTGTCTTCAAATCTACTTAGATACTCGATTGGATATCATCTATCTAAAACCTAAATAAATATGAAGTAAATTATTTGAAAAATTAATGAACGCTTTTAAACCGTCAATATTGAGAAATAGCTAGCTTCCCAAGGAAATGATTCTTTTCCCAGTAGGTATCTGTGTAAAATAGTAAATTTTTATGACGTTTTTAGTATGTATGACCTAATAATTTATTTGAAATTTGTATATGATTCAATTATTTACATATTTTATTGTAAATGTGCTCTTAAGCTCATCATTTGAGCTTGTTTGATAGGGCACGGTATAAGGCAATTTTCTGCGCGGTATTTGGAATTTTCTTCGGAATGTACGCGGTATTAGGCATATTTATAAATCAAATGTCGAATACTATTTTCTTCATTTTCTTACGAGTTGAAAGTACAAAACATATTTTTCCCTTCAAATGTATTTAATATTGATTAAAGCGACATAGTTTTCAAGGGTGATTATTACAAATTGAATTTTATATAGCGAATTTATTGTGGACACGTCCTTAACCCCACGGTAATAGAGCATGTCACGGTATCTACTTATAAACAGAAAATCAAAAATTTGTCTTAACCTTCTGGGACTCGCATCGTTGTAAAAAGTACAACACATTGAGTAAAAATGAGATATCTTTTTAGTCAGTTGACCAATTTGTACCAAACCACCATGTATTCCTCAAAAAATTCGTTCTTCATCAATTGAAAAGATAATAAAAGTGATTCGATAGAAGGCTCGGGTAATTATAGCTAAATAAAAGGCTCAGGTTCACTGCGAAAAGTGACCAGTAATGAATTATTTATTTATTTCATTAACAATTCATCATAAAGTAACGCAATTTTTTCTATATCATTTCTGATAATTACCTTGGAGTTAATTCGCAGTTCTCACTCACCTATGGCCGCAGGTGGCCATCAGACGGCCTTCCGGATAATCCGGAACGTCCGTGAAAATGGTCATTTTGTGAAGTTCGTCCTAGAGCAGCGCAATTTTTCTAAACCATTTCTGACGGTGATTTTGGAGGAAATTCTCAGTCATTACTATGACTTAGTCATTGATATGACCGCAGGTGACCACCAGATGGCCTTCGGGATAATCCGGAATGACCGTACACTGACAAAAATTGAATCATATCCATTATGTGTGGCACACATAAATTTTGAATATAGCATTTCCCACATAACGGCTATGCGAATTCGCATAGCATATATGTGGAAACACACATAACCCTTATTAACTAATAACCTTTATGTGGATTCTTGTATAGCGGGTGGTTATTTACGCACACATAATATTCATTTGTAAATTTCTTTAGATTTTTGCCAATAAAAATGTGTGGATTTTTATTAATGTAGAAATGATGATTTTGGAAAGTTTTTCCTAGAGCAGCGCAATTTTTTCTAAACCATTTCTGACGGTGATCTTTCAAAGTCTCAATAAACTATGACTGCAGGTGGCCTTCCGAATAATTTGGAACACCCGTAAAATGGTCATCCTGCATGGTTCGTCCTAGAGTAGCGCAATTTTTCTAAGATATTTTTAATGGTGGTCTTAGTGTTAATTCACAGTTCTTACTCTGCAACGGCCACAGGTGGCTACCAGACGGCCTTTCCGCAAATCTAAAACGTCCATGGAGGGTCGTTTTGTACAGTTCGTCCTAGACAAACGAATTGCTTCTAAACTATTTCTGATAATGATCAGGAAGTTAGTCAATGCTCTTCAGAATAAAATATTGTATAGAGTTTTCCACCTTCGCCAAAGGTATAATAATAGCCCAAAAATATATATGTACTAGGCAAACAAATGAATAATGAATTCTATCATAATAATACTTAAATAGTTGTCATTGACCACATTAGGTATTCGAGAGATATTGGTCTTGTTTGGCCAAAACGAAGCTATTTCAGCTAAGAAACTTTGTTGGGATGTGATAGGAACGCAAAATACGGAATTCTAATTGGATGTATGAAACAAGTTTTTCCTGCATTTCCAATACTAGCAGTTACTGTAAGACTAGTCAAGTTGAAGGTACAGGATTGAAATGGAAACGCTACGGAAATCCATTTCCTGTTCTAGCGATTGCTGTAACATGAGAAATATATAAATATATATAAAGTAGGCGTATGAAATGGGCCTGAGATCGAACCCTGAGGCAGAAACGGTAGTTATATGACTATCAAGCATGCTTTTCTGAACACATTGAATTTCAAATCCCAAATAACTGTAAATGGCGGCACTTTTAAATATCCTGCGACATCTAACAAAACTGGTTGATCCATATATCACCACCCAGCGGATGTAATCCAAACTAAACAGTTTTTCAGAATAATGGTTTTCATCCTTAAACAGCTGTGAAAAAGACGGGCACTCTCTAATATCACAGATCCGGGGCTATATAATCAAACTGGTGGTCTCATATGTACTATCACTACTCTACGAATGAATTTTAAACTTCACACTATTTCAACATACTGGTTACCAATCTCCAAACAACTTTGTAGAAGACGGCAAGTTTCTAAATCCCCCAGATCCCAAGATATCGAAAAACTGATATCTCATATGCAGTAGCACCTCCTTGCGGAAATTATTCAGTTTTTCAACATATCGGTTTCCAGTTTTCGAACAATTTTGTTGAAGACGGCAATTTTCTAAATTTCACAGATCCCGAAATATCGAACTAAACTGATATCTCATATACACTAGTGTTGCCTTATGGCCTAATTCCGAACTAAACAGTTTCTCAACATATTGGTTTCCAACAACACATATTGGCTCGAACAACTTTATAAAAGATAGCAACTTTCCAAAACCAATAGATCCCGAAATATCGAACCAAACTGATCTCTCATATACAGTAGCGCCACCTTGCGGATGAAATGAATTCTCAACATATTGGTTTCCAATCCTTGAACAACTTTGTAGAATACGGAAATTTCCTAAATCCCATAGATCCCGAGATATCGAACCGAACTGGTATTTTCATGTACACTAGCGCCGCTCAGTGGGAGAATTCTAAATCAATTTTTCCTTGACTCAAAGGGCCGCATGAAATTATAGATGGATTTAGATTTTTTCAGTTTTTAGAGTTTTTAGAATTCTTATAAGAAACATTGCGCCATTTATTGAAAAGATGGACTATTTTCACCGGTGTTCCGTTGGTTCCAGAGTACCAGCAGAAGATCCATTGGACTTGAAAAATGTACTCAATGAGAGTATATATCTCCTTTATTATTTTTCCGAAAAAATCACGTTGATATCATTTGAATTGGCTTCATTATAACGGATTTTAGGACTGTTGTACTTTTTACAACACGCGAGTTCTTGTGTTATGAAAGTTGAAGCAAGTTGCGGAAGGTTAAGAATAAACTTTTGATTTACAAACAAATTTTTAGACCTGCCATGTTGTATGCTGTGCCTATATGGATTAGTTGCTACAATACCAGAAAGAAGGCACTTCAGAGGATTCAAAATAAAATTTTGGAAATGATGCTAAAGTTGCCTCCGTGGCATAGTACCAATGAACTTCATAGAATTTCTAATATTGAGACATTGCAACAAATGTCCAACAAAATAATTTCCAATTTTAGACAAAAATCGTTGAAATCTTCTATTGCAACGATTAGCTCCTTGTACCCTTAGTATAAATTAGGTTAAGCTTAATTTAGGTTTAAAACATTGTAATTCCTACATGGTTCAATTCAACCAGAGGAAAAATTCTAACTGCCGGAGGCAATTGAAATGTATTAATAATAACTAAAAATGTAACATAGCAAATAAGGATGATAGTGTTAAGAAAACACGGAACACCTAGTCTAAGAGATGATGTAGGGGAAAGTGGGGCAAGATGGCCATCCTAAGCGGTAACCCTTGTAAAATAGTGACACTTCTTCAAATTCTGCTGATTTGTTCATGAAACACCTTTATGATGACCCGTCTTTGACATAAGTATCAATAAACACTGATTAATAACGTTTCAGTATCTTATAAACTGATTTTAAAAAAGGTGTTTTTATGATGCCTATATTTACCATATGGGGCAATATGACCACCCCCTCGGGGCAAGACGAGCATGGACCAAAAACTATATCAAAAGTTTGCTAAATTTATTTAGAATAGGGGACACATTTCTTGCACTTCTATGGATTATGTTCGAATGATGCTTCGTTTAAAAATGTCGTATTTCATGTTGATTTCTCGACAACTGGCACTACGACAATATCAGAATTTGCCTAAAACTAATTTTTACTGTTAAAACCATATCCTTTGTTCTAAATCATCTCTGATTCACGCAGAAACTATTTAGATTATTTTTTAAATGCATTCAAGGGTTAGGCGACTCTTAATCCTGGAGATGACCTTGTTTTTATACAGTTGGCAATACCGCCCCAGGCCGACGTATATCCAAAGATTTATATCCTATCGAACCTAATTACTGTGAATCTCCTCAAATTATTATTGTATATAGGCTATAGTTATATAAAAGCTTCGGTAAATATCAATTTGTCCTGAAAAATGTGTAATTTAGGCTTCAATTGTTAAATTATGTAACTAAAAAATTATAAGAAAATTCGAATTTTAACTAAACCATCTTCAAATCAATATTACAAGAATAAGTCAAAGTGCATTTTTCAGTTGTATAGCCCATTTACATTATTTTGAATCATCCCTTGTAATAATAATGTGAATATAATGCTCACTTAAGGCATAAATAACGTTGGCTGTCTTGCCCCATATGGCCATCTTACCCCACTTTCCCCTATTAGATAATTAGCAAATAAAATTAGTTAAAAAAAAAACAACGACGATGCGATTGTTTTTCATCAATGACCGGGATCCAACTGTTTGTGCCTATCAAGTTAACCGTGCGGTTGACTCAAGTACGAAAACTGATCGCTGCATAGGACGCATACCGTTATCATCAACCGCGCTAGTTTTAATCCGTGTTGCAGTTCGGGTGAGATCAAACCATATTTTCATTTTTTTGACGTAAACTACGTCTAAGGGGATGGCTCGGATACAGGGGGTAAAATTAAAATTTCAAAATTGGGGCCGTCACGAAATCATGTAAGATTTGTAGCATTAATAGGTCCTTTATCTTTCAATGGATTTTAAAGATTCATACTTGCTACTTGCTACAAAGCAAGACCATGCTGAGGGTGGCTGGGTTCGATTCCCGGTGCCCGTCTAGGCAATTTTCGGATTGGAAATTGTCTCGACTTCCCTGGGCATAAAAGTATCATCGTGCTAGCCTCATGATATACGAATGCAAAAATGGTAACCTGGCTTAGAAACCCCGCAGGTAATAACTGTGGAAGTGCTTAATGAACACTAAGCTGCGAGGCGGCTCAGTCCCAGTGTGGGGATGTAATGCCAATAAGAAGAAGAAGATATCAATCGATTCGCAAACTCTCCACCAATTTGCCAGTAGTATTGAAACTTTTGAGTATCAACGTTTAACTATTGAAAATTTTAGTTGTTTCATGCATCATGCATCTCCTATGCAGCGCTTTCCAATCATTGGTAATTGTCTACTTTTAGGGTATTATCAATTCTTCAACCGGAGTGTAGGAATGGAGTGGCCCAGCTGTTATACCGTGGAGGTGGAATTCCTACTCTATGAGGATAGAGTGGGTGATGCTGCTAAAGCTGGGTAGTATTGTCGGTGGGTTAGTTCCTTCTCTTCTATATAGAGTGGAATAATTGGTTCAGTGTACTATATTTGGTTTAACGAAGTTTACGTCGAGCGGTCGTATCTTGTATACAACCCAAACTTTTTTTTTCAATATATATTTATATCTATTACAAATATTCATAATTTATGTCCGCCATTTTATCACTTCCTACGTCTGTGAAAGCTGTTTCGGTTCCGAGCGCTTTCTTAAGCAGAGATAGGACTATTATAAAATAAAAATAAAAACACTTGTAAGGACGTGGCCAGGTGTGTTGAGAAAAACGAGTCCGCCTAATTGTAGATTTTCAAACCGGAGTAGACTACTTCGGACGGCTGCACATCATACCTGCACATTGTAATGGTAATGGTAATTTATATGCTTACGTTTTTGTTAGGCTGAGTGCAGATCATCTCGAAAAAAAAACCTTGTGACAAAGTGTGGTTTAAAAAAAATAGTTTCACGAAAAAAAATCGTGAAACGTCGGAAACGTGGAAATGCCTGCCAACCAACATTATTTTACTAATTGAGTTGGCCCCTGAATAAATAGCAAAAATAATAAAATAAAGCTGTACGGAAAAATCTACCAGAATTTACAACATCTTGCTGTCATTAACTGGAAAACGGGAGAAACTTAGGATTTTTTAGATTAAGATGGGGCAGTTCTAAGTGTGTTCAATGCATACTAAAATCATACTGAAAGACTTCGGAAAATTTCCCATACCTGTAATCCTGGTACATATAAAAACTATTATGGATGAGTCAAACAATCCAATTCACTGACCGTATGACAGATATCAATAGTAAATTTGAACTTTGATATTACTCGCCATTCTTCTACGGCTAACATTTATTGCGGAGCCACTTCAAACTAATAATCTGAAAGTTGTGCGGGAATCAATTGGTGACCTTCCGACGGAGTGTATCGAATCGTATCGAAAATGATAATCAAGCCATGATTCTGAGTAACATACATTACAGAAACTGTGAAAAGTATTTAAATTATCAATGTTTTTGTTTCAAATTGACTTGTTGAAACTAAAACAAAATATACTTATTTGCGAATTATTTATGTTCAACATCCAACTGTCCAAATTTCATCTGATACTTCGTAAACGATAACTTACTTGAAATCATTGAAATAAAAAAAAAATTAGGTTTGTATACTTGACACGACCACTCGACGTAAACTACGTAAAACCAAAAATAGTACACTGAACCAATCATTCCGAAGAGAAGGAAGCCTCCCACCGACACTACTACCCAGCTTTAGCAGCCCCTCCCAATGGGGTGCTCTAGCTGCTAGACAGTGAGGGAGTAGGGACCCACTGTCTAGCAGCTAGAGCACCCCATTCTTACACACACTCCAGTTCATTTATTGATAATACCCTAAAAGTAGGCAATTACAAAGGATTGGGAAGCGCTGTATAGGAAATGCATGATACATGAAAGAACTAAAATTTTCAATAGTTTAGCGTTGATAATCAAATGTTTCAATACTACTGCAAATTGGTGGAGAGTTTGCGAATTGTTTGATATATAAATCTTTGAAATCTATTGAAAAATAAACGACATATTAATGCTACAAATCTTACATGATTTCGTGACGGTCGTCAATTTGGAAATTTTCATTTTACACTCTGTACACGGTTAGAAAAAAGTACCTAATATTAGGTACTTTTCACTCAAATTGGGGGTTCAGTGTGGGAACCCAAAATTAAGTAATTTTTTCTTGAAATTAAGTAAAATTCACTTAATATTAAGTAAAATATACTTAATTTTAAATAGAAATTACCCAAAAGTTAGGTAAATTTCACTCAACTTTTGTAAACTTGAGATTACTCAACGTTGGGTTCCCACACTTTAATGCCCTTGTTGAGTGGTTTTGCTCTTCATTTTATGACAACAAAAGGAAGAGGGAGGGAGATGCAAGAGAAAAAAAGTACCTAAAATTAGGTACTTTTTTCTAACCGTGTATACGAGTCTTCCCCTTAGACGAAGTTTACGTCAAAACAATTATTGTTACCTATACATAATATAATCATCTAGCAATAATAATATGCATAATATAACCATCTAGCAATAATATGATCCGAAATTGCCATTCACCATTAGAACAAAACAGAACATTGATGCAAAATAATTGTGCAATTAGTGCCTCAATACTCACCTCACCATCGGATCCTGCTGGAAGCGGAGATGGTGGATTATTACTCCTATCGGCAGCCGGCAGTTCTTCGATAAATCCTTCGGAACAAATCGGACAAGTAAAATTCTACGAAAAAAAAAATTTAATCGCCTTCCAGTTCAAATTTTGGATTATTCCTCACCGATGAAACTTGATCAATTTCTACTGAACACGAATGACAGTAGAATCGGCTCGGAGGATTCGCCGAATTTTCCACCAGTGCTTCCATCCTAACGGTTCCACTGACTTTGTACTCGATTAGGCTCCCAAAACTATTGTTAACCAACTTTCACAAGTTATTTTTATCCGGCTTTTCTAAAAGAATCTGATAGCGGCAAATGTTCAGTAGCTGCCACCTCCGAAATAAAGTGGCTGTAATAAAAAGTGACGACGCTGTCAAAATAGGAACATGAGATCTTTCTCATTCCCATACAAAATCACTTCGCAAACGAGCTGAACACTGTCAGACGCGGCACATGTCGGTACTCTTATTACAGGAGATTATTCCGATGACGGATGACTTCCGAAAAACAGCTAATCGAAGCTAGAGTTTCATGCTGCTCCAATAGACCTGTGCAGGAGTTCATCAAATTCACTCACCTGATGGATTTTGACATTTGAGCGGGTCGTCTTCTCGAACAAAAGTTCATTTTGCGTTCATTATGCGACCCGCTCAAACGTCATAATTTCTTGGGGGAGTTCATTTTGCGTTAGTCTATGGCGTTCGATTGTTACAATGCCACTGCACTCACCAACTATTTTGTCCTTTAAAACAGAACACTCTTTTGATAAAATTGTAATTTTTCTAGTTTTCTTCCTTCTCAGAATAATGATGTCAATCGCGAGGAGACAGCAGACCAGAAAAAAAACTTGCAAAACGGGCAAAACGTCTCGGTGCGAACCGATCAATGATATAAATACTAAGGTATGGCAATCCATATACTGTGTGCGTGCCTTTCGGGCATGGCTGAAAACCTTTCACTACTGCATTCGAACGAGCTCCCATAAGAAGCCATATACATATATACGTCACCATTTGCTGTTTACATTTTCTATCATCCACTAACACACTTGCATTTGGTCTTCTTCCTCACCTTCTATGTTATTGCGAACCGATGACAATTCGTTCATCAAACACGCAAAACAAACAAGCATGGGTGGAACAATAAATGGGGGCTTTCGACAAAATCGACTAAAGTCGTGATATATACACGTAAAAAAATTAATGTTATTTATTATTAAGATTTCTAAGGGCCAATTTCTTCACCTTCGCTTAACTCTTAAGCGGTGCTTACCCATACGTTTAAACCTGGTTTAAGGCCTAAGTGGAGGTGAAGAAATCGGCCCTAAGAACTACGTCTGTCTTTTCTATATTGGGGTACACTTTGGGGTCATTCAAAAATGATGTCACATGTTCTAGGGGGGGAGGGGGTGTCAGATTTTGTGACAGTACATGTACTAGGTATACAAAAAAGCGTGACAGAGGGGGGAGAGGGGGTCTAGAAATCCCAAAAAGTAGTGGACGTCATATTTGAATCACCCCTTTACGATTGCAAAACATCGAAAAACGTCACGAAAATATGATAGACTTTGATCGTTAATATCTCAGCCGTTTCTCGATGGATTTTCAATTTTCTTGGACCATCCGATCAAGGAAGAGTCAACGCTTCATTCCCGATGTACACTGAACTCGTTTTTTACCCGTTTTATTTTTACACGAATCGCTTTTGATGCAATTTTTTCACTAGAATTTCGGAATTAACGCCCGCATAGTGAAAAACATTAGGTCAAATTGTCACAACCAAATACAAAGTTTAACACATGAGCTCACCGTTAACATTATGATTGAGGAAATATCCAACTTTAGTTTTTCTTCAGTGTTTCACTCTACATAACAATGACTCCACATCATCTCTGATTATCAATTGGGTCCTAAAGCCCTATCTCGTTTATGGTTGCAAACGATAGTGCATCGGTCAAGAATACATGAACCGATGTTACAAAAAATCAGGTAAAAGCCTAAATCATTAAAATAATATTTTTATGTTTAATACATTTTGAGGCAAATATTGGCCTGTGTAGCATTTCAGAACGAATCAACCATCAGCCCGAAACGTCAGGCCCATATATTAACTGTCAAATGTTGAGTCAAGTGCCCTGCGGTGTTTTGCTAGTGCGTTTGAATGCTTACGTCAAACAAGACCGAAAATGTCGAGGAAGCATTTTTCATCTATTTTCAAATTTCAAATAAAACATTGTTCCTTTCAATTTTTGAGTCAAAAGAAAAACTGACGCGTTCAGGATGATTAACTTCATCGTTCCCTGAAATAAAATCGAATATCGGTTCTTCATTTTAGGACCCAATTTATGTTTTATTGTTAACGAAAGATTTTTATGTTCCTCCCTTGGTTCCATCTTTGTTTTTTAGTGTAATGAATAATATGATATTTTATATGAATTATCTAACAAGCTGTGACCTTTTGGTATGCAGTCTGAACATCATTGCGTGTTCTCCATATAGCCTCAAAACATGTCACACACACTTTGATGCATCATACTGTTTCGGGTTAAAGCAACTGTATCTGTTACAGTTATCAACATTGTGTGCATGCAAGATCTTTTAGTCACTTTTTTCGCTTTATTCAACTGCCATCTTTGTAAACACAGACTAGCCGTGATGGAAAATGTGAGTTTGTTCTTAGCTATTACATGGAAATAAATTAATGTTTTTATATTTCAGTATCACCATTATTTCATTCAGCCGGAACCCTCATACAGTGCACAATGTAGCATGATTCAAGGTAAGCAATAATCAAATTTTAGCTTGATGATCATCATTACATTGAAGCTCCATATGAATTATTCTACACTCAAATAAATCAAATGATATATTTTAAATAGATTCGCACTTAAAACCTTAACTGAAGGCATAATTTAGGATTTATATGCGCCTAATAAAAAATATAGCTAAGCTTTTTAAAACACAATATTGAGTTGAATGAATTTGAAGTGCATTGAATAAAAAATAATATGCTGCACATACAATTTAAAAAAGTTTGTTATAAGGCAAACATAACAACAAAAAGCTTCAGAAGGAAAAATCTGCAAGCCGGATTATCAACGAATTTGATCATCTTTCCCATATCAGAAGCGGGTGTGAAGAATTTACTAAACGGTAAGTAACCAAAATGAATTCTCCATTTACTGCAAGATTTACTATCTCTTCGACCCTCACATTTTTTTCTAAACGGATCAGGTTGGATCAGGTACATACTTCGGGAACTTTTTTTGAACAGCATGCGGCTCGAGATGCGGCAGTTCTCCACCAGCGGAAGGAATCCATTTTCTCGAGGCAACTGACAGTCCAAAATTCTCATCAAAAGTGAAGGAAATCAGGAAATATAAAGAAGAAAAGTGAATTGAATCAAATTTAAAGACGCAGGTGTGCTCCGGGAAAAATCGGTAAAGCCGGGCCGATGCATACCTGCGCGAGCACCTGCGCCGCGTGCACTTATAGCGTCTTTATACATGGGCAATGGGCCTATATATTGGAAATAAACGAAACTTGAATAAATAATGTTAGCCTATGCTTGAATTGAATTTCTAAATATATAAACATCCTTGCTTTCCGCTCCCATTAGATTTGTGTTTAAAATTAAGTGCAGCACTAATAAATGATTTGAAACACTTCATTATGAAATCTATGTGCAGGTCTTATCGTATTATAAGTGGTCTACACATATAATTTATCATGACTGATCCGATCAATAATTATTAGTGTCGCACATATTTCAGAACAGCCAAAGCAACTGGTCAGAATATATGTGCGAAAATAATAATAATAATATGCACTTTATTCTGAGTGTAGGTGACTTCTGCAACAGGTAAAAAATGAACGGGAATCATCCTCTTACCTCCGGAAGATTCCATGTCGTGGATAGAAGTGGACTGATGCGGTGGTTTTCGTGTCAATTGGCAGGTCGAACATCAGCTGCGCATACGGAAGTGGATAAACTAAACGAATTATAGCCTATTCAGATTGGGCTATTTATAACTTTGTTAAGTGAGAGGGTATCCAATTATTACGAGGTGTTCAGACTGCAGCAAGATAATATATCTTGACGTTTCCATGTTTCCTCATTTGCACGCTAATACAGGGTTGAACTCAAGGAGAGTTTTAAAATTTAATTTGCGAAATCAAGCATTTGTGTGGCGACAATCGAACATTTTTTTCTGAACAAAGTTTCTACGAAAAAAAAATTTAAAAAAAAATATGAAAAGGGATTTTCGAAGAATATTTGAAGGATAATGAGCGAAGCAACATTCATTAGTTGGGTGCGTCGTTCTTCGGGCAATCAGACTATTCCTCAATTTATTTTTAAGTTTAAAAAGTATTTTGATTCTGTACTATGATCGAACGGAGATAGAAAAATTTAGATACTTTTGGGAATTCTCACAAATAAATAAAAAAAAGGACGATTGGACCAATTTTCAAGAAATATTATCGAACTAAAATGTATTTCCACCAGTATCTCCATGTATGAAGGGCAACTCAGCAATTACATTTTTTTCAAAAATGGAAACTGAACCATTGCGTTCTACTCGACAATCAAAGATACAGCTTCTAACAAAATCGAATCGTTTGAATGTGATATAATTTAAACTGGATTTTGGATGAATTAATGCATTACCAATCCATGTTTTATTTAAGGTTATTCTACTTTATATATACATCCCATTCAAATCGTACAGTTGTCCCACGTGAAAAATGTTGAAATCCAAAGTATATTAAGCCATTCAAGGAGCAGAATTGAAACAATTTATGAAATCATGTTTATTCATCAAATATATTCGTTTTACAACCATTCCTACGTTTTAAATTGTCTTCCGCATTGGCCCTTGAACTTTGAAAATTTATTCGATTTGTTCTATTAAATTTAGGTTTAAGTTAAATACTTCATGTTAATTCTAGAGAGCATCTGTTTTTTAAACAATTCATGTTGAATAAGTGGAGAATAAATAATTATCATCATTATTTTTCATCATATAAAATGCTTTCCACAAAACCATCACAATCCGAGTTATTCTTCAGCGCTCAGAAGATTTCCATCTAACATGCATTCGACCCTGCTGCGACAGAAAGAGCATGACTGTCAACTACGAAACGAAATGAAAACAGAGAGAATTTTCTCTCTGGCAAAGAGAGCGTGACGCTTGTCAGTTTTGTTTTGTTGAATTTCTCCCTGCATTCCAGTTAGAACGAAAGCTCTCTCGTAATAATTGTTCGTAATAAATTCTTTTTAGTGGGTATCTTTTGACAGCGCAAAACCATTTTTTTTCTTTATATTCTCCAAAAATTACTCCACAGTATGTGTTGTAGTTCAGTTTCAAGAAAATGGATAGAACATCGACTTCTTGGTATAAAGTAGAGCGAAAATTTTGTTCGCGAAAAATTGCCATTTTTTTTTTGGTAACATAACTTAACAACCCATTCAACATATGGTGATTCGGCTAATAACCTTTTGTGATGTGGTCAAAATCATTCGACAGAATGTGGATACATGGTTATTTTACTTTAACAGAAAATGTCGACAACAGTGAGAGATACTGTCTATGAATGGTTTAGAATTATGCGGGCGCGCTTCATTTAGACATATTTTGGAATTTATGCGGTTTTTTACGTTGTTTTAATTTACGCGGCCCATATCCTCCGCGTAAAAGCTGACTCCAGTGTGTTAAAATATGTATGTATGATTATTTACTACTGAACACTTGCTAACAGTTTAGCAATAGGTTTTGGTGAATCAGTCAAACTCGTAAATGCATCGCAAGTTTCTTCTTCCATAGCACTACATTCCAACTGGAACATGGCCTGCTTTCAACTCACTCAATCTCAGCAGACAATCACGAAAACCACCAGTACTGCCACGTAGTTTAACGTCACCTTTGCGTACAACCCGATTGGGCTGCACCTTTGAGTTTTTTGCCAAAGCAGGCGCTTAATGATATGTATAAGAGAAAACTTATACATCGCATTAGTCACATACATTCCAAAACTTATACTTTTCATTAACCTATGAATGTTATTATAGCTTTTTGATATGGGATCATTCATTAAGAGGCATAATGAAGAGTATAAGCATGTTAGGTACCACACATGTTTCGGACAGCAGAACAAAGGGAATCGAAGCGACAATCTTTACCTGGTAACTAAAATATCTTTTATTTTTAACAATTAGATGCATTTGTAATGCATTATGTAATTTTTACAGCAAGCATTTCGAAACGCATTTAGTATTTAGATGCATTTTATAACGCATTTGATATTTTATGCATTTTTCTACGCAATTAATTAGGTAATTGGCACATTTGTGGCCAATTTTTATCAATAAGTATTTTGGATTCAATTAGCGAACCCCAACTCGAAGCCGCATATGATACAATCGATCGGGACCAGCTATGGCAGCTAATGCACGAAAACGGATTTCCGAATAAACTGATACGATTGATCAAGGCGACGATGGATCGGGTGATGTGCGTAGTTCGAGTTTCAGGGGCATTCTCGAGTCCCTTCGAAACGCGTAGAGGGTTACGGCAAGGTGATGGTCTCTCGTGTCTGCTATTCAACATCGCTTTGGAGGGAGTAATACGAAGGGCAGGGATTGACACGAGTGGTACGATTTTCACGAAGTCCGTCCAGTTATTTGGTTTCGCCGATGACATTGATATCATGGCACGTAACTTTGAGAGGATGGAGGAAGCCTACATCAGACTGAATAGCGAAGCTAAACGGATTGGACTAGCATCAATACGTCGAAGACGAAGTACATGATAGAAAGAGGCTCAAGAGAGGTCAATGTAAGCCACCCACCACGAGTTTCTATCGGTGGTGACGAAATCGAGGTGGTTGAAGAATTCGTGTACTTGGGCTCACTGGTGACCGCCGATAACGATACCAGCAGAAAAATTCGGAGGCGCATAGTGGCTGGAAATCGTACGTACTTTGGACTCCGTAAGACGCTCCGATTGAATAGAGTTCGCCGCCGTACCAAACTGACTATCTACAAAACGCTTATAAGACCGGTAGTTCTCTACGGGCACGAGACCTGGACGATGCTCGTGGAAGACCAACGCGCACTGGGAGTTTTTGAAAGGAAAGTGTTGCGTACCATCTATGGTGGGGTGCAGATGGCGGATGGTACGTGGAGGAGGCGAATGAACCACGAGTTGCATCAGTTGTTGGGAGAACCATCCATCGTTCACACCGCGAAAATCGGAAGACTGCGGTGGGCCGGGCACGTAGCCAGAATGTCGGACAGTAATCCGGTGAAAATGGTTCTCGACAATGATCCGACGGGAACAAGAAGGCGAGGTGCACAGCGGGCAAGGTGGATCGATCAGGTGGAGGACGATTTGCGGACCCTCCGCAGACTGCGTGGTTGGCGAAGTGCAGCCCTGGACCGAGCTGAATGGAGAAGACTTTTATGTGCAGCACAGGCCACTCCGGCCTTAGTCTGATAATAAATAAAAAAAACTAAAAGAAAAAAACAATTCTCGGGAACTTTTTTCAAATCGGCGGATGTAATATTTTGATCAAGCTGAGAAAATGAGCTTGGAAGTTTTCAGATTTTATTTTTATTCCTTTTAGAAACTACTTATTTTTATTGCAATTGAATACACCTCAACGATACATTATAAAAAAGGTTCATCGTCACTGACTCTGAAATCTGCACTGCGTGTGAACATTTCAGTTATTTTGATAAAAAATTATGTTACAACATTCTGCAACAGATAAATCACATACGTCGTTTTGATAAGTCAGCATGACCGAGGTCATGCTAAATACTTTCATCGAAATGTTACGCTGCTCCGTACGCTGCATTGTTGATACGTCAGAATGTTGCGTCAAGTTGAAACGTTTCACGCACATGCACTCAGCGAACTGGACTATCGAAATTCATAACTGGCGCCTTATGAATCTCCGGCCGATTATTCCACCATCAGTGCTTCTTATACGCAGTTACACAGTTAGTTTCTATTACCGAAATCGGTAAAATTTTACTGAGTTTTTTAACAGCTGACTTTACTCGGTAATTTTAAATGTTACTGATAACTCAGTAAAATTTTCAGCCCATGAAATGTTAAAAAATACCGACTAGTTCAGTAAGTCTTATTGCTGACTTTTCGGTACTTTTATTGTTTACTTTGGTTTACCGAAGATTACAGTATTTTTTTTTCTTCAAAAAATGTTCCCCACAAAATTATTGCTTTCTTAAAAAAAAACACACGACGGTAAAAATCATCGTGTTATTGCGCAGATTCCGCCTTATTAGACTCCTGCGCGAAAATTATTTGCGTGAATATTTTCCCCGTGTAACGCATATAAATGAATTACCACTGTTTACTGTTTGTTTGAGTTAACAAAAACACGTGTGTTCGATAAATAACAACAATAAAAAAACAATTACAAAGATAGATTGAATGTATTGGCGTGCACGCTAAAAATTCAAAGCAAATCGAAGTTGCGCCAGAGTCTAAAAATTGATGCAACGGGCAATATCAAATAACCCTATAGATATATCTATCTGAATTGTTACAAAAGTTTGCTTTGAGACTCATACTATAGTTGTTTTGATCAGGTTTTGATGATTGCATCGTGGAACTCTGCGCTCCCTGGAAGGTCATGCGGTGTTATTATGTCCGATTGGGACTATATCGGTCAGCTGACATGAAAACCGCTCTTCCGCCTGCTGCCGTATGAAGTGTTCTCGCCGGAATTGTTCACGATCATTAGATGCAGCACCTGTAGTCGGAATATACAAGGATTATACCGCTTGTTCGCCTTGTTTCTGTTCTGCTTGCGTAAGTGTTTTTTTTTTAGTTTCAGCAGGCTCCAGTTCTACTACCAGCGGTTTTGTCAATTTAAGAATCCACGATATGGCCTTCCAGGGAGCGTTCAGTTCGTCGAGGTCTCGTGGCAAATACAATTTGCCAGAAGCTTGGAATAGAAAAACATGGCGGATTAAATGAAAATGTTTGACACAAAGGAAAGCTTAGTTGACGTTTAAGCTTTGAAGATTTTTTTCGGTAAATTAAAAAAAAAACACCGGAATCTCGGTATTGACATTTACTGAGAAATCATTCTATTCAGTAAATATGCTTTTATTACGGGGAAGTCAGTAAGAATCATTATAGACGTCAGTAATCAAACAAATCTATTACTGGTCATCGGTAATATTTTGAGAAGTTACTGAGTTTCCGGTATTTTTTATGATTTACGGTTTGAAATCAGTAAAAGAAATTACCGAACAAGCAAACCGCTGTTATAAGTGTGTACCTTCCTGAGTATTCAAGCGTCGATGGGCGTGTGGTCTACATACCGGCCTCTCGACCCCGATGCCTATGGTTCGAATCCAGTCTGCCGCACTTCACTTTTTTTTAAATGAAAATCATCATTCATAAGGCAACATATATTGAAATTCATACCGATTCCTTGTGGCAAATTTTCATAAGGCGTTTGATTGAAAATCATACGTCCATTTTCCTCAGTGTGCGACAACTTACAACACGACGTAACAACATTTGCTGCAGAAAAACAACGTAAAATGTTTTTCTTAACAAAAATCAGAATATTCAAGCAACATGCTTAATTTTGAAATCAGTGATGAAAAAGTACAAGCAGACGCACGTTTTAAACTATTTAGTTGTTCGAAAAAACTTTTTAAAGTACATTTTCTGCTAAGCGGTGTATGTGCAATATTTTCAACAATGATGTTACATCGTTTTGCAAAAAAATGATTTACATTTTTAATAACACATTTTCATGTAGCTTTGAAGATATACACATTTTTAGATGAATTCGATGCCATATGCTGTTGAAAACGGGTTTGTTTACAATTTGCGACATACGCCGTTTTGAAAAAGTATCCGAGAGTTAGCGAACGTTAAACTGTATAATTGAAAATGTCATGGAAAATTCGAATCCATTTTTCTCCATTTGAGCTCATTGCGACATTGGCCCTTATGAAACAACTGTATCGACATGTATTTAAGGGTCTGTCTCAATTGGATAATTAAGCTGAAATTAAACTTAAAAGTGACATTTCAATAATTATCAAATAACCCTGCTCGCAGAGCAAAATTACTTTTGACAGATATCGAATCATTTTCCATCGATGTCCTGTTGGAATTGCTGGGTAGCACCAGCCATTCTTATAACGGGGTGATTTCCTAATTTTCGAACTGTCACTTTTAAGTTTAATTCTCCAAATGAGACAGACCTTAAAAACAATGCGAGGATCCCTTGTTCGTCATTGCCGCGTCTAATCCCTCGTTTGTCAAAATGCGTCATCTGTCAAATGCTGTCCGCCGTCCCGGTCCAGTTTTGTCACCATCAATCCGTCAAAAATCAGAAAAAAAATATAATCATCAATCGAGTGTCGTGTTCGCGATCTCTCGCACGCCTGTTGTTCTTTTCGCGTTTCAAATTCCTGTCGTCGTTCGCGATTTATAACATATTTCAAGTGTTTTTTGCCCATCGCCTCCGCAGTGCCGTTCCGAATACACCGTCAGAAAACCTGAATTGAGGGAATTCTGAAGTTGAAGTGATTTTTGCGTTGAAAAGTTTGTGCGGAACCCGTGGAAAGTTTATGGACGGCTGGAAGTGCTAGTGCTACTGCTGAAGGTAGGTGCCCAGCGGGGTGGGTGGGATCGGAAAACCGACGATAAAACGCGAGTAATGGTATTCTTTGTTGGAATTTGTTTTTTTTTTTCTGCGTTCTGACGATTGGGAGATTGGAGAAGTTAAAATGTCTGCCACAATGAACTTTTGGATTTCGTAATCATCCTGCTGCTTCTTGTGCTCGGTTAGTTTGTTATAGGATTTCCGGTGGATTTTTCCTAGCGGATAGAGCAATCGACATTCGCTGTAGAGGCGTATAATGATTTCGCAACGAAAGGTTTATTTTTCTTGATAACATGCGACGTAATTTTACTGTGAGTGAATACTCTTACGAGCGGTTTTATTTTCATTAGATTCGTTTTCCTTGTGTAATTGTACGACTACATCATACTGAAAGGATATAGTATCATGCAGAATTATTGTTTATCATGGATTTGCAGGGTAAGAAACCGATTGATTCGATTAGATTTACTGGGCAGTTTACAAGTTACGTAACACAGTCAACTGACTTTTTATAATTTCTTATGAAGCATATTTTAACCTTGAACTTCACGATAAAGTCATTCTAATAACTATGCAAATAACTGTACTATACCTAAATTTGATCATTTGTTTAAATTTAAACCCAATCAATAACAAAAAGATTAATTGAAAGTAAATACGCTGTGTAAAATATTAGGCGAAAGCTCTGCTGGTTCTGGGCAGTTCTAACAAAATTTTACGAAATATCATAATACAGCCAATCTTCCTCTATGTTCTATGACTCGATTCATGAAGCAAATCATGCTATATTGAATGAAAGATATTTTTTTATGTTACTGAGATAGTCCCTTCAAAGTTCAAACACCTTCCCAAGGAGTTTCTATTTCACATCTCGATATTCCCATGAGTCAATGAGCCCTTCATTATCAACTAATGGAGGTTTGACTGTAATTCCAAAATTATTATTCTCATTAGCATTATTATGCATACATTCGACTCTCTATATCTCGATATATCTCCCTATGTCGATGTTTTTTTCGGTTCCTTCAATCCACATACATTTTTGCTTTCTACATCTCGATAACCTTCCTATCTCGATGTGTTCTGTACATATTTTGTTCCAGGATTCACTCTCCCTTTGTCGATGTATTCAAATTTCTAGGCTACTAGACCATCTTTAAAATAAAAACATCAATAACAAGAAATACCATTTTCTTTGTTGTCTTTTTTCATAGCAACGAGCTTTTTCCAATCTAGTACCCAAGTTATCGATCTCCCCTTATCTCGATATTTCCCTTCAATATCGAGATGTGGATGAGCGACTGTAATAATAATAAGTTTATTTACTGAAGAAATGAAACAATCGAAGGAATCTGTGAAATAGGGACATTGTTGGTCGTGTTTAATCTAAACCCTCATACATGACAAGCTTTCAAGCAGATGTTTTTATATAGTTTTTAATAGTTTTTAAAGTTGAAGAGCTCGTTATTTTATTCTATTGAAAATCATCAGCCCCATTCTTTATCAAACCATACTAGAACCTTGTCACTTCCCCTTAGACTCCCAGTCCAAGGGGTACATGAGACATGGAGACAAAATAAATTTAGTAATCTAGATTGGTTGCCGATAATACTGGTCCCACGACCCATGTACTCAATCTGTAGCAAGAACTAGGTTCAAGAAAGCGGAACCCATCGCCGAAATGAACGAGCCATTCCCAAACCAAAAACGGAGTTGCCAGCCTCTGAAGACATGCACTGAAGACATGCACTGCCATAGTATTGCCTGGGTCAAAGAAAAGCCTGGTTCAGGCATCACAGGAAGAGATTTAAATGGTCTCTCACGTCATCTTATAGACTTACTTATTAATCCTGTACACCTCCGGTGGTGCAAAGGGCCGACTTTTTTTTTATCTATTGCGTTTATTTGACAGGCTCAGGCGTGTATAACACTTAACGGAGCCAAGACTTTAAAATATTTACAATCGATATCATCTTATTATCAACAGTTAGTAAGGGGAAAGGGTATAGACCAAGATACTCGTGGCGACTCAAGGTTAGATTGCGTAATTTCAGGACGGACTAGGTTGGGATTTGGGTTTGAGGTATTTGGGTTATTACAGCTGCTCATCCGGGTATTTGACGTTATTAACGGTATGGCGTAGCGTCGGGCTCGAGTTGTGGTTCGTCAGGGAGCATCTTCCGGATGGCCATAGCTTCGTATTACACAGAACAATAAGACAAAAACAAAACAAAAACGAGAAAGAAAAGAAAATAGGGGAATTAGACTTTTATGTCAGACGAGCAAAGAAAGGCATAGATGGCCTGCATATAAACCACATCGCGATCCCCCAAAACACCTCTTACTTCCCTGTAGGGTTGTTTACCTCGGGCCCCAAGGGTATCCAATAGTTGCTCTCTGGAGGCGTCGTTTTCCGAGCAATACCAAACTACGTGATCGATGTCATCGTAACCGGCTCCGAACCTACATAGGTTGCTATCGACCAGGTTTATTCTATAGAGGTGTGCGTTTAGTGAATAGTGATTGGACATAAGTCTCGACATCGTGCGAATGAAGCCGCGGCTTAAGTCCTCACCTCTGAACCACGCTCGCGCTGAAACTTTTGGAACTATGGAAAACAGCCACCGTCCAAGTTCATTGTGTGACCAAATCATTTGCCAATTTTGAAGAGTACTCTGACGGACTAATGGGAAAAACTCGTTGTTCGAGATTTGTCTATCATAAACTTCACCGTAAATGGCCGACTTGAAAGATCTCCATCCTGAGCGTTGCCCTGCTATCGCTTTAACCTGTTGCCAGGTTAGATTTCGGTCGACTTCTTTTATTTCTTTATTGAGGCTTCGCCACCATGAGCCTCTGGGTCTGCCTCTTCTGCGATGTCCCGCTGGGTTCCAGTCTAATGCTTGTTTACAGATTTCGTTTCCGCCCCTACGTAGAGTGTGGCCGAACCAGCCCCACTTTCGATCCCGAATTTCTGTTGCTATCGGCCTCTGGTGACAACGACGATGAAGCTCGTTGTTTGAGATCCAGTTGTGAGGCCCCAGGCCCAAATTATATAACGCAGGCATCTGTTGATGAACACCTGCAGCCGTTGAGTGTTCTCCACTGATACACACCATGTTTCGCTAGCGTATAACAGCACAGATTTCACGTTAGTGTTGAAAATTCGTATTTTGGTGCGTTCACTTATCTGCCTGTTTTTTTCAGATATTTCTTAAACTAGCAAAGGTAGCCCTTGCTTTCTTGATTCGTGCGCCTATGCCGATCTTGGTACCGCCGTCTAACGCCATTTGGCTACCAAGATATTGGAAGCTTTCAACATTCTCCACTGGTTGCCCGGCTACTGTGAAACTGGAAGGGGTCACCGTATTTAAATGGTCTCTCACGTCATCCAACGATTTGGTTTTGTAGACATTGATGACTAAATCTGCCGAGGAGGAGCGCTCGGCAAGGTCGTTGAGCTTTCTCTGCATATCAGAGCGCCATTCAGCGAGGAGTGCAACGTCATCAGCCAATTCGAAGTCGTTTAGGTGCTCCATGGTTATAGGCTGCCATAGCAGCCCGCAGTTTGGTTCACAGTCAATCGCACCTACCAGAATCTCGTCGATTACGATGAGGAACATTAACGGTGATATAATACATCCTTGCCTCACACCAGCTACGGCCCGGATAGGGTCGGACAAGACCCCATTGTGCAGCACTCTACACGAAAAGGCCTCGAACTGTGCCTTTTTCGTAGTCAATGAATACCAAGTAAAGGGACTCTTGGAATTCGTTGACCTGCTCCACAATGATATGGAGCGTGACAATATGGTCCACACAGGATCTTCCGGTACGGAATCCGGCCTGCTGCCGAAATAAACGATGCAGCAGTTGAGCGGATGTCATGCAATCAGCTTTGAGAATCTCGGATGATATGCGATCGACCTCTGGGGTTTTATTCGATTTCATGCTTTGGATGGCTGTTTGAATCTCTAACAGTGATGAAGCTTCGGTATTGACGCGTGTTATATGGCGGATCCTAGACAGATCATGCCGAGGTGGTGGTGGCCTGACTGGCTTTTGAAAAAGTTGTTCGAAGTGCTCGAACCAGAGTTTAAGTCAATAACTAATAATTCGTCACAGGCATCGTTGCATTAATTTTCGCCGAGATATAGTAAAGGAAGCGAATGTTCCCGGTTGCTGCGGCTCTCTCTCCTTCGTCGGCCAGAAAGTCTGCCCAGGCTCGCTTGTCCCGTCGACATGAGCGTTTTACTTCCTTCTCAAGAGCCGCGTATTGTTGACGGGCTAAGGCTTTGGCTCCTCTGGGTTTTGATCTCTCTATCGCGACTTTGGTTTCTCTTCGCTCCCCTATCTTCCTCAAGGTCTCATCGGTGATCCATTGTTTTCTATGGGTGCGCAGTTCGCCCAGATTGTTCTCGCTGGTGGCGATGAAGGCATTCTTGATGGTGGTCCATTGGTCTTCCACGCTGCCACCTTCCGGAATATCTGTAACACGTGTCTCCAGTTCTTCAACGAAGGACCGTTTCACCGTGGCATCTTCCAGTCGGCGTGTGTTGAACCGTCGTCCAACTTTCTCCTCCTGCCGACGAATCCGCGCAATGCGCAGGCGTATTTCGCCGATGAGGAGGTGATGATCAGACGCGATATCGGCACTACGTTTATTCCGTACATCATGAAGGCTCCGTTTCCATTTTCGGCTGATGCAGATGTGGTCGATTTGGTTTTCTGTAAAGCCGTCATGGGAGACCCACGTAACCTTGTGAACCGGTCGATGAGGGAAGAGCGATCCCCCGATCACCATGTCATTATTTACAGAATTCTGCGAACAGTTCTCCGTTTTCGCTCATTTCTCCGAGACCATGGCGTCCCATAATGCACTCATGGTTCGAATTGTCGGATCCGATCTTCGCATTGCAGTCGCCCAAACAAATCTTGATATCACTCTTCGGAAATCTATCTACGACGGCATTGAGTTGACTGTAGAAGTTCTCTTTGTCTTGCAGATCGGCAGCATCGGTTGGCGCATAACATTGGATTATAGTTAGGTTTCGCACCCATGTTCTAAATCTGGCAACCATTATCCTTTCAGTTATAGGTCCCCACTTCATAAGCGCAGAGTGTGCCTGAGCGCTTAGTGAGAAGCCATCTCCGCGATGCCGAGGAGCGTGTTCACCTCGTATACCAGAGTATAGCGTATAGAGTATAGAGTATAGCAGCAGAACTTGTCCCGACGGCGTTCTGTGTTCTCCAAAGTTTGGCCAACGGACTTCACTCAGTTCCAGGATCTCAAGCTTCATGCGGCGTGCGTCATTGGCAAGTTGTGCCAATTTACACTGCTGGGCTAGGGTTAAAACGATCCATGTTCCTATTCGTGTCCGTTGTTTCGCGCTAAGAGTCGTCGCCGTAAAATCAGTCCGCATTCTTTCATTATCGGATTCTCGAACAAATTGATGTTTCGGGAACAGTAGGTTGTTGGCCCAAGGTTCCCTATCCACCGGGATGGGGCTGCCATCTTAGGTATAGCTTCCGAGGAATAGCATTTCATACTCAGCCGCTGGATGCCAGAACAGACACTGTTGGAGCCGCACCTCCCTGGTGAACAGGCGCTCGATCAGTCGGGTCAAATTTGTTTTAAGTCCCACCCAACGCCAGGACTAGGCTAGTCTAGTGCGTTTGGAGCGGCACACGGTCGCTTTGATAGGGCCTGCTTGGGAACACGTGCAGCTTTTTATAGAAGTTCAACAGAGCCCACTGTCGAACCCCACCACATCCTAGGCAGACCCCACAAGACGCACTCTCTCACTCTAGCTGATGTCAGAAGGACAACCAGGCTACACTACCAGCTAAGTACGCAACCCTCAGCTGGCGGTCAGTTGTCATCGGAAGACCCGTGGAAGCGTGAGTATTGGAACTTGTGAGGACCAGAGCTATGTTAGGCGCTCCTTCCCGGATGTCAACTCTCCATGTCGTAGCCCAATCATCTTATAGAGATCCGTCCATTTGACCGAACTCAAAGAATAATTTCACTACAGCCGGTACATTGCAGCACTAAGCATAGCCGCCTTGCCTACTCAGGCTTCTTCATTCTACGGAAACAATCAACAGGCAGATATAATAGGTCGAGCAATTCACACAAAGTTAAACTCACATCAGTACTTGAAGGGTGGATTCGCTTTTCACTATATTGTAGGTATATCTATCTATTCACTAAACTGGACTGTAGATATGGTTTAATTGCGGTGCAATCGAAAACTGTTCGCTGTCCATTGTTTCATCGGGGATTATATTAATATGTTGTGAACTCATGATTGATCCACAGAGAAATCGACTCCAAGATTGGCGTTCACATTAACGTGAGACTTTCCTTAATGTCTTATCATACTGGAAAAGCAAGTGTTACTAATACAGATGGTTGGCTTTTATGGCATTTTCTCTTATTGATCGGATTTAGGTGTGGCAATTAGATGGTGCGGCGCAGATCTATTTTCACTAATCACAATCAGGACCGTTGCACAGTGACAGAAAGCCGGACAAAACCTCAAATTTTTTTTCGCGAAGCCCATATTTTTTTAATTTCACATATACATGAATGTGCTAGTTCCTAAATTTTTTGATTGTAGCTTGCAAATTAAATTTTTGGTGTCTTGTTGAAGATCATTCCGTAAAGTGTCTTCCGAACAAATATGTATGGGAAAATAAAATTTGGCTAATTTTTTTTTGGGAAGATTCGAAAAGATCTGGTATTATGTATTAAAATCTATTTTTTTTGTCTACTTTCCGGTGGTTAGTGTGGTGAATTGCGCATAGCTGCGCCAAAGCGGGAAATTGTTTGGTGCAATGTTAGAATGAGAACGCTGTCTTTACTCTGAATCCTAGGGCCTGGGCTTGCGGAAGCCCTTGGATAACATAAAGTATGTCGGATAACCATTTAAACCTGTGGTGATGTTTTGAACGCAATCTCAGGTTTTGTCCGGGATTTGTATGAGGGCCCGCCACTGTGCGTTGTTTCGGTGTACAAATGTAGCTGCGCCTTGCAGCTCCAAGGTTTACACATGAGGTGCGTTTGAAATCCGCAATCACTCCAATAAAGTTCCGACAATGCTACTACGAATGGCAAAATCCGAAGGCTTGTTTTCACTTTTTCTGATGCTAGTGAAAAAAACCCAGATTAATCCACCTAGCGGTGATGGTGCCTTTCTAGTTTTTTTTTTGAGTGAGTAATTTCATGCCAAAAAAAAAAGTATTTTGACCATAACTTCTGAGTCCATAGTCCGTTCTGGCCAAGACAGGATTCTGCGTCGAATGCAACTTGTTGCGAGCTTGTCGGGTGAGAGTAAGTGCCTAAAAATGAGTGAGATTTTTTTTTGTAAAGAAATGTATTTTTGCTATAACTTTAAATCCCATAGTCCGATTCCGCCAATTTTCAATACGAAACCATGGGACAAGATTCCGCGTCGGATGCAACTTGTTGCGAGCAAATCCGTTAAAGATAAGTGCCTGAAAATGAGTGAAAATTTTGTATGTGTTTCTTATGTAAAAAATCTGAAGGGTTATGTACAAGACACGACCGCCCAACGTAAACTACGTAAAACAGTTTGGTGCATTGAGGAATGTAGTCATATTTTAAGATAATTCATTCGGTTATGTTATGTCACTGGTTTAGAACAAAATTACCATAACTTAAAATATGAAAAAATTGGATACCGTAGTCAGGGGTGACGTCAGCGCAGCGCCCTCACCGACAGTCTGGAGGTCGGATAACATAATCGTTCAAAAATGTCATTTATAATTCAGTTTTATTGTTCTCCGATACATTAAATCTATTCTACAAGCATTCTATGTAGTTGAAACAGTGACACATTCTCACCCCCATTTGACCCGTTGTCTCCCCGACGACGGTACGATAACTTAAAATTTTAACTTTAAAACCCCAAGTGGTAATGATGCTTTTCGCGATTCCAACTGTTGCATTCGGCTTAGAGTGAAATCAGTAGTGATTCTGATTCATTCCAAATTTTTGACCACTATTCTAGTTAAAATCTGGAGCAAAACAGAAAAAAACTCGCTGGTTTCTCCAGCATTGTTCCATTCGTGTTTCAAAATGATCGAATAAATAAAATAATTATGTTCAAACATGCAGAAAATAGAACTGAGCGTTTCACCAGTTTTAAGTTTTTGACAGTTGACTGGTATAAAAAATGAATCTAGAACAGCTGCTGGGAAATTGAATGTTTCAGATTCATATTCAAAATGACAGCCCGAACAATGTGAATCATTGCTAATTTTGTTCTGAGAGTGGATAATGCGGCTAAAGGTTAATAAATTGCTTACATTTTCACTACATTTTCAAAGAAGAAGCCCTAGAGTAGCACCCCCTTTTCCCATTCGCAACGTCCATTTATCGAAAGCGTTCCAACTATATATCTTTATTATTTGTACATCACTAGTGTAGTAATATATAGGTGGAAATAAAATAGTTGAGTATGATTATTAACCTTTTGTCTGTGCTCTGGGGTCAATATGACCCCAGGCCACTTTGAGTGGCTGCCATTTTTTTAGTTTTCAACCGATTCTCATAATTTTTGGTAGTTTGGTAAAACTCGCCGAGATCTGTCTCCTAGTTGCAAATTTGCTTAAAAAATGAAAATATGCCCTACAGTGTACTTTTTTCAAAAAACTTACGTTGTCTGTGCTCTGGGGTCAAATTGACCCCAAATTGAAATTGCTATAACTTTTCTAATGTTTGGCCAATTTTGGATTTTTGGGGCTTTTTCGAAAGATAATTTAATCATCTTTCGTAACCAAAGAATGACTATAGGTGGGCGGGTACAGCGCGAGGAGGGGTTTTCGTAAAAAAGGGTACAAAGACACTGATTTTTATGTCTATTTTACTTATATCTGAAAATCCTACCTATTTTGAACTGCACCTTTTCAAAAGGCGTGTGCTTTGACATGAGGCATTGATTAGTTTAGCGCTTGGTCGCTAGGTGACGGTATATTTGTATTCATTATTTTAGACTACTCAAGTAATTCAGATATATGGAATTTTCCTCATTGTAAATATTCTTATCGCACTAATTTGAAATTTGTAAAGATGACGTCTTTAACAAAGTTCATCTGGTGGGAATGGGCTGTCATGTGACAGAATAAATAATTGGTAATTTAAAAAATAGGCGGCGCTAGTGTACTTGCAATATTCATGCATATTTGAAATATTGCTTTAGCTCATACCTTTTCGGATATAAGTAAAATAATCATGAAAAATCACTGTTTTTGTACCCTTGTTCACTAAAACCCCTCCCCGCGATGTACTCGCCCACCCATCAATCTTTGGTTAGGACCTGAAAGATGAATAAATTATCTTTCGAAACAGCCCCAAAAATCCAAAATCGTGCAAACAATAAAAAAGTTATAGCAATTTCAATTTGGGGTCACTTCGGAACACAGAACACAGACAACGTAAGTTTTTTTGAGCGGAGAAAGGATAGTCGTATTCTCTCGAGTCCGATAAAGAAGCGCGAGTCGATAAAACTCGTTTGCGACAACTAGAAATCAACAAATACTAGCCATGTACCGTTTTGGCTCAAATTCCGAACATGACTCATATTTCGAACACTAGCTTTTAAATTCCCATTTTAACTTTATTCGTGTAATTTTCTCCACAGGAGCTTGAATTCGTTTGTTATCTTGATCCTCAGTGTGGAAAACCAATTTTAGTTTTAGGGCCCAAAACGCTAGTGTTCGGAATATGAGTCATGATCGGGATTTGAGTCAGAACGGTACCAAAAGCTAAGTCATTCGGTTGAGATGCGCCAGAGTAGTAAACGTTGCGGACGGGAATAGGGTGTGTGTGCTATTTTATTACAATATAACTCCCACTATCTGGCAGTGGCATTATGGATAACATATTCGTGCAACCATATTATTAAAATAATTGCAAGAATCTAAGATCGGGGAGCTAGAAGGTAATAGCTTTATTGTAACCTATAGCCTGTTTCAAGAAAGTATGCGCTCCGAAGCTATAGCCGTATACAATAAGCCCCTCATGATTGTACCCACAGAGTATCTGAAGTGCATTCACACTTCCTGAATTAAAATTGAATCCTTTTGATTTTGGCTCATATTTAATAATTTGCAGTTTATCATAAAATGGCTTATCATTTTCCTAAGTTATCTTTAAATCGAACATGTTTGTTCATTTGCATTGTGATTATCGCATTATCAACATTGCATTGCCGTTGCTCACTATGCCGACCGCGGTCACTGCTCTGGCTCTACTTTTTGTGCCAAACTGGTGCGAAGCACCGCACAAAAAGCAGAGCCCAAAAGCCAACCACACTGAACGAATGAGACTCACGTTGCGAACGGGAAAAGGAGGTGCTGCCAAAATGGTCCAATATCCTAGTTTAACGTTGATAATCAAAAGTTTCAATAAAACTGGCAAATTGGTGGAGAGTTTCCGAGTCGATTGATATATAAATCTCTAAAATCCATCGAAAGATGAATGCGCTATTAACGTTCAAAATCTTACATGATTTCGTGACGGTCTCGGATTTGGAAATTTTCATTTGTCACCTTGTATCCGAGTCTTCCCCTTAGACGTAGTTTACGTCAAAAAATGAATTTTGACCATTACTTCGAAACCCATAGTCCGATCTGTCCAATTTTCAATACGAAACAATTGGACAAGATTCTACGTCGAATGAAACTTGTTGCGAGTAAATCAGTTGAAAGTAAGTGCCTAGAAAGTGAGTGAGAATTTTCCTGATAAAAAAAATTTGGCCATAATTCCGAAGCCCATAGTCCGATTGAGCAAACTTTCAATACGAAACAATGGGACAAGATTCCGCGTCGAATGCAACTTGTTGCGAGCAAATCGGTTAAGGATAAGTGCCTGAAAAACACACACACATACACACACACGCACACACAGACATCACCTCAATTCGTCGAGCTGAGTCGATCGGTATATAACACTATGGGTCTCCGGGACTCCTATTAAAAGTTCGTTTTTGGAGCGAACATATAGCCTTTACGTATACTCCATTAACTGAATTCCTAGTAAATTATGTATTGCTAGTACCAATCCAGGAAATCATTTTTCTGGAAGCCAATATGGAAATTTGGTGTGTACATAGTAATCCGTCCGTACTGGATGAAGAGAAACGAACAGAACTATACAGTTCAAGTAAAAGACGCAGTCCAAGTGAAACCGCAGTACAGTTCGAAAAAGTGTTGTGAACTTTTTGATTATTTTCGACTGCAGCTGCTTGTGATGAAAAGAAATACAAGAGAGCCAGGTGATCCTAAGAGTATATTCTAAAAAACTTGATACGTTTTACAATTCGTATGTTGCCTTTCACAAGGAAATTCTGGCAAATACCCCGTCCGGAAAGCTCGATGAGCAGGATGGGAAACTTTCTGAGTTTGAAAATCTCCACAGTGATGCTATTGTTCGTGTGGAGACACTTATCGAATCTTTGACCAAACCTTTTTCCGCTACTGCACCAGCTGCAGCACAATTGAATTCTCCTCAAGTGATAGTTCAGCAACAGCCACTCAGAGCGCCAATCCCGTCCTTTGACGGGCGTTTTGAGAATTGACCCCGTTTTAAAACGATGTTCCAAGACACCATCAATAAGTGTTCCGATTCCGATGCATTAAAATTGCATCACTTTGATAAGGCGTTAGTTGGTGCAGCAGCAGGTATTATTGACGCAAAAACTTTGGCGGACAATAATTACTCCCATGCTTGGGACATTCTTATAGAATGGTTTGAGAATAAAAGGGTGATCATAGTCTAGACACCCACATCGGGGGGCTTTTGTCATTGAAAAGAATGAGTAAGGAGTCTTTTCGGGAGCTACGGGAATAAATTGAGGAATTGTTCCGCCAGTCCTACCAGAGATTCTACTAGAGTACTACTAGAAGATTTGTAGTGAAACTTCCATTTCGAAGCAACTTATCCTAGCTTGAAGATAATAGATCTTTGGCTCTCCGTCGCTTCATCTTTCTTGAAAGACGTTTGCAGTACCTACCTACTTCTTCTTCTTCTGTTCGCGGCTGACTGGCTGTCATCATGCCGCTGGTTTAAGGGCTAGTGACTTAGACTATATGCCCTACTTACTTACCTAGTCCAGTACTCATCATTCATTGATGAATATGAGCGGTTGGGACATTTTAAGGAAATACGCGAGTGCGAGGATCGTCCTAACATGCTGAAATATTACATGCCTCACCATGCCGTGCTTCGACCAGATAGTTTGAGTAGCAAACTAAGGGTTGTATTTGATGCATCGGCTAAATCGTGTCCCACGGGTACGTCACTCAATGATGTGCTACAGGTCGGTGCAACTGTTCAGAGCGACTTATTCAGCATTTTGCTGAGGTTCTGAATGTACCGTTTCGCCTTACCCGCTGATACCACGAAGATGTATAGGCAAGTTCGTGTTCACCCAGAACAGACCTCAGTCCAGAGAATTTTCTGGCGTGCTAGTCCAACTGAAAGGCAACTCGGGCATCCCGAGTAGACGAAAATAGCTCAATAATATCAAATGTTGATAAGATAGCAAAATGAGATATGGACATGATTGATATAAGAGATAAAAGATCACACGAGAATATCAATATTTTGCACTAAAATATCATGAGGAGATCAAGTTATGCTATTTGTAATAAGTGATCAATATCATGTGCCATTAGCTTGTTCTTATCCATAGCATGAATCCTAAAGAGAAAGAGCAAGTCTCTCACTTATCATCTCTGTATACTTATACGCTAGGATAGGTTGTGACAACTCAATAGAGACTGCCTTGTTGTTTTTTAGTCGGTTGCTCTGACGAGGTGGTTACCAGTGCAGCCAAAGTAATTTGGTACAAAATCTTCCAAATATCATGTATCAAAATTTTATGTTTTTCTTCCCGTTCCATCCACTATTTATGTAAGAGAAGTGAAAGACTAACAGAGAGAAGTTTTCGCTACTGAAAAAATGACTTTTAGATCGAAAATGACGGAAAGGTGAATGATAATGCTTAAAATCAACAGTTTTAAACCTGTACAACCCTTGAGAATAATTTATATGGCGTTTGCAGTTCAATATAAATTTATTTCTTACCAAAAAACTAGAACTCAAACATTTTTGTATTTTGGTTAATATCAACTTTAAAAACCTGCAACACGGCCAAACTAACAACATGCTGCCCTACGGAAAACACGCCGCTACCAATCGAAGTAATCGATTGTCATATTCAACCAATCAGCAACCGGTACGATTGTGACAGCAAATCGGTACGATTTTTACTGACTACTTGTCACATCCTATCCTAGCTTATACGATATGCAGCATACCGCGAGAAACTTTTTTTCGTAAGCTATCATGATAGAGAACTGATTCGGGATGTTATACCCCATGATAAATTTCTTTTAGAAAGCTCCAAATGCGGGGAGCACTGGCTCTGGATAATGCATTTTAACTTGTTCTACACAGCTGTGCAGTAACCAACACGAAAGGAGCGAAAACAAAGCGAAAATCACCATTTTTCTGTGGGGGCTGCCTATCCGATTCTGTTTTTTCGCACTTGTATACAAGTTTGATAAATTTGTTATCATGGCTTGTTATGATTCGAAACAGTTTTTGTCTCTCTTATCAAGGTGGCTCTAATAATCAAGGTGGCTCAAAAAATAATTTGCTCCGCCACGCTCAGTCGAATATGTTTAATATTTTGGGTGTTTTCCGATGGTTGGGGCTGGTTTGAATAGGGGCTTAAATACCGTGCACAGGTCGTTTCAAATTTGTATGAGAGTTGATATGACGAGGATGAATTTTACATTATTCTGATTGTGGCGCTTCGTCATTGGGTCCTGGTGAGGGGGGGGAGACCATACGACTAGATGAAATATTCAAGACTTTCAACTCTATAGACAATGCATATTGAATGGTCGTTCCAAAGTCGATTAACGATTGGTTAAGGGAACATCCTTAAATAACGTATCGCTTAGAATGGAGAGGGTGGTTAGGCTGAATCCATACAGATCTTCCAGGGACTTCATACATAAAGTGTGACATAGGGTAGAGCGAGGCATAAAATGCTTTTTTTGCGTTACGTAATCAATGAATCTTTCCTAAGGTGGTAAGATTTAGTTTCTTTTAGCTATGTGGGTTTTTTTGTCGCCAGTGTTTGGAGGGGAGGCGCTGTAGCCAGTCTAATGAAAGGTTTAGTTTCTCATACTAGTTTTCATACAAATTTGAATCGGCTTATGCTCAATCAGTTTTTGTTCAAGTATGCTTTTGGAGGACACTCGGAGCATGGGACTTAATCGAGTGGGCGTGGTGGAGCTGGGTCGTTTTTTGAACCACCCTACTAATATTATTTGTTTTTATAAATACGACACCAATATTACTACAGTATATGACAGTTTTTATTGTACCAATACATTCAAAGCTTTGTTTTGGTCTCAAATTACCGTCATCCAGTCATTGACCAGAAAGACAGCCACGTGCTAGTACTACCCCCAGTAATTAAACCACCCACCGAAGAGAAAAAGCAGTCTCCAGCTGGATGGGGGAAGTATTTTTGTTGCAAAACTACATCATCCAATAGCGAAGACATAATTATATTCATACAGTTTTTTTTTTGAAAACTGAAGCGAAATACAACCAAATAAAGCATCCACCGAATATCCCCATAACATGGGTCCGCGACGTTAGACATAAGTACGTTAGGCATATGGACGTTAGGCGTAAGTATGTTAGGCATAATGGACGCTTGGTATAACAGACGATAGGCATAATGTATGTTAGGCATAATGGACGTTTGGCATAATTCTGCCTTCTTTATGTCATAGGCTGTTCTTTTGGTCATTTTATGCCTAACGTCCATTATGCCTTACGTACATTATGCCTATCGTCCGTTATGCCTAACGTATTTATGCCTAACGTACTTATGCCTAACGAGGTATATCCCCATAACATAAACACCGCCCCCCCCCCCCAAGAGACGAATTTTTTTTTAGAGGAAACAAAATGTACAGACCAATTTTCTGGCTACGCCTCTGCATCCGATGCATTGGTTCTGGAGATGAATGTTTTGTTCGGCTGCTGTGCAGCAAAAGTAAGATTTCCCCTCTTCAGGAAATTACGATTGTTCGAAAAGAGCTCTGTGCAGCATTGCTGGTTTCACGACTTGCCCACAAGGTAGCTCCCATATTGCATGCCAACGTGTCTGGCATTCACTTGTGGTCAGATAGTCAAATAGTAAGGGTATGCGATAAGACACTTTTTCCCAACGAAACGAAACGAAACGAAATTTATAATGTCCATGTTGATTCGAAACGAAACGGAACGAAATATAAATTTACTTTCGAGACTTCGAAACGATACGAAATCAAGATCCATTTAATTCGAAATTTTACGAAACGAAACGAAATTTTATTTTTTTTCCGCGGAATTTTTGTTGAATTGATTTTACATTATGTACGCAATTCTGATTTCAGTTTTTCAAAGAGAATTGTTAATAGCATACATTCGATCGCTAGCCGAATCTTCTGCACCTTTCTAAAATGCACGTATTTCAGATTATGTTTTCAGGTTTGTCAGGTATGAAGGAATATTGTTTCCTTTCTCATACAAAAACTTGTAACAAAAGGATATAATTTCCTTCCAAATTCAACCTTTTTATAGGAAGCTCGGAGACCCATATACAATCAACTCGACGAACCAAACTATTGTCTCTTTATCCTTGTATATGTGTTTGTGCATATGAGGTATGCAAAAATTGTTGTCAAATTTTTTTTCCCGACCGACTTCAATTGAGTGCAAGAAACAGCTGCTATGGACTGTATGAGCCGGTCACGCCCTTACAGTCAATTCAGGATTTGGAGGATAAAATAATTTTGACACTCATTATTAGGGGAAGGGGGGGGGGGCAATATGCCCTAGCTAAGCAAACACTGCTCTATTGTCTTATTTGTAACGCTATTCATGGGTATTTTTACATTATGCATCAGTTGAACAAGATAGCTATTTGATGCCATTCAAAAATTGTCAAAAATCTCAATCATATTGATAATATTCACATTTCAAAAAAGTAGTGATATTCTGTTGCCGGAAAACTCATGAGGCAAAACGCCTTTTAGCTAGCAGCTCCTAGGGAACAAAGTACCACGCGTCGGCGAATCAGCATTCTAGTATGGATAGTCCGTGGAGACGCAAGTTCTTTGTAGGTTATTGCCACTAGGGCGTTTTGCCTCGCCAAAATGTTAGATGTTTCTTCAAAATGTGGAAATTTTCGGTTTTTCCGACCTTCCCATGCACTATTTTGAAACTTTCTTCGCCCATCCTACATAATTTTAGATCTAGTTTTGTTAAGGACATCTTAATGACGGTAAATATGAGGGAAACCACAAAAGGCGTTTTGCATCGGGGGGGCGTTTTGGGGCCTCTTCCCCTATAGGACCTCGGTCTCTTGGAATTTATTTATTTTACAGTCTTCTACTATGTTATTCATCGTACAGACTAATACGCAACTTGTACATCCGTTTACTTAAATTAAAATCATACAAATGACTGATGACATTAAAACATTCACAACTAACGTCAAACGGATTTTTGTGCCCATGCAATGTACGGTGTGCAGGGCGTCGAAAAAAGTCTGCTCTCCTGCTCTGCTTCGGGCGCATTAAAACGGAGTTTCGCCAAGAGATCTGGACAGTCGATGTTGTTCTTCAGAAGGTCGAATACGAAGAGCCTCTGAAGAAGTATTCTCCTACTCCTCAATGTAGGAAGACTCACGAGTTCACAGCGGTTCTCATATGGAGGGAGCTCACGTCTATTACACCAGAGAAGCCTTCGTAGCGCAAATCTGATGAAAGCTTTCTGAACATGTTCGATTCTCGCTATTTGCGTTGCGTGATACGGTGCCCATACGACTACGCCATACTCTAGAATACTGCGAACCAACGATGTATACAACGTCCTGAGGCAGTAAATATCGCTGAAATCTCGGGTGTTGCGCTTCATAAGTCCCAATACGGCAAAAGCTTTAGTTGTTGTGGTTGAGATGTGCTCACTAAATCGAAGTTTACTGTCCAGTGTAACACCTAGATCTTTGACGCGCGAGACTCGGTTCAAAGTTAGGTCACGCATAGTCGGCTTGCAACGCGCAACAATCCACCAGCGACGTCACGACTCGAAACATTTTCAAGTCGTCGGCATACATTAATTTTGAAGATTTTAATCCGCTGCATAAATCGTTCACAAAAAGCACAAAAAGTAGGGGCCCAAGGTGGCTTCCTTGCGGCACTCCGGACGTAATACAGAAAAGAACCGACCTAATTGTCCCGAGTTTCAGGTATGAAGCGATCCAAGTGGCTAACCAGTCAGGGAAGCCGATTCTTCTAAGTTTCTCCACCGCAAGTTGATGAGGAACTCGATCGAAAACCTTCGAAAAGTCCACATACACAGAATCGATTTGTTGTCGCATTTCTATACTATCGATTAGTATAGACACATAACTCATAAGATTCGTAGAAGTCGACCGTTTCTTAATAAATCCATGTTGTTCGGTAACTATTGTGTGTTGAACTGCTGGGTAAATAAAACCCAGCATCATACTTTCGAAAACTTTGGCGAGGCAGCTGAGAATAGAGATTCCCCTATAGATCTGAACATCGTGCACATTTCCAGATTTATGAATGGGAGTTATTTAAGATCTTTCCCAAGTCGAAGGGAAGGTTTTCTCTACGATTGAGCGATTGAAAAGCAGTGCAGCCGGTAGGGCAAGTGAATCGGAGCACTCTTTAATGAATAATGGTGAGAGTCCATCTTCATCTTCACCTGGTCCTTTCCGCGGAATTCCGCGGAATTTCGTTTCGAACCACCTGAAACGAAATTTTTCGAAATACCGCATATGCTTATCAAATAGTACTTGCATGGTCGCGGAAACCTCCCGCAATGCTACAGTCGTTTGATCGGAACCGCGTCATCGAGATAATTCAAGGGAACCAACATACGCAGTGCAGGTATGTTCGGTCGAAAAAGAAACGGGCTGATGTAGTATCACGAGGTCAGTCTCCTGATCTTTTGAAAGAAAACTCGTTATGGTGGAATGGTCCAGCATTTCTACATTTGCGCGATTATGAACAAATTGTTCTGGAAGAATTACCTGATTCAAATCTTCCGGAAATAAAGACCTCCGTTGCAATCGTCATTACTGTCATGAATCTCGACGATCTTTTGCTTTTCAAGCGCTTTAGTTCTTTCCGGAAGCTCCAGCGCGTCCTTGCTTACGTTCAACGTTTCATTAAAAACTGTCGAGATAAGCTCAATCGTATAACTGAACCGTTTCCAACACGGTTAGATGACTTTACCCATTAATGGGTACTATGTTATTGTTGATATTATTCCCACCGTGAAAAATTCACCCATTTTCTTGAAAAAGCGCCACTACCCATTTTAATGGACATTTTAATGGGTAGTGGCGCTTTTTCAAGAAAATGGGTGAATTTTTCACGGTGGGAATAATATCAACAATAACATAGTACCCATTAATGGGTAAAGTCATCTAACCGTGAACGATAATAGAGCTCAGAAGATCGAGCCGGTGACAAGCGCGGTGTCATCATCATCAATGGACATAGCCCGCTGTCATCATTGAAACGCAGTATGAAAAAAAATATAGCCCGGGACATCCTGGCTACGATCTGGCGATGGGCTAAACCAGCACTGTAATTTCTCATTTTCAATGCGAGATGTCACGTGATGTTTACATATCTGCCCCTTTCAATATCTATAGAAACGCGAAGGATGAATGGCATGCTACAAAAATCTCAAAAAATATTTGTTCCGTGACAGGGCATGAAAGTGTGCAATATCTGCTTCATTTTTGTGTTTATTGCCATTTTCAAGTCGGTGAATTAAAAAAGTATGATTATTTTATCGACTAGTCACTATTCTTTGCATATACCTATTAAAATAACTTAGAAATTTTAATTTTAAAACAAAGCACAACGTCCTTTCATGACTGCCTTTCATGCGAGATTGATCAAAGAACTCACGATTCTCTCATTTGGTCGGCTGAAATAGAAAAAGGTGCTTTGCTCTCTGTCTTATGACGATCACGACCTTTTCCAGTACTGGGCTAAACAATACACGTAAAAAATTTAATGTTGTTTATTATTAATATTTCTAATTTTTGCCAAAGCAGGCGCTTAATGACATGTATAAGAAAAAACTTATACATCGCATTAGTCACATACATTCGGAAACTTATACTTTTCATTAACTTATGAATGTTATTAGCTTTTTGATATGGGATCATTCATTAGGTGGCATAATGAAGAGTATAAGTTTTTTCGAATGGTTTTTTTGCCATAACATATAAGGTTATTTTTTTACGTGTAGGATGTCAATAGCCTGCAGAAGATCGAAGAAGAAGTGCTCCTGATAATATGACCAGATTTACATCGCTGCACACTGTCCAAAAGTATCTACCTATATCCCCAGTGTAGCGGGATACACGAATAAGGGTGGAGAGCGCAAAAGCGTGTTCGTTGGTTGCGTGAGTTTTTGACATCGCTGTTTTTAGCTGTAACGATTTTGTTAAGAAAATTATTTTGAGCTTTTTAGTGGAATGTTTCACTTGTCATAAGACAAGTTTGTACAGTCCCATTTAATTCCACCACTTAATTGTACCTTGACAGATACGTATTTCGACCTCAACAGTAAGGTCGTCTTCAGTGTCTCGTACTTGACTCGACGAAGTCGAGGTCGAAATACGTATCTGTCAAGGTACAATTAAGTGGTGGAATTAAATGGGACTGTACAAACTCGTCTTATGACAAGTGTAACGATTTACATTTTGACGTAAACTACGTCTAAGGGGAAGACTCGGATACAGGGTGGCAAATGAAAATTTCCAAATTCGAGACCGTCACGAAATCATGTAAGATTTCAAACGTTAATAGCTCCGTTATCTTTCAATGGATTTTCGAGATTTTATTATCAATCGAATCGGAAACTCTGCAGCAATTTTTTAAGTCCATTGGATCTATTGATATTCAACGTAAAAACATTAAAAATTCCAATTCTTTACCAACTCAGTAAAATTTCAGATTTTCGTTACGACCGCCGTATGGTGCCGTTGGTTCTTGCGCTCTACTTTTGTGCGGTGATTCGCACAAAAAGTACAACAATAGAACCAGAGCAATGACCGCGGTCGGAGCAAAAAAGTAGTGTTTATGAAAAAGTGCTACAGATGCTGGACATGTTGATGTAAGCAAGAGGTGATCATTAAAATTGATTATTAGGCAGCACCCCTTTAAAATAACACTGCAAAAGTCACACAACAGACGGAAAAAGGAAAGGCATCATTACCACTGCGGCATAATAAATTCGGGTTTTTTTTTTTTTAATTTTTATATCCAGCCATTTTCATATTTTTATATCCAGCCATTTTCATATGAGTTACGCTAATTTTGTTCGAAGCACAAATGAATTGGTGTGCGATCAAACATGATTTGCGTAAAAACTACAAATTTCAACAAAACGAACCGCGCTGTCTCCTGACCCAATATATCCAACATCCCCAACGGCCGGCGCCGGTATTACTTAAATTTGGGTCACCCGTATGTGCACATTGAAGGTAATATTATTCTTAAATATCATCTGTTGGTTCTCTTTGTAATTACATCTGGCCTGGCAGAAACAGAGTAACAACCGTGGTGTCAATCATGCTCATAAGAGTGGTTCAATTTTTGACTTTTTCGCTCCCCTATGCTTAAACGGTGGTATAAATTGACTTTATAGAACTTCCTTAATTTTTAGCAGATTTGTATGTAATTTGACTTAGGACGCGCGATTTGAAGTTTTGCAATGTTGCTCATTAATATCTAAAAATATATGAGTACGTTGGCAACATAAGAAATTTAGTGAGTGAATAAATCGTTTTTGTTGCGAAACAATTTGCTGCTTGCAAGAAAAATTATTAAGGGAATATTAAATCGTGGGAAATTCAATTGAGCGCGTAAAAGAATAACATATCAATAATGAGCATTTTTGTTTTCTTTTTAACTTTGCTTATGAAAGTTCGATCGGTTCGCAACATCAACCGTCTTACAGTATAAATAATATTCTTCGAAGTCTTTGGGTTGATTATATTTAAGGGGAGATCCTCCAGTGCCGGACATAAAAGCCATTTGACAAAACACTCTAACTATCCGGATTATGTTTCCTTTTATACCTTTTACATAAAATATGGCCATTGATGATTCATACAAGCTATATTTGATCATTTGAACACGTTTTACGACGATGAATTTTGGAGAAAAATTTCACGGTTCAGAAAAATGTCTCCTAGTACCGGACACTATTGCATCAAATGTTCAAATATTGTTCAAATGTGACTAAGTTCCTGTTACATGAGTAAAGACATCATTCAGAATAATCATATTTTTCACGTGCTTCAAGCTGTAAATATTAAAAATTGTTAGTAGAGCTTATTTGACTCTTCAGCTAAATTTTTTACATCTTAATCCAAATTCTCACCTTTTTGAATGTCCTCTTTGTTTCTGCTAATTTCTGTGGCTTTCTCAGCAAGAAGAAACAATTGAATTGAAGTAAGTGTAACAAAACAGGTGTAAAAAATGGCTATGAAAAATCTCAATGTCCGAACACCACAATTACATGGCACATCTAACAAATCATCATCATTATTTAAAATATGGCTAATATGGACCATCTTCACATAATCAGAATGTATTAGATTGATTTTAACATTGTTGGTTCTAACCTTCTTAAATAACGTGAAACATCAAAATTTTAAACATTTTTATTCAATTTCATATTTTGTACAAAGCTTACATGAAGATCTGATATCTCATGGCGTTAAAAGCCTTGTAAATAGGTTCCTTTTGTACTTAATAAGCTGAAGGAGGGAGCTCTACAAGTATCGTTTTAAGAAGTGTCCGGTATCGTGAGGTGTCCTACGCTGGGGGATATCCCCCTAAATAGTTAATGAGCCGCCTCACAAAATGATCTTTCACATACGGGGCGATTTCCATACAAACTTCAAACTGCTCGTACTCAGATAAATTCGGTTGAAAATTTAGGAGGTTCATCAAAACAGCAAATGTTATCGTTCAAGCATAGGGGAGCGAAAAAGTCAAAATTTCAATCACTCTAAACTCTAAGCAAATTAATTATTATGTTATGATCTGCTTTAGGGGAGAACGGTCCAAAATGCACCCCTTAAGCTTTTTCGATGTTTTCGCCCATATAAACAAAAATACCCAACCATTTTAACGTATAGGTGCAAAATTTACAAACCCAGCTACATTTCACAATGATCTCTTATTCAAAACAATAAGGTTTTCATGACTTTCTAACGCATTTAAAAAATGTTTTAAAAATAGGCCTGGGGCAAAACGCCCGAATGGTGGTCTAAAATGACTCAATTGCATGTAAAATGATGGTGAACGCATGGTTGTTTGTTTTTTCTTAATGGATTGAACTACAATCTTACGGATGTGGTGGAAGAATAGCAAATCGTTAAATTTGAGTGAATATGAAGGGATTTTGCTAAGTTTTTCCAATGGGGTTCAATGATGGTTAACTAATTATGAATTGTAATGGTAATATTCGTTCATAGATGTACTACAACAGATTATATAAGTGATTTTATGTGTGAGGCCATTATGCCCCAGGGGTGCATTTTGGACCATTCTCCCCTACGTAGTTTACGTCGGGCGGTCGTATCTTGTATATAGCCCTTCTGATTTTTTCGCCTCATGCAACAAACAACATAGCTTGCAGGGGCAGCAGGGACTATGTCCAAGGGCTTGACAACCCCTCCCCATGGCCACTGCGAGTTAGGGGGCCTGCCTAGGATGTGGTGGGGTTTGACAGTGGGCTCTGTTAAACTTCTACAAAAAGCTGCATGTGTCCATAAGCAGGCCCTATCAAACCCAGTCAACACATGAACGTATATGGTGTCGTGTAGGATGCTGAAGTGCAGGCGATAGAGGTACTTTTCCACACAACATGTATGTATATCGTCTCCAATTTAGCATCTTGTATTGCACCATGTGCGATTTTATGTAGACTGGGAAGCGACCGTGTGCCGCTCAAAGCGCACAAGCCCAACACGAGTGCCAACCGGCACATCAGGATTAATACCAGTGAGATCCTGATTATGGTATACTGGTCAAGGGAAGTGACACACACACGCGCGCGACAAACGGCATGTAAAATGAACGTAAATTTACATTCTTAATTAACGTCAAATAGAGATAAAATAAGGGTTGCTGAATAACATTAGCTTTCCGATTACTATCAATTATTTTCAATTTTAATTCCGTTTCTTTTTTACGTAAGAAAACGTTAATGAAATGATAACGCGGGCGCCTAATCCGAAATTCAAATGAACAATTGCTCACTTTGAGCGATTGATTGTTTATTCTTGCGAAGAATGAACAATTGAACAAATTTAGGGAAATGCTAATACTGCTGTGTAGAAGTTTCATAGGTCACATCACTTTCCATGGTGAATCCTGATCTATGTTACTGATTACCCCACCCAACTAACACTACTTCCTTCCCGTGGTAAATGTGGAGATGCAGAGGTATTCTCGGTCTCTAGTAGCAACAATTACCACACACTCACATTACCTCCCTTTCCCAACTGACTGTAAGGACTTGGCCGGCGCCGTTATTGATCAACATTTGCGAGCTGCTGAAACGTGCACTTCGAGAATAGTTGGTAAATCCCAACCACTATTCACTTGGATCGTAGTGCAATTTGCACCAGTTCTGATCAATCACGGAGTAGCAACCATTGATATGTACAGTCAGTCTAAGCTAAGCTAAGCTCATGCAACAAACAACATAGCTTGCTGATACTTTCAAAAAATTAAAGAAAATCTAAATCATATTGATAATATTAACATTTTCAAAATGTGCTGTTTTTGTTGCCGGAAAATACATGAGGTAAAACGCCTTTTAGCTGGCAGCTCTTAGGAAACAAAACACCACGCGTTGGGTAATCAGAATTCTGGGATGGACAGTGCGTGGAGACGCGTAGTATACTGTAAGTTAGTCCCACTAGGGCGTTTTGCCTCGCCAAAATGTTAGCCAGCAGTGAAAACGTATTGCCTAGTGTTATCCAATCCGATTGGCCACGGCAAGAATAACAAGAACAAACCACGTGGTGTAGGAGGTGTCAACAAAAGACTACAATAAGCCACATGAAAACAGGGGGAGGAGGTGATGTGAGTTGAAAATCCAAAACATCGTTTTTGGTACTTCGGTTTTTGGTACCCTACTTAGTTTCTGGGTGGTATAGCCTAATTCAGCTGCTCATTTTGGGTGATAGGCTCGTACGTAGTTAGTGCTAATTATCGGTAACTTGACGAAAACTTGCAATTAGTTGAGATTTATCGAGCTCTTTGTGTTTGCATAGCTATCCTGTGTCAAAAAATAGCACGTCGATAACTCCAAACCATCATGAATTAAATGAACAAAAAACAAAAACATTGTACGCCATATTTTGATTGAATGATTGGTAGACCAACTAGCCATCTCTTCAGTCCCCTGGAAAATCCACAAAAAATATTGTCACATGGTTTCTGATAGGGTAGCACAACCTCGCCCACTGTTGATCAGCCAATGAAGCAACACTGGGCGAGGATATAAGCCGTCAGCTTTTGACAACTGAACCTAGTTGAATTGAATGGGCTAGTACGAGCATGCTTATAAGAAATAATTATTCAGTAAATTGCCAGTCTTATAAAATACTTTCAAGAGAATTATTTGTATGATAAACATAATATCAGCAAATGTGAGCACAATTAGCTCGCACGTCTGGACACAATACACAGAAAGTTTACAATTCTCTACCGTGTCACTAATAGGAGCACGTCAATAATCCACTTTTTAGCCAGATCATCGGATTAAGTCATACGATGTTATTCGTCTGAAGACGAATCAACAAAGAAATATTAACCATCCTTCTTGGCGCGGACTCAGAGAGTAGTGTTTGCCGTCGGCCGGTTACCGCAATTAGGAAAAACAATAACAGCAAGCATGAAATGGGATTGTAAATATCTCGCGGATGGAGCATCAACCCAGTCCAATACCCACACCTTACACCTTTCGGTGTTTGAAGAGCATAGCCCCATCTTGATCGTACGATTCGGTCGATTGCGTGTAGAACTCCTGTCTCGGATTGTATATTGCTTTGATCGTATTTGTTTTGCTGAAGTGTGCTCCGGCAGACTGGTGAAGATTATTTTTTTATTACTCGTTCAACTGAATAGCTACAATGAAAACATAACGTAGTCTAAGTAGGGTAATACATCACTTATGCGCGTGACTTAGATCCAAACACACAATTCAAAGTAATTATAGATTTCCTTTTGAATTTGTTTTTTTTTTCTTGCGATGAAGTTGAAATATTTGAGTAATTAATAGCCACACAGCAAAAAATATGACTTTTACTGGTAATGTAATCAATAAAACTAATGTAATTATAGACCATGTAATCGTTTTCTCAATGTAATTGTGCTTTGAAAATCATGCACATAAACAGAGCATGAAATAACCAAATTTGTATATCCCGACCAACCATTCGTCAAACTACTTCAAAGTTATTTATACAAAATTAAATAATTTTGTCGGTATTTCTTTACCCTAAAATATTTCCAAAAACGATATAAATCTTAATGAATCGTTATCTCAATTCATGTAAAGAATGTTATCAACGGAATGATATACTTTGACATAGCATTTCAAAGATGAACACCGCTACATCTTTGTCATTAAGTTAATCGCAATTACGATATGAATATTCATGAAACGTTAACTGATATCTGATAAAGAACGATCTCAAAGCAATGATATATTTTGACAAATAATTTCATACATAAATAACGTTGACCCTTTATCACTTTTTAGTTCGTCGATTCACATCACTGAATATCGAAAAATCGATTGCCATTTTGTTGTTTGTTTATTTCCTCGGAAATAAAGATTTTCGAAAACAAATAGATGACCTATGGAATGAAACGACTTTCGATTTCCAATAATCAAAGAAAAACTATGCCGGAATGGAAAACCATTTTACTTAGATATGACCGAAATTTATGTATGATAATATTTGCATGAAGGTAAGTGTACGATGATTATAAGAAAGTGCTAATAGGGTGGAAAATAATTCCCCTACAAATAAGTAATATTTCAAATAAATCATATGGTGTAGAATGTTAATGCAATTTAGTTACTCACAATCAGAATATAACGTGGTCTAGTGGTTAAGATCTCTGTGTGAAAATACAACATCTTCAACAGTTCTTCAGGTTCGATTCTTGAATAAGCAAATAGATGAAAAAAAATGAACGTGCTCTCGAAGTACCTCTGAAAATTTTTGTTTTTGTCGAATATTTTGACAGGTCTATAAAGAAGAATGATGAAAAATCATATCGTTTCAACGGCATCAATTGGTATCGATATTTTGGAAAAGATCGTTATAAATTTTCCGTGTTGTAACTTTTGAACAATTTAAAATTCTTCATGAAATGGCATCGATCGCTATTGATGGTTGATAAGAACACCTTTAAGCTTTGAAGATCTATATGAAGATTTTTGAAGAAACTTTAAGAAATGAGGGGGTCAAACGCAAAGGGGTGTAAGTGACAAAAACTTAGTTTTGCGATAAATGGGTGCAAAGTTTTTCAATATGTTTTGGTTCCATACAAAATGTATGGAGGTCCAAAAATTTACTAATTTTCTGTGAATTATCACATTTTTTATGAACATCGTACAAGCATATTGCCGCAAAGCTCTAGAACCAGAGATTTTTTTTGCTGTAGTCAACTCAATTTTGACAAAAATGCCACTTACACCCCTCTACTTCTAACCCCCTCAAATGGTTGGCCGGCATATTATTCCTAATTAATCAGCGCTCTGGAGCTTGGAGATTCATGTCGTCTTCGGCTTCGAAACCAGCCTCAGATTGAGTTACTTCTTCTTCTTCTTTTTCTTCTTCTATGGCTCTACATTCCAACTGGAACTTGGCCTGCTTTTCAACTTAATATTCTACAGGTAAACTTCGATATAACGTACATATCGATTTCAAAGTTGTACGTTATATCGAATTGTACGTTATATCGAAGCATGGCTAATCATTTTTATTTTACACTACTTAAATGTTGTACTATTATGTACTTTATGGGCGAATATTATTTTTTCATATAAGGCTCAGCTAGCAGTGTGAAACAACTTTTCTTATAAACAATTCCTACAAGCTTGTTCTTTATTAAGAAAAATGACCCGAAGAATTGAATTCTTCATTTTATATCTGTATAAAGCACAGGAAATAAGAGGCTAAGAGACACAGGAAAAATAAGGCACACCGTTTGCATGAATATTCATCATTCCGCGATCTTTAGTGGATTTAAACTAGGGCACGATGGGGCACGTGACTCGCCAAATTGAATATTTTCACTTATATACGCCAACATTATTCTGAAACAAAATCTGATATCACACCAATTTTGATCAATTTTAATCCAATGGAATTTGTAGAGAAGTTCCTGAATAAAAGTCTGGAGAAATTTCATCAGAAATTCCTTTGATATTTTTTTCTGAGATTCTTGGAGTATCTTCTTCTTTCCTTTAATAAAACCATACAAAATACCTGAATTCTATCCGATATTTTGTTGGATGTACTTTCAAGAAATTTTAATACTTCCTTGAAGATATTTCCAATAGAATGTTTGAAGGATTTTTTGATGGGAGGGATTTCCCAAGAAATTCCTAATGGTACTTCCGAACTATTTCCTAAAGGAATTCCTAAAAAATAGAAAGCATTCACCGAAGGATTTTTCGCTGGCATTTCCCAAAAACATTCTAAAGGAATTTTCTCAGAAATGTTTAAAAAGTTCTGACATTCTGACATTCTGGACATTCTGAAGAAAATTCCAGAGGAATTTTCAAAGAAATTGCTGAAAGAGCTGCTGAAAAAACTGAGGAATATCCTAAGTAATTTCCTGCAGAAAGTTCTGAAAGATTTGCTACAGTCCTAAAGGAATTTCTGGAGAACTTTTTCGAAAATACTGTTTTTTTTAATTTTTATTAACCTCTTTTTTACCCTTCTTACACCCTAAGAAGGGTATAAAGATCGCTTGAAAAACCGACTTTTTATCCGAGGCTCGGAGACCCAAGTCGTATATACCAATCAACTCAGCTCGACGAACCGAGCACATGTATGTATGTGTGTGTGTGCGTGTGTGCGTATGTGTGTAAATCTCACATCAAGATCTCAGCCGTCCGTGGACCGATTTGCACGATTTCAACACTAAACGAAAGCTATGACTTTGTCATTGTACAAGTTCATTTTTTTTGCAATCGGACAGTTGGTTCCAGAGATATGTGAGAAATACGAACATGAAGTGTATTTTCAGAAAACTAACAAAATACTGTCACATGAATATCTCAGCCGTCTGTAAACCAATTCGCATGATTTTATCTTTAAACGAAAGCTATGACTTTGCCATTGAACCCATTGTATTTTGTTTTTGCAATTAGACATTGGGTTCCGGAGATATCTCTGAAATACGAACATAAAGCATTAGACGTATCAACTTCACACATTGGTAAAATATGTCCCAACAAGATCTCAGTCGTCCTTGGACCGATTTGTGCGATTTTATCTTTAAACGAAAGCTATGTTTTTGTCATTGGACCCATTCATTTTTTTCTGCAATTGGAAATTCGGTTTCAGAGATATCTGTGAAATACGAATATGAGACATATTTTCAGACTCCTAATGAAGAATTGTCACACCAATATCTCAGCCGTCTATGACCCGATTTGAACTCTTTTGGGCTTAAACAGAAGCTGTAATATTGCCATTTAAGGCGGCAAATCAAATCTGCAGTCTTTTTGTATTTTTTAAAAATTGTTAAATTTCCAGAAATATCCCTTTTTACCCTTCTTACATTCTAAGAAGGGTATAAAGATCGCTTGAAAAACCGACTTTTTATCTGAGGCTCGGAGACCTAAGTCGTATATACCAATCAACTCAGCTCGACGAACTGAGCACATGTATGTGTGTGTGTGTGTGTGTGTGTGTGTGTGTGTGTGTGTGTGTGTGTGTGTGTGTGTGTGTGTTTTTTTTTTTTACAAGGGTTAAAGGCCATCAAAAATCTGCGCGACAGACACCTCGAGCATCCACACTATGCTCGAAGGCGAACAGGGATGGGCTCCTCCCGACCTGCTAAAAATGTGCCTCCCGGATAAACCGGGTCCCTTATCCTCCTTGCCTCGATCCCCCCGGGACCACGGGATGCTGCGACTACTTCGGGGGGGGCGGGGGGCTGTGCTCATGCACTTCTTCTAAAATTCCGGCCCCTAGCTTAGGCTAGTTCGCCGACTGGCTTGCTGAGATCCACTGCTACGTTGTCTCGATCCCTCGGCGGTCGTGCCGCAAACTTCCTCACTCGAATCCTTCTGACTTCCCCCGGCGTCGAGGGTGGTCCACCAGTTCCGGTGAAGGAAACTTCCGCACTGATGGTGCCCCGACTACCGGCGGCTATCGCAGGGGACGCTTTCGCGCATTGCGCCGTCTTCGTCTTCGGGTTGCAGAGGTGGTCCGACAGTTCCGGTGGTGGATGACGTCCGCACTGGCGGTGCCCTACATACCCGAAGCACTTCCTTCTTCTTTCTTCTTTCTTCAGCAGGTTGGCAATTCAAAAGCCGAGGTCGGTCCAACGATTCCGGTTGGCAGAAGACTTCCGGTTCGCTGGAGCCCCGACGACCCGAAACCAAACACTGCTCACTGTGCTGGATTTCGCTCCAAACCGACGCTTATTTGCTGGTCCCTTCTCCATTGACGCTGCAGCTCTGACAGTATTTGCGTCACGACTCTGCTTACTGCATTCCACGTACCCTCATCGCGACACATTCGCTCTGCGATGTTGTCCGCCCGTAGGGCAGGCATTCCTCTACGTACTTCCGCAAACCTTGGGCAATCGAATACCACGTGTTCTGGAGTCTCCTCTATGTTGATACACGCCGGGCAGGATGGCGATGACGCATGGCCACACCGATGCAGATAGTGTGTGTGTGTGTGTGTGTGTGTGTGTGTGTGTGTGCGTTACAAAAATCTCACATCAAGATCTCAGCCGTCTGTGGACCGATTTGCACGATTTTAACACTAAACGAAAGCTATGACTTTGTCATTGTACAAGTTCAATTTTTTTTTGCAATCGGACATTTGGTTCCAGAGATATGTGAGAAATACGAACATGAAGTGTATTTTCAGAAAACTAACAAATTGCCTTTCTCGTATACTAAGTATACGGTAAAGGCTATATGATCGCTCCAAAAACAAACTTTTCATAGAAGGCCCGGAGACCCATAGTGTTATATACCAATCGACTCAGTTCGACGAATTGAGGTGATGTCTGTGTGTGTGTGTGTGTGTGTGTGTGTGTGTGTGTGTGTGTGTGTGTGTGTGTGTGTGTGTGTGTGTGTGTGTGTGTGTGTGTGTGTGTGTGTGTGTGCAAAACTACTCAAAAAATGTCACTCATTTTTCGGGCACTTAACCTCAACCGATTTGCTCGCAACAAGTTGCATTCGACGCAGAATCCTGTCCCATTGTTTCCTATTTGAAATTGGCCAGATCGAAGTATGGGATCAGAAGTTATGGCCAAAATACAAATTCATACGAAAAAATCGCGTAAAAAATGTCACTCATTTTTCGGGCACTTATCCTCAACCGATTTGCTCGCAACAAGTTGCATTCGACGCAGAATCCTGTCCCATTGTTTCCTATTTGAAATTGGCCAGATCGAAGTATGGGATCAGAAGTTATGGCCAAAATACAAATTCATACGAAAAAATCGCGTAAAAAATGTCACTCATTTTTCGGGCACTTATCCTCAACCGATTTGCTCGCAACAAGTTGCATTCGGCGCAGAATCTTGTCCCATTGTTTCTTATTTGAAATTGGCCAGATCGAACTATGGCCTCGAAAGTTATGGCCAAAATACAAATTCATACGAAAAAATCGCGTAAAAAATGTCACTCATTTTTCGTGCACTTATCCTCAACCGATTTGCTCGCAACAAGTTGCATTCGACGCAGAATCTTGTCCCATTGTTTCCTATTTGAAATTGGCCAGATCGAACTATGGGATCAGAAGTTATGGCCAAAATACAAATTCATACGAAAAAATCGCGTAAAAAATGTCACTCATTTTTCGGGCACTTATCCTCAACCGATTTGCTCGCAACAAGTTGCATTCGACGCAGAATCTTGTCCCATTGTTTCTTATTTGAAATTGGCCAGATCGAACTATGGGATCGAAAGTTATGGCCAAAATACAAATTCATACGAAAAAATCGCGTAAAAAATGTCACTCATTTTTCGTGCACTTATCCTCAACCGATTTGCTCGCAACAAGTTGCATTCGACGCAGAATCTTGTCCCATTGTTTCCTATTTGAAATTGGCCAGATCGAACTATGGGATCGAAAGTTATGGCCTAAATACAAATTCATACGAAAAAATCGCGTAAAAAATGTCACTCATTTTTCGGGCACATATACTTAACCGATTTGCTCACAACAAGTTGCATTCGACGTAGAATCCTGTCCCGTTGTTTCCTATTTGAAATTGGCCAGATCGAACTATGGGATCAGAAGTTATGGCCAAAATACAAATTCATACGAAAAAATCGCGTAAAAAATGTCACTCATTTTTCGTGCACTTATCCTCAACCGATTTGCTCGCAACAAGTTGCATTCGACGCAGAATCTTGTCCCATTGTTTCCTTTTTGAAATTGGCCAGATCGAACTATGGGATCGAAAGTTATGGCCAAAATACAAATTCATACGAAAAAATCGCGTAAAAAATGTCACTCATTTTTCGGGCACATATACTTAACCGATTTGCTCACAACAAGTTGCATTCCACGTAGAATCCTGTCCCGTTGTTTCCTATTGAAAATTGGCCATATCGGACTATGGGATCGAAAATTATACCATTTTTTTTATGGAAAAATCAGGCTCTTTTCCTCAACCGATTTGCTCGCATTAAATTGCATTCGACGCAGAATATCTCATATTTTCTTATTGAAAATTGGCCAGATCGGACTATGGGCTTAGAAGTTATGGTAAAATTACTATTTATTGTGAAAAAGAGTTCAAAAAAGTCTAGCTCACTTTTTTAGCACTTAGACTTCATCTATTTCCCAAGCAACACAAGTTCAACAAATCTGGTTGCAGTAACCATATTGTGACTGAATCCGGTCATATATAAGTTACTGTGATTGATGTGCAATATGTGTGCTTCTCAGGTCTCTCGCATCAGATTGCATTCGACACAGAATCTTGTCCCATTGTTTCCTATAGAAACTTGTCCGGATCGTACAATTGGGTCAAAAGTTATGGCGAAAATACTAATTTTAAAACTACAAAATAAAATGCCATTTTTTGCTCTTATGCTCATCCGATTTGTTTGCAACAAATTGCGTTTGGCGAGAATTTTTTTTATGCCTATAAACAAATATGAAAAATAAGACCAATCCACATATTGGTGTTATTTTAGATTTTTCCAAACCTTTTGAACGAACGAGAAAGGCACCATCACCGCTAGGTGGATTAATCTGGGTTTTTTATTTTGAAATCGTTAAAAGCATGATAATATCAGTTATTTTATATTCAATTGAAGGTCATATGCATAGAAATTGTAATATGCACTGGGCACACACAACCATTCAAAAGTGTAAGAAGGGTTGCGTTCACTGTAGGTGGATTAAGTCGGGTTTTATTTAGAAATTCAGTTCAACGCTAACAGGATTTTCTGAACGAATTTCTGAAGAAATTTCTTAAGGTATTTGTGAAAGAATCTCCATAGGGATTTCTAGTGGAATTCCTAAAGGAGCTCTTACATGAATTCCTGAAAAAAAAAATCTGAAGCAAATTCCGAAGAAATTCCTAGGCGAATTTTCAAAACCCTAATAATTTACTGAAGATATTTGTGAAGAAATTCCAAAACGAATCCCCAATGGAATTTTCTAAAGAATATCCGAAAGAATTGCCAAAATATTTTCCGTAGATATTTCTAAAGGAGTTTCGGAAGGTATTTCCAGAGAATGTTTAAAAGAAATTCGTGAATATATTTCAAAATAAATGATTCGAAGAATTTCCGAAAGAATTCCAGGAGGAAGTTTTGAATTCCAGAGAATCTCCTGAGGTAGATTCTGAAGTAATTCCTTAAATTCATTCTTTCAATTTTTGAAGAAACATTGAGGAGGAATTTAAAAATGATTTTTAGATTTATTTCCGAAGTTGTTTCCGGATTTTCCAAAGAAATCCCTGGGGGAATTTATGAAGGAAATCTTAAAACAATGCTCAAAGAAGTTCTTGAAGAAATCTAAGAATGTTGGAAGTTCCGTCAGGAGCTCAATTTAAAAATCCTTCAGGAATTTGTTATTATCGGGTAAGTATGCTCAGCACTATACTGAGATCAAGGATGTTAACGATCATTCAGAAATTTGCGTTCGATCATTTAGTAGTTTGTCAATAACACATTCCAGAAGCTGAATTTCAAAATATGATGTATGGTGGACTTCTAGTGCGAAGGTTTTTCTACAACTTTACCTTATGGTTCGTTGTTTGAATTCCACTAGTAACGGAGTTATAGCTATAGTTTCAGTAACTTAGACTAAATGATAACAAAATTCCAAGTTACTGCAACTAGCGCTCTAACTCCGTTATTAGTGGAATTTTAATAACGAACCATTTGGCAAAGTTGTAGAAAAACCTTCGCACTAGAAGTCCACCATACAACATATTTTGAAATTCAGCTTCTGGGATGTGTTATTGAAAAACTTTAGTAGTCGAACGCAAATTACTGAATGATCGTTAACATCCTTGACTGAGACTCCCTAAACTGACAGCCTCAGGGTCGGCACGCTCACATCAAGCAACTCGCGGACAGGATACTCTCGCAATCAAATGCAAAGAAAAACCACAGAGCTCCACTTTGCGACACTTTATTCACTTCTGTCTTCACTCTCTCATAAAGCTAGTTAACCTGTCTTTAGATCTCCTCATCCTGGCAGCACTGCACCACTACTTTTCTTTCATTCCTTCCTTCTGTGGCCGAGGATCCGGCAGCGAGCAACTCTGTTCGCTGCGGGATTCCCGGTAGTCTAGCCGGGCTGGCTTGGGGATCTTCCCCGCTCCTTGCTTCGCTGCAATTCGACCAATAAGAAAGCCGAATATCGGCGGAAACAATGCCAGATTAGGCCGACTACGGAACCAGGGAATGACGACTATTCTTGCTGGGGTTTTCAACCTAAAAACAGTGAGGTTGTCCTCAACGGCTTCTCTTGTTCCACTTACTTTCTTCTCTACTCTTCAATTTCCAACTATGGTAACTTGGTAACATCCGTTCGCTTGAAAATACTTTGGAATAGTGACCGCATCCCATGTCATGACCTGCTTTTCCAGGTCAATCACCTCGTCTCATAGTATCAGCCCAATTACGCCACCCCTTAATGGCTACTTAACGAAGGTGCTTCTGGCCCTCTGGCGTTGGTTTTTTTTTTTTTTTTTTTTTTTTTTAAACTTTATTAATGTACCTCTGGCGTTGGGTGGAGGACTATGGTGAGGGGTTGGATGCGGTCTTATAGGGTGGTGAAGGCTAATCATGCCCTGCTCTACTGCAATTGCTAAAGTACTGGGAAAACCTACACATAAAGACGAGTTTTACCTGCCATTCACAAACAATTCACGCATTAGACTACATTTTCATAAATTTCTCGGCAACACTCATTACATAACCAACACTTACAAATTCATTTAGAAGTTTCTTTGATTTTTTTCTAGAACTTTTTGTCAAATTCCAGAGATAATTTCTAAAAGTATTGCACAAGGAGTTTCCGTAGGAATGTCTGGAGGTCTTGGGATTTTCTTGAAAAAAATTTAAGGAAAGAATTCAATGTGGAAGTATTGACCCAATGTCTAAGGGAAATTCCGAAGGAATTCCTGGAAGAATTTTCGAAGGAATTACTGGATTCATTTCTGGAAGATGTATTGAAGAAATCCCTTCGGGATTCGCCGAAGAAATTCTTGGAGTAATCTCCAAAGAATTTTTTGGAGGAATTTTAGAATAAATTACTGGTGCCTTTTCCTAAGGAAATCCATAAGAAATTCCAGATGTTACATCTTAAGAAGGAATTCTGGAAGTAGTTCCTGAAGGAATTTCCGAAGGAATTCCTGTAGAAATCTAGGATTTTCTTCGCAAATTCTATTTGGAGTTTCTTCCCAAATTCTTTTATGAATTTCTTGAAAATGCATTCAGGAAACTCCTTTAGAAATTATTTTAGGTCAACGGGTCAAATGGGGGTGAGAATGGATCACTGTTTCTACTACTTAAAATGTTTGAAGAATAGATTGAATGTAACTGAGGGAAAGAAGACTAAAATATAAGAGAACTTTTTGAACGATTTTGCCTTACGACTTCCAGACTGCCGGTGAGAGCAATGAACCATTCTCACCCCCCAGACCCAATGTCACACCCGATGACGGTAGTTTTTTTTAATTACTTCATTAATTCAATCAGATTTTTTTTTCAAGAATTGATTCGGAAATTCTTTTTGGAACTCTTTTAGAATTTCCTACAGGAATTCCTTCACCAAATTCGCCAGAAATTAATTTGGGAGCTCCTTTAGGAATTTTTCTCTAAAAATCAGTAAAACAGTAAGTTTTCAAATCGCGTTTTCTCAAAATTGCGCAAGTTTGCGTAAGATTTTCCGTGATAATCTGAAAGTACACATCCCAAATATGATCCCCAACAAAAGTATCAAAGTATTGTAAGCAAGCTGTCTGCTCAAATAATATTACTTAAAACTAGAAAATGATGAGCAACTTAAATATTTTATCGACTAGTCATCGTTTCCAAACAAAGTAAACATTCCCATCATGAGTACATGTAATGTGACAGACAGGTGACAGGGAGCCTCTGTTTTTGCTTTCACATGACGATCACTAAATCTAAACCAGTACGGGCCATATCCAGGAAAATGCTATTCTGAATAAGTTGTTTCTCTGATCCCGCATATTCAATGGTTTCAAAACGGTTGGTTGTTCTATTTTTTTTTTGATAAACGCAGCATGTGTTTTCAATCAAATTCAGTGTAAACACAGTATGGAGGCGCATGGTATGTTATTGTTCAGAAGAGAGTTTCGACTTTTCGTTTCGATGAGACAAACAAACGTTTCTTGAGCCAAGTGAGAATTTTCTTCGTTGTTTATGATGAGGAGCATCTTTCACCAATCATTTTTGTTTCTAAGGGCCAATTTCTTCACCTCCGCTTAGTGCTTAAATCAGGTTTGAACGTATGGGTAATCACTGCTTACCATTAAAGCGAAGGTGAAGAAAACGGCCCTAAGAGGACGTTATAGGGCTTCTTTTCCCAATCTCAATATTTACTCATAAACATTTTCAAATTATTTGAACCAGCCTGAAAATTATCACAGAATCAGCAAGTACACGGTCACTTACACTTCTCTGCAGAAGTGCCAGTTGAGAGCGAAAGAGTAGAGAAGTGGCGCCAGCAGCGCCGACGTCGATTAGGTCGGACTCGTCGAGTGCAATTACTCCCAGCGTTTGGTTTACCTGCAGTGCCCTGACTGGTATACGTGATCCAACCGCCAAACCGTAGAGACTATACCTCGCGCGACTCGCGAACTTAAGCGTGCGTCCGTTCAAGCTTAGCTAATATTTTAAACAAAAAACAAATCCTCATCTGTCCGCAGGCGATTGCTCGTTACTTTTTATGCCGTCACGTATCCGCCTCTCTTGCTCGGATCGAAGCCTATGCCGTTGTAATTATACTCGGGCGGATTAAACGAGGGTATCGTTAGCCAGTTGTGCTTAAAATAGAACGAAAACAAAAACACCGTTCGTTGTGGCGAGAAGAAAAAGGTGAATCAAGTGTTGTAGTTGTTATCGAAAATAAGAGTTGAAACGAAGCGAAATTTTGAACGTTGAATCGAAAGTGAATGTAGAGCTAATCCAGATTAGCAACACAATGCACGTGTGTGGAACGGTAGACGAGATGGTGTTTAAAACGACAACACAGCACGGTTGTGGCAGTGTGATTTTGTTTTCTTGCATTCTGTATTCTATTTTTATGTAACAACTGAGTGCCACAAAGTGAATTTGTTTATTCCTTCACTACTGATCGAGTTTTTGAATTATCAACATTAGAATTCAAAAATCAATCCATTCGAGCTGATTACATAACTTGGACCGTAGCATTTCTGAATTGAGCGTCTATAGCTGAAAAATAGTTCGATCTCTTTCGCCATGTAGGAACTGGTTTTGCATTTGGAAAGTCAGATTTATTTTTTACGCTCTACAACCATTATTGAAAAAAATAAACAAAAATTGAATAATCTATTAATTATAAGCAGGACCGGATTTAGCCGGAAGGGGGCCCCGGGGCCGACGGTATGTGGGGGCCCCAAAATGTACAAAAAAGGTTGGTTTTGGTACATAAGATTTGTGGGGGCCCGGGGCCACGGCCCCCCCGGCCCCCCCATAAATCCGGCCCAGATTATAAGTAATATTATAACTAATTAATAATTATAAGCAAATTGTAAAGCACCAATGTCCAAAATCGTTAAGCTTTTCCATGAAATTTATTCTAAGAATTGTTTCATTTCCTAATAAATATGAAATGGCAGTCTTTTTATTTTTTTAATTGTATATATTTTGTAAACCACCTCACCGTTTTCGAAAATTGAATTTAAAATAATTTCTAATCCTATTTCTAAATTGAACCTCGAGCAAATTATATTCAAAATCTTCTCTCACATTGTTGAATGCCCGCACGCATGAGCTCAGTAAGCTATTGCAACCGTTACTAGTTCTGTGTTGAGGAAAAAGTAGTGTAGCCGAATTACGAAATATTCGGGAGGGTGCGTTGAAACAAACCTGTTCAAGAGACTCAGAGCAGTCAGTTTAATCTGTGACTAGATCGAATATGAAAAAGCCTTCACTTTGTTAACCGCCTGGCGGACAATGATTCTAAATCAATGGAAGGGTAGGTTTGCTGGAACCAGGCGTGCGGCCACATTACAAAGCTGTGAAAAGCTTGACACCGCATTACACACTATATCACTTTTGAAAACATTGACTCCATTATAAAAATTATTGTTATAATTAAATTGGTATTTCGGGGAAAAAGTTGTTTCATCTGAAATGTTGTTTTCGGAAAATACTATTTTGAGGAAAAGTCATTTTCAGGGAGGCCCGGTTTATTTGGCATAATTTGGAACCGTGATAGAGAAATGAGTATTTGATGTATTTTTTCACATAGATAAAGTAGATCGATATCCTGATATCTGGACAAACCATGATTTCGATGGAGGGATAATAATTTGGAAATGGAAATTGGCAATTGGCTTTCAATGAAAATTTTAATAGAACACTTAGTAGAAAAGCAGACCAAGTTCCAGTTGGAATGTTGCGCCATTGAAGAAGACGAAAACGTCTATTTTTTTACTGCATTGCAATAAGGCTTTCAGAAAACAAATATCGGGAGCTAATCAGAGATAGGAAATCCTATGATCTTTTATCTTTGTTTCTCAACGTACAGGAAATGAACCAAAGAAGGCAAACATAACTGAACGGAAACGGTCCCACCAAACTGTTCTGTTATTCGCACTGAAGTTGAACTTACCAACGGATGTTGAATAGTGGACTTGAAGATGGTTCGATTAGGATTTAATTATCTATTTCTGTTTTTTCTTCTATATTCGTTGCGACCTTTTGATATACAAATGTGATTGGTCTTTTTTGCCGTTCTCGTATAACAAAGTCGATGTAGTTTGCTAAATCAAGGTGACGTCTTTGTGTTTATGTTTGTATGAAAAATCAAGTTGTTCAGTTTGCTCGATAATCATTACAGTCATGTCTTCCAATGATTGCGCCCTTTTATCAGAGAGTGCTGCATAATCTAATTGATTAAAATTTTTGGACCTCTGTGAAGAATCGCACAAAGTCACAAATGCCGAGTTCCTGAAGAATCTGGTACTCTTGGTTTATAACTAGCCTCGAATTGCTGCAAATAAAAGATTTTTTCGGATTTTATTACCTGGAATAATATATTTCTAATGGAAGAAATGTATATTCATAAGGCTTCTTTTGAAATACTTACTTAGAATTTTGTTTTCAAACGATTTTTTTCTGGTAGTTTTTTTTTGATCGTGTGGCTTCAATTTACCATCAAAATATATGCATCATGTTCTTAAAAATTCTAAATAATACAAAGAAACATATACATATTACATATTATCATACTAAGGCAGGAGTGGCCTGTGCTGCACATAAAAGTCTTCTCCATTCAGCTCGGTCCATGGCTGCACTTCGCCAACCACGCAGTCTGCGGAGGGTCCGCAAATCGTCCTCCACCTGATCGATCCACCTTGCCCGCTGTGCACCTCGCCTTCTTGTTCCCGTCGGATCGTTGTCGAGAATCATTTTCACCGGATTACTGTCCGACATTCTGGCTACGTGTCCGACCCACCGCAGTCTTCCGATTTTCGCGGTGTGAACGATGGATGGTTCCCCCAACCGAGAACTACCGGTCTAATAAGCGTTTTGTAGATAGTCAGTTTGGTATGGCGGCGAACTCTACTCAATCCGAGCGTCTTGCGGAGTCCAAAGTACGTACGATTTCCTGCCACTATGCGTCTCCGAATTTCTCTGCTGGTATCGTTATCGGCGGTCACCAGTGAGCCCAAGTACACGAATTCTTCAACCACCTCGATTTCGTCACCACCGATAGAAACTCGTGTTGGGTGGCTTACATTGACCTCTCTTGAGCCTCTTCCTATCATGTACTTCGTCTTCGACGTGTTGATGACTAGTCCAGTCCGTTTAGCTTCGCTTTTCAGTCTGATGTAGGCTTCCTCCATCCTCTCAAAGTTACGTGCCATGATATCAATATCGTCGGCGAAACCAAATAACTGGACAGACTTCGTGAAAATTGTACCACTCATGTCAATCCCTGCCCCTCGTATTACTCCCTCCAAAGCGATGTTGAATAGCAGACACGAAAGACCATCATCTTGCCGTAACCCTCTACGCGTTTCGAAGGGGCTCGAGAATACTCCTCAAACAAATGTTACGGTGCAATTAATTTGTTTGGGACATTCCAATTTATCCAAAACATTCATGAGTTCAGTTTTTGAATTCTACCATAGAAGAGAAGGGTAATATGCACATCAAAATACGCTCAGTACATCCTGCAATGTTCATAGATGTCGAATGATTCTTGAAAAAAATCTTGGCTCTAACTGCTATAACTAGCGAAATATTCTGAAGTTCAGTTCGTATTTCGTATTTGGATGTATATGAAGATATGTTATACCAATCTGGCTGCTTTTCAACACACCCAAGGCCATCCAATAGGTTCTTGAGTTCATGTCGTCAGATTTAAGAATGTTTTGGAAAATGTTAGAGGCATTGAAACACAAAAGATGACTAATATCTATATGTGTTTGGGATGAGTATTAATAGATGCGTGGGAACATTTTATAGCCCGTTACTGCAAAAGCCTAACGAGTCGAAATTCAGTTCAGTTAGAAAGTCATCCAATATCATTATGTGGTATGTCGTCACTTCTATAGAACATTTTTGAAGCATTTAGCATTTCCATAATATTGCAATTCAATACCAAATTTTCAGAACGACTTGTCTGCTTTTGTAAACTAAGATGCAAACGTCGATTTGATGAATCTCCCACGCAAACCAACATAACCAATACGTATGTGAAGGCTTCTTCTACCTGTTGATAGTGTTGGTTTGCGGGGGAGTGCTATCAGATTCTTCAAATCAACGTTTGAATCTTTGTTTTCAAAGGCAGATATGTCATTTTCAAAATTGGTATTGATTCCCCTATTTTGAGTTCTAAGACTTGTCCGATTTTTAAAATCTACCTACCTAGTACCTGCACATGATAGGCTACAGCGCCGGTACACCTATGCCTGGCGTATTGTAGAGCTCCATAATCGTCGGTCTTGGGCGATGTTGCTCCAGTTTCCCCGAACGTTCAGGGTCCCCAGGTCCGATTCCACCGCGTACAGCCAGCGTGTTCGTGGCCTTCCATGAAGTCGCCGGCCCCTATCTGGTCTGTTGTTTTCGCTATTCTTTCTTCCAACATTCGCACTAAGTGACCAGCCCACTGAAGTCTTCCGTATTTTATGCGATTTATGATTTATGCGTCTGCGCCACACACCATTTTCTAGTTTCCCTCCGAGTATTGTACGCAGCACTATTTGCTCGAAAACCCCGAAAGCTCTCCGGTCCGCCGCTTTTAATGTCCATGCTTCATATCCATAAAGGGCCACTGATTCTACCAATCAGAGTTTTGTATAGAGCCAATTTCGCTTCCGTTTGCATGTTGCGGGACCTAAGCTGGTTACGTAATCCGTAAAAGGCCCTATTCGCAGCAGCAATACGTCTTTTCACTTCACGGGAAACGTCATTGTCACATGTCACAAGCGTTCCAAGGTAAAATTTTTTTCAACAACTTCAAACACATCCCCATCAAGCACTACCTCTGCACCAACACCAGTAGGTCTTCCTCTTTCTCTACCTGCCACCATGTAGTTTATCTTGGTAGAGTTAATGGTTAAGCCTATCCTCGCCGTCTCCCTCTTCAGTGTGACAAAAGCCTCCACTACTGCTCTGCGATCGATTCCAATAAGGTCGATGTAGTCCGTAAAGCCCAGGAGCATATGCGACCGGGTGATGATAGTGCCGTTCCTCTGCACGCCAGATCTCCTAATAACGCCTTCGAGTGCAATGTTGAACAATAAATTTGAAAGTGCATCACCCTGCTTCAATCCGTCTAAGTTCACAAACGAGGTTGACACTTTGTCTGCAATCCGAATACTTGATTTTCAGTTTTGCCGGAAAACCATGTACGCACATTATCTGCCAAAGCTTATTTCTCTTCACTAAATCGTACACTGCTTTGAAATCAATGAACAGATGGTGAGTCTGCAAGTTGTACTCCCGGAATTTATCACGGATCATCCGCAGGCTAAATATTAGATCCGTCGTTGATCGGCCCTCACGAAAACCTGCCTGCTATTCGCCGACGAAGGACTCCTCAAGCGGTCTCAGTCTGTTAAACAGGATACGGGACAGGATGTTGTATGCCGAGTTCAGAAAGGTGATCACTCTGTAATTGGCACACTGTGCCAATTACAGAGTGCCTTTCTTATAGATTGGGCATATGAGGCCATCCAACCATCCGGCAGGCAGTTCTTCAACCTCCTATATTTTCTGGATAATGTGGTGGATTGATTGATGCAGCTGCTCACTTCCGTGTTTGAGAAGCTCGACCGGGATCTCGTCCTTCCAAGCAATTCTTCCAATAAGCAATTTTTATGGGTTTTTCGACAACCCCCCTTTCCCCCATGTAAGATTTTTGACGTAGGACTCACGTCTGTCTTTACTATACTGGGTGTCATTTAGATTTTTGGAAATCGAGAGCGTTACGCTGAAAGGGAAGATTTCGAACGTTACTAGCGCCTTTACCTTTGGATGGGTTTTTAAGACTTATATATCAATCGACTCGGACACTCTCCAGCAATTTGCCTATTTCATTGAAACTTAAGATTATTTACGATAAGCTATTGAAAATTTCAATTCTTGTCAAAGCCAGCATGTATTCCTAACACGGACATCAGAATGCGGTATGTCACAGGCCTTCGGTTCCACCAGAAGATTTTCTTTGTGCATAAAAGAAGCAGTGCCTGCCGTGTGCGAGTCATTACAATTTGTGACAGCAGCGCGTACTGACGTGCTTTTTGCTCGCGCATTTTTCGTTTCGTTCGTTCGTTCGCTGTGTTTACCTACACAGCGACAGCATGCAGTCACCAGCGGTAAAACTGCCGCTGGGTCTGCGAATATGCATGAAAGAAGTGGGCGCTTTTTTTTTGTCATTCTGTGCTTGACGATGGTCGGATGCAGTGGTGTCGGTTGCTATGGATGCAATCGCTCATCGCATCGCTCGGAGTTCACGGCTAGAGGCCGATAATGGCTGAGGCAGCGAGATTTAGTCTGCGCATCCACCAAAAGTGATTGGTTTCATAATTCACATGATCCCAGGATGGGTACGAGTCATGGCATATGACTGACCATATGTTAAGTTGTGCTCGGTACTTAACGACACGTACATTAAAACATGGTTATACTTTAACAGTTCTGATTCCCTAGCAAAAAAATCAACTACGCTAATGAAAATAAAAAATTGATTGAAAATAATTACTTTCATTTATTCGCAGACAGCAATAGTGATGATATCCATTTTAGATTACAAAATGTCGCCGTACTACATGTTTTAAAAAAGTCCGCAAAAATAATTTCCAGAAGAATATTTAAATAAACATTATCTTATTTTTCATTTTCTGAGAAATTATATTATTAAACTTGACGTAGACTCGGAGTGTGGTATCAAAACATTAAAACAATTTTTGTTGACGTATTAGCAGTACCTCCTCTATTTTAGTAGGGTTACTGCTCCTTGACTTGTTTCTTATTGTTGTGATTTTTTCAGCAGTAAGCACGCATGATAGCAAAAAGAAGCAACGAAATTGGTGTTGTATTTCTTTGTTTGGAAAACGGGACAGTTCCCCTAAAATAGCACATTTTGCCCAAGTCTGAAAATTTTATTAATAGAATTTTTAAACTTCAAATACTATCATCAATAAGAAATCTATAAATGCCCTACATTTGCTTGAGTAAATAGTGACTTAATAGTTAGAAACAAAGCAACTTTATATTATACAACAGGTATTTAATTATTAGTTTTATTTCTAGAAGTTTTGAATAAACAAATTGCTAAAAATTCTACACAGCATGGAAGTTGTCGTTTCGAATATCAATACCTATAATCAAACTCCATAGATCCAAAAGTTAGAAGTTAAATGTAAATACGTTACGTTTATACAAGTCCTACGTCTACTCGCGATTATGTTAAAAACATTACCCATTGCTCTTTTCGTTTTGCCTTTCTCGTACAACTAAGTTGTACCGAAAGGCTATCATTTCACTCCGAAAACGAACTTTTTATAGAAGCCTCTGAGACCCATAGTATTATATACCAATCGACTCAGCTCGACGAGCTGAACACATGTCTGTCTGTCCGTGTGTATGTGTGTATGTGTGTGCACTAGGGCAGTTCAAATTTAAATTTTTTTCGAAAATTCCAACTCCCATATGTCTGTTAGCATCATTTTGATAATATAGGAGTCCTGGCAAAATTTCAGGCAACTCGGTGGCCATTTAGAGGTGGCGCGAAGTCAATTTATGTTTATATGGAAATTTGTATGGGAAAAACTTAAAATTTATTCAAGTCTCCCTACAATTGTCAAATTGTGATGAACTCAAATAAACATCCCCAACCTCCCTTTTTGAAATCTATATAAAAGGGACCCCCGGATAATACATTAGTTATGAGAGGATTGAATGGTTCTATAAACAGTGTGAATATAAGATAAATGGCTAAAATGGTGTAATTAGCATCAACGTAGCAGTGAAAATATAAATCAAAATTAATGAGTTATCCACTGGTTGAGCTCAAATAGACTCCGAAAATGGAGGTTGGGGATGTTTATTTGAATTCATCACGATTCAAGAGTTGTAGGGGGATTTGAATAAATTTTCAGTTTTTTCCATACAAATTTCCATAAATTGACTTCGCGCCACCCCTAAATGGCCACCGAATTGCCTGAAATTTTGCCAGGACTCCTATATTATCAAAATGATGCTAATAGACATATGGGAGTTGGAATTTTCGAACATTTTTTAAATGTGAACTGCCCTAGTGTGCACAAAAGCTATGAAAACATTAGACAACTTTTCGTATAGAAATCCTTAACCGATTTTCTCGCAACAAGTTTCATTCGACAGGGGACAAAGCCTTGTTGATCACTATTGAATACTATTATAACGATCGGTCATTGCGTTTTAAAGTTATGAAGAAAATGGTACATCGAACCATATAAACCCCATATAAGGTTGATGTCTTAACTAAATGCGAGAAAGGCACCACCAACGCTAGGTGGATTAATCTGGGTTTTTTCATACAAATGATTTTTCATTTATATGGAGCGTAAGATATTGACCGACCCTATACCAACCGATTTATGTGGAGCGTAAGATATTGACCTCCCCCCATAAGTGCTTACGTAATATGTGTAAGGCCCCTTTACTGTTTTTCAGCTCGTTTAGAGTCTTCTTAACCTCGTCCAGCGTTGGTGGTTTCACAGCTTGACCGTCGCCGACTATGTCCATCCTGCTCCTTAATACACCTTCATTATCACCGTTCAACAAATCTTCGAAGTGCTTCTTCCACCTGGCTGCCACCATAGTCTTGTCTGTCTGTAAGCTCCCCTCTCGGTCATTGCACATGGCGGGCACTGGCGCAGTCTTATGCCGCGCGCCATTGACAGTTCCGTAAAACCTCCGCATATCGTTTCTATCCATGTGCGCTTTGGCTATCACACTCTCTTCGGGTTGCCTTTTTTTCTGCGGTGAATTTGTTTCTCTTCTGCCCTTGCTACACTGTACTGTTCTCTGTTGGAACGGGTACGAGCCACTAACATTCGACTCCCAGCAACATTTTTTCTCGTCCGTCACTCGCTGGCACTCCTCATCAAACCAACCATTTAGTTGGTATCGCTGTGCAGTGCCTAACACTGCCTGCGCTGTTGTAGTCACAGTTTCGTGGATATTTTCTCACAATCTGTTGACGTCGCCAGTTCCGGTGGCATCTCCTATCCGCTCGTCCAGCTTCTGGTGGTACTGTTCAACAACTCCTTCAACTGACAATCGTTTGATATTGAAACGCATCGTTCTGTTGTTTCGAGAATTCGTGACGCTGGAAAGTCGCGCCCGAATTTTTGCAACTACAAGATAGTGATCCGAGTGGATATTCGGACCTCTGAAGGACTTTACATCTATAACATCCGAGAAATGTCGTCCATCGACCAGCACGTGGTCTATCTGTGAGCAAGTGTCTCCACTCGGATGTTGCCAGGTGTGTTTGCGGATATTCTTACGTGCGAAGTAGGTACAGCTAATTGCCATCCCTCTAGCAGCAGCAAAGGTTACAAGTCGCAGACTATTATCGTTGGTAGCGGAATGAAGGCTTTCCGTACCAATGACAGGGCGAAAGAAACTTTCTGTTCCGATCCGCGGATTTGCATCCCCCATGACAATCTTTACATCGAGTGTTGGGCACTCTCTGTAGGCCTTATCAAGGCTCTCTCTCCTTCACGTCATCAGGTTTATCGTTCGTTGAGGCATAGATGCTGATCAGGCTATAGTTGAAGAATTTGCCCTTCATTCTCAACACGCAAATGCGTTCGCTTATCGGCTTCCACCGGATAACACGCCATCACCATGATCACCATCCTGATCACCATGAAGCCAACTCCTCGTTCTGCTTTGTCACCGCCGCTACTGACGAGGTTTGGTGGAGGGGTTGGGAATCGAACCCATGACCATTCGCTTGTAAGGCGAACGTGGAGCCAACTACGCTACGTTTTACAACATTTATTTATTTATTCAGACTAAGGCCGGAGTGGCATGTGCAGTACATAAAAATCTACTCCAATCAATTCGGTCCATGGCTGCACGTCGCCAACCACGCAGTCTACGGAGGGTCCGCAAGTCATCTTCCACCTGATCCACCTTGCCCGCTGTGCACCTCGCTTTCTTGTGCCCGTCGGATCGTTGTCGAGAACCATTTTCACCGGGTTACTGTCCGACATTCTAATTACGTGCCCGGCCCACCGCAGTCGTCCGATTTTCGTGGTGTGAACGATGGATGGTTCTCCCATGGTTTACAACATTATGAACTGCAAATGGATGAATTTCTGAATAAAACATCGCTTCCAAACCTTTGAATCTCACGATAATAAGAATCTTACAAGCTGTTCTATCAAGCCTTGTATCATTATGTGCTCGAGTGCTCGACCAATTATTTTCATAAATCTATATTCTATATCCTTATACATGCTACGAAATGGTGGGTTGACATCTGGGAATGGAAGTCCAGGATAGCACTCATCTTTCCGCTTTCAAGGGTCTACTGATTACAATCGGAATCGACTGCCTTTTGTGAGTTGTGTACGTAACTGGGCCCGAGCCTTGTTGTCCTTGTCATATTAGCTAGAAAGGGAAAATATCAAATTCGTCCGATCAACCTTATTTGACCAATTCACCCAATTTGCACAATTAATCTAATTTGTCTAATTAGTAAAATTTTGCTTATTTGCCCAATTTGTTTAAGTTATCTAATTATAGATCTCATCGTCTAGTACCATGGTCTAGAATCGATTAAATAAAAAGGTAAATAGTTTTATAATAACATGTCGCAACGATGCGTCCATAGGTCCCCAACAACATAAATAAAAACTAGATCAAAGAAGTAAAGTGTGCTCAGTTATTATTCATTGTGTTGTCAAAACTCAAATCATATTAGCAGTTTTCGGTACTATAATCATATTTCTACAAGCGTCTGTAAACTAAATCTCACAAGTTACTTATTTCCGTCAATTATCGCTGTTCTAGGCTACGAAGGAAATGTGTTAATCAGAAGCTATGGCAAAAATCACTGTTCCGAAAAGAGTAAATAAAACAGAAGACTCTCCATCAGTTATTTTTGCAAGCACATATGTGAGTTTGTCAATCCGGAAATGCTGAGTTTCATTATAGGTTCCATTCTCGTTTCGGTCGAGGAACTCTTTGAGTTAAACATTGTCTCCTCTTTTTGAAAAACATAATGGCAAGCATGAAGATAACGCGTATTTCGAATATTTTCTTTTACTCTTTGATATAGATAACAAAATTACAAGCATTAGAAACGTAAATAAACCTTATGAGCATGATTTCTTTAAATCATAGCATCCATGGTCAGTTGATGTGGATGTCAATCGACGATTGCGAATGATCAACGCTTTGGTAAATATTGTTGTTCCAGAGATAGCTTTCCCTTTTCCGGCTCAATTTATAAACTACCGCAACTGTCATTTCATACTTTTTCTCTGTCGTTTTGCATGGCATACTAGGATGGTAACACTAAATATGAGATTTTTGTTTCAGTGTTTTAAAGATTTCCAGGCCTGCGCAAAAACTTTGACAGCTGCGGAAAAGCTTCACAGGATCCGCTAAATGGAAAAAAAAATCAAAGATCTGCAATAAGAAGCTACAGGGTTTGTCAACTGGCTTAGATACCTAACTGGTTTTGATTGTTTCTGGAACAAATTAACTAGCGTAATCAGTAATCTGTTTGGATAAGGACTGTTGATGCATGCCTGAGCATAACTTGAGATCCTCAAGAAACACTTGGGAAGGTCAGGACAGCAGCCTTTTGGCATACAGGCAAATTTTCTGGAAATAATAAGAATCTTAGAGAATTTTAATTTTGTTTTTTTGGACACATACACTTAAAATAAATCACAGATTTTTCAATACTAGAATAATATCTTAGATTTTGTAATTTTTGAAGGATGCAAAAATTCACTTGAAAATTGTGGAATATTGAATGAACTGTTCTGCTGTTGAGATTTCACTGAAGAAATAAGTCGAAATCTGTGAAATGAGTTTAATAAGCAGATATAACTTTTAATACTAGGAGTGGCTTGAAATACTAAGGGTTTTAATGGATCATATTTCAGGTTGCTCGTTCGTGGGCCGCTCCTTGAGTAATATCTCCCTGCACACACCGCATGCACGAGCGTCTTCCACGGTTTGTTTGAGAATTCGATAGTCAATTTCCTTTAACGTTCATGCTTCATGTCCGCAATCCGCATAGAGCGACTTGACGAATCAACGATTTGTTTTGTTCGTGTTTGTAATCTACGAGACTTCAGCTGGCACTGACTCGCAACCGCAATACGCCATTTCACTCCGTGGCTAACATCATTATCATCACATGTCACGAGTGTTCCAAAATACGTATATGAACTCGTCGACAACTTAAAATCCACACCATTTGGACTGCCTCCTTCGCTGCCTATCAACATAGATAGGATACCCGTACTTGACCCGACTTGTGGTGGACAATTAAGTGGTGGGATTAAAATGGATAGTACGCATTCGTCTTAAGACAAGTGAAAACGTTCCACTAAAAACTCAAAATAATTTTCTTATCAGGTAGAAGGGTTTTTAAATCATGGGCAGTTTAGTCACTCAGCCTCATCTGGAGCGATGAAAAATCAAAACAAGATAAAACTATGGTCGTCTTATCTGATAACGATAACCATTGCTTTTGATTCGATACTTTAGTGGTGGTTCAAATGCGGTGACGTAGTTAGGGAAAATACCACGACGTTCGTCGTTCATCAATTAATCGAGGATTTAAATTTAAATCAACAAGAACGCAATAAACCAAAGTCCCATCTAGGTAGTATGACACTCAATTAACCAACTCGACTAGGCTACAGACAGACTGCGAAGAGCGGCGAGGTCACCGAGTCGCGAATCATTGATTGTAAATAATACTCCTGACGCGTCGTGTGGATTAAAACCGTTTTTTCTTCTTCTTTGCAGGAAAAAATAACATCGAAATCCAAAGTACAGTGTGCATTTGAAAGTCAGTAGCAGTTGTTATATTTTGTAGCAAATTTATTTAGTGATTAACCAAATTCTCCACGGTGGAAGTGTCGTCAGTGAGTTGTGAAATCAAAATCAGCCAGTGAATAAAGTTGTTACTGAAACCCGAAATCGAAAATCATCAATTGCAGTCAGGCACTACCAGAAGCAAAAAATTAATTCGAAATGCGTAGTGTTCGCAGCAGCCTTACCATTGGACGACTGGCAATCTATCCGCGGAATTCTAACATACGTGCAGGTGAGTGCCCCTGGTCTTGACCTTGAGACTGCTGCCGCGACCCGGGTCGCAGTACAATCACTGACTGGCTGTCGTGATATGGCTTTTTAGTGGATCGTCTAATAGTTATGCGGTTTTAGGACGCGGCAAAGCTAGCGTTCGTGTCTGCGCCTGGGTTTTAATTAGCATCGTTAGGAATTATCGCGCATTTTCGCTGCATGCGAGTAGCGCGATCAGACAGGGGATTTTGTTGACAAACTTGCTTCCTCCGTTGAAGAGTATTGCTGGTAGTTGTATTGAAATGTTTTTATTATCTTAGACAGTGTGCACTGTGTAAGAGTGTGGTATTTTTAATTGGTGTGAGCGCTTCTTTCGAACGTTGAAGGCGATTGATTTCCCGTTAACCGTTGCAAATGGATAGAGAAAATAAATCTACCAGGTGTTTGTTATCTCAAGACCGTCGTTTGTGTTTTATTGGAACCAGTACTGAAATTTTCATTTTCATTGAGAGAGGTCACGCGATATTTACATTTTATTCTCTTCCGCTTTCATAGAAAACATAAACAATGAAAGGAATTCTGTTAAATTTTCACGGATTTTTATTTCATGAAAGCGCATCAAACTATTGTAAACAAGCTGTTTCTTTTTCAATAATGTCACGTCTAACTCGAAAATCAAAAACAATACAATCATTTTATCGACTAGTCATCGTAATTTGCACAGATCTATTAAAACTATTTGGAAATTTAGATTTCAAAACAAAGCAACATTCCCATCATGACTGCTTGTAATGTGACAGGTGACCGGGAGACGGCTACATTTTCATTTGGTCTCTTGAAAATGAAAATGCAATGTTTTCGCTTTCACATGACAGTCACGAAAACTACCAGTACTGATTGGAACAAAACATTGGCTTGTATAATCGGTATTGAATCAAAAAGCTTTCAAATATTACTTTGGATAAGATTCATCATCAGACATCAGACCAAATGATAACATTGTTTCGTATTTTTAATTTGACTGCTCTTACTGTACATCGATCGTAACGTAATTGACATTTTGTCTATGTTTAGAAATGTCCTGTTTCATATTCTGGATTGATATTATCATTGAATCCTTGCCGACGGATCAGATTTAGATTTATTTTGTTACATCTATTTAGTTTGATCTGAAATGTCTTGGAACGGCCTTTTTTGATTTACTTATTTAAGGGTCATGTTCACCCTCAGTAGTGTAAAGGGCCGACTTGAAAGATCACCATCCTGGGCGATGTCCAGCTTTCGCCTTGACCTATTGCCAAGTTAGATTTTGGTTGACTTCTTTTATTTATGGAGGCTACGCCGCCATGAACCTCTGCATATCGGCCTATGGTAACAACGTACACAAGTTCGAGATTTCATTGAAATAAGGCCTAAAAGCCTTATGGAACCAGTGCTCACATATTTTCGTGAAGTTCTGAAAAGTTCATCGAAGATCCACAAAAGTATGCAAAGTTTAGCCTAACTTTGTGATGGTGGTCGAAGGTCCAAGAAGGTCCGCAGAAATCTATGAAGGTCTACTGAGGTCCACAAGACTCGTGGGGGCTCAGGGAAGTCAGCTTCTACGAAAGTATACGAAGGACTGTGAAATTATGAAAAGCCTTCGCGGATCCGAGCAAGTCTTTATGAATAGTTTTCGAAGGTCTGTAAGAATATTTTTTGTTTCGTTATGTACGTGTACGTTAAATACTTCAACAATATTGTCGTTTATTTCTTCAAGATTGCTTTCTCTAGGGCCTTTTTCTCTGTACTCAATTCTGTTATCCTGTACGTTTTTAGCCATAAAAAAACTTCGTACATCTTCTGAATATGCAGATATAAAATATAAGTAAAATATAATATAAAAATAAAATATAAGTCGAGTCAAGTACGAGACACTGAAGACGACCACACAGTTGTGGTCGACATACGTATCTGCAAAGATAACGAAAACTAACTGGTGGAATTAAATGGAGAGTACTTAATTCGTCTTAGACGGTTGAATACATTCCACTAAAAGCTTTATATATTTTTCTATAAAATATACATTTTCAAGAAATAAATTCAAATATGAAGCCTTTCTGTTACTCTTAGAGGTGTTTTTGAATACTTTATACTTGATACCCAATACACTGTCCCTTCTTGGTGAGCCAATCATTCGCCAGCTGGGTTAAGGACAAAAGTGGTGTCGGAAGCCTCCTTCCAAGAGGCTCGGAAGGCTCCTTCCAAGAGGCTCGGAAGGCTCCTTCCAAGAGGCTCGGAAGGCTCCTTCCAAGAGGCTCGGAAGGCTCCTTCCAAGAGGCTCGGAAGGCTCCTTCCAAGAGGCTCGGAAGGCTCCTTCCAAGAGGCTCGGAAGGCTCCTTCCAAGAGGCTTGGAAGGCTCCTTCCAAGAGGCTCAGAAGGCTCCTTCCAAGAGGCTCAGGAAGCCTCCTTCCAAGAGGCCTCAAGCCTCCTTCCAAGAGGCTCAGGCCTCCTTCCAAGAGGCTCAGAAGCCTCCTTCCAAGAGGCTCAGAGCCTCCTTCCAAGAGGCTTGGAAGCCTCCTTCCAAGAGGCTCAGAAGCCTCCTTCCAAGAGGCTCAGGAAGCCTCCTTCCAAGAGGCTCAGAAGCCTCCTTCCAAGAGGCTCAGAAGGCTCCTTCCAAGAGACTCAGAAGGCTCCCTCCAAGAGGCTCAGAAGGCTCCTTCCAAGAGGCTCAGATGGCTCCTTCCAAGAGGCTCAGAAGGCTCCTTCCAAGAGGCTCAGAAGGCTCCTTCCAAGAGGCTCAGAAGGCTCCTTCCAAGAGGCTCGGAAGGCTCCTTCCAAGAGGCTCAGAAGGCTCCTTCCAAGAGGGTCGGTAGCCTCCTTACAACAGGCGCATAAGCATCCAGCCAAGAGGCTAGGAACCCTCCTTCCAAGAGGCTCGGAAGCCTCCTTCCAAGAGGCTCGGAAGGCTCCTTCCAAGAGGCTCGGAAGGCTCCTTCCAAGAGGCTCGGATGGCTCCTTCCAAGAGGCTCGGATGGCTCCTTCCAAGAGGCTCGGAAGGCTCCTTCCAAGAGGCTCGGAAGGCTCCTCCCAAGAGGGTCGGAAGCCTCCTTCCAAGAGGCTCGGAAGCCTCCTTCCAAGAGGCTCGGAAGCCTCCTTCCAAGAGGCTCGGAAGCCTCCTTCCAAGAGGCTCGGAAGCCTCCTTCCAAGAGGCTCGGAGGCATCCTTCCAACAGGCTCGGAATACACCTTCCAAGAGGCTCGGATGCCTCCTTCCAAGAGGCTCAGGCCTCCTTCCAAGAGGCTCAGAAGCCTCCTTCCAAGAGGCTCAGAAGCCTCCTTCCAAGAGGCTCAGAAGCCTCCTTCCAAGAGGCTCAGAAGCCTCCTTCCAAGAGGCTCAGGCCTCCTTCCAAGAGGCTCGGAAGCCTCCTTCCAAGAGGCTCGGAAGCCTCCTTCCAAGAGGCTCGGAAGCCTCTTTCCAAGAGGCTCGGAAGCCTCTTTCCAAGAGGCTCGGAAGCCTCCTTCCAAGAGGCTCGAAGGCCTCCTTCCAAGAGGCTCGGAGGCATCCTTTCAAGAGGCTCGGAGACGTCCTTTCAAGAGGCTCGGATGCCTCATTACAAGAGGCTCAGAAGCCTCCTTTCAATAGGCTCGGATGCCTCCTTTAAAGAGGCTCGGAAGCCTGCTTTCAAGAGGCTCCGAGGCCTCCTTTCAAGAGGCTCGGAGGCCTCTTTTCAAGAGGCTCGGAGGCCTCTTTTCAAGAGGCTCGGAGGCCTTCTTTCAAGAGGCTCGGAAGCCTCCTTTCAAGAGGCTCGGAAGCCTCCTTTTAAGAGGCGTGGAAGCTTCTTTTCAAGAGGCTCGGAAACCTCCTTTCAAGAGGCTCGGAAGCCTCCTTTCAAGAAGCTCGGGAGGCTCCTTTCAAGAGGCTCGTAAGGATTCTTCCCAGAGGCTCGGAAGCCTCCTTTCAAGAGGCTCGGAGGCCTCCTTTCAAGAGGCTCGGAGGCCTCCTTTCAAGAGGCTCGGAGGCCTCCTTTCAAGAGGCTCGGAGGCCTCCTTTCAAGAGACTCGGAGGCCTCCTTTCAAGAGGCTCGAAGGCCTCCTTTCAAGAGGCTCGAAGGCCTCCTTTCAAGAGGCTCGAAGGCCTCCTTTCAAGAGGCTCGGGGGCCTCCTTTCAAGAGGCTCGGAGGCCTCCTTTCAAGAGGCTCGGAGGCATCCTATCAAGAGGCTCGGAGGCATCCTTTCAAGAGGCTCGGAGGCGTCCTTTCAAGAGGCTCGGATGCCTCATTACAAGAGGCTCGGAAGCCTCCTTTCAATAGGCTCGGATGCCTCCTTTAAAGAGGCTCGGAAGTCTCCTTTCAAGAGGCTCGGAAGCCTGCTTTCAAGAGGCTCCGAGGCCTCCTTTCAAGAGGCTCGGAGGCCTCTTTTCAAGAGGCTCGGAGGCCTTCTTTCAAGAGGCTCGGAAGCCTTCTTTCAAGAGGCTCCGAGGCCTCCTTTCAAGAGGCTCCGAGGCCTCTTTTCAAGAGGCTCGGAGGCCTTCTTTCAAGAGGCTCGGAAGCCTCCTTTCAAGAGGCTCGGAAGCCTCCTTTCAAGAGGCTCGGAAGCCTCCTTTCAAGAGGCTCAGAAGCCTCCTTTCAAGAGCTCAGAGCCTCCTTTCAAGAGGCTCAGAAGCCTCCTTTCAAGAAGCTCAGAAGCCTCCTTTCAAGAGGCTCAGAGCCTCCTTTCAAGAGGCTCAGAAGCCTCCCTTTCAAGAGGCTCAGAGCCTCCTTTCAAGAGGCTCAGGAAGCCTCCTTTCAAGAGGCTCAGAAGCCTCCTTTCAAGAGGCTCAGGAAGCCTCCTTTCAAGAGGCTCAGGCCTCCTTTCAAGAGGCTCAGAAGCCTCCTTTCAAGAGGCTCAGAAGCCTCCTTTCAAGAGGCTCAAGCCTCCTTTCAAGAGGCTCAGAAGCCTCCTTTCAAGAGGCTCAGAAGCCTCCTTTCAAGAGGCTCAGAAGCCTCCTTTCAAGAGGCTCAGAAGCCTCCTTTCAAGAGGCTCAGAAGCCTCCTTTCAAGAGGCTCAGAAGCCTCCTTTCAAGAGGCTCCAGCCTCCTTTCAAGAGGCTCAGAAGCCTCCTTTCAAGAGGCTCAGAGCCTCCTTTCAAGAGGCTCAGGCTTCCTTTCAAGAGGCTCAGGCCTCCTTTCAAGAGGCTCAAGCCTCCTTTCAAGAGGCTCAGAAGCCTCCTTTCAAGAGGCTTGGAAGCCTCCTTTCAAGAGGCTCAGAAGCCTCCTTTCAAGAGCTCAGAAGCCTCCTTTCAAGAGGCCTCAGAAGCCTCCTTTCAAGAGGCTCAGAGCCTCCTTTCAAGAGGCTCGGAAGCCTCCTTTCAAGAGGCTCGGAAGCCTCCTTTCAAGAGGCCCGGAAGCCTCCTTTCAAGAGGCTCGGATGCCTCCTTTCAAAAGGCTCGGAAGCCTCCTTTCAATAGGCTCGGATGCCTCCTTTAAAGAGGCTCGGAAGTCTCCTTTCAAGAGGCTTGGAAGCCTGCTTTCAAGAGGCTCGGAGGCCTCTTTTCAAGAGGCTCGGAGGCCTTCTTTCAAGAGGCTCGGAAGCCTCCTTTCAAGAGGCTCGCAAGCCTCCTTTCAAGAGGCTCGGAGGCCTTCTTTCAAGAGGCTCGCAAGCCTCCTTTTAAGAGGCGTGGAAGCTTCTTTTCAAGAGGCTCGGAAGCCTCCTTTCAAGAAGCTCGTGGGGAGGCTTCTTCCAAGAGACTCGGAAGCTTCCTTTTAAGAGTCTCGAAAGCCTCCTTTCAAGAGGAAGCCTTCTTTCCCTCCTGGTCACACTGTGCGGCGCACTCCTCTAACTATCATTCGCCCACTGCAAGCCGAATATACCTTTGCATTTGCTACAATTTGTTCATGCGGGATTTATTGGAACTTTTTGGGTTAGGTTCGAGAGGCAGAGGTTTGTTTTGGGTAACGAATTGTTAAATGTGATATGAAAGCAATTTTTTGATTTCTCATTGGTAGAAAACGGGCTTTGCTGTTCATTTCTAAATTCTAGCAGTCTTTTGCTAGAATAGTCAGGTTGAAGGAATAGAAACGGAATGGAATGGAAGTCCACTTGCAGTTCTAGCAAATACTAGACAGCATGAGAAATATAGAGAAAGATACGAAGCAGGAGAATGGAACGCGCCTGGAAATGGACCCACGACATCCTGCGAATGAGGCAGAAGCGGAAGCGATGGAATTTCTTCGGATTTGGATTTTGATTGGATTAAGATTGGAATTGGATAATTGGAATAGAGTGCTGCTGATTCAGATGTATGAGTAACGATTGCCAATTCTATAATAGCGAGTCCATGAGCTACTCAATCAGTGGCATAGAAAGCTTTGAATCAACCACGAGCTCTGAAGACGATCTTATGGTTAAGGTAGATAGTAGAAACACGCATCTGCAAAGCTACAATGCGAAGGAATTAAATTTAACAGTTATATTTTTCTAACTTGTTTTATGGCAAATGAAGATATTCGAACAAATAAGTCTTTAAATTGATTGTGGAAATCTAGTAAGAACACTGAGTTCTATTGATACGAATGTAAAGGCACAGAAGAAGTGGATTAGAGCAGCCTTCGAACCAACCTATTCCACCAAGTGACCATTTTTCTCTACTGAAAATCTGAAGAAAATAATTATCAAATTGTTATTAATTTTTGCTATTCGCAAAAGTGGTGGAAAATGAACTATTGTTTTTTTTTCGTTTCGGTGTACCTTAATAATAATGTGATACCGATTTCGATATCCCTGTAGCTGTCTTCCCGGCTTATTCTTCATCTCATGCTACAATATTCATCTTATCTTGAAACAAAAGAATAAGGAACCAGTTTCATCTGCTGTTTTTGCTAACATGCATAGTCACAGAATAAACAAGAAAAAAAAACAAAAAATGAGAGTCGATTTAATTTGTTTTTTATTCCTTGGTTTCTGATAGGATGAATATGGTAAAACGATAAGATGAAGAACGGCTGCACAACATTTTTTCTGTTGCTAGATGACGAACAAATCCAAAAAGCAAAGCCCATCAGCCAGACAGACTCGTCATGAACATGTGGCCGTACATGTGAGAATCATAAACATTTGCATAGAAAATAAAAACAAAAGTTTAATTCATGATTATTCAGCCATTATCGTGTCCATTTTCAACACTTGGCATTACTGACTGGTGCCACTGCAACTGCTAGTTGGATTCACCGCGATGTGCGCGTACGTGGAATTTATAATTAGCCGACACAAATACGCAGACCATATCTAAACGTCATCAAACGAACTTGACTCGTCGAACAGTACGCCGCTCCATCGTGGGTGGCTGCAATTCGCAACGTTTACGAAATTTCGGCACCATTTTATTGGTTTGGCGAAGGTTTTTTGTACACGCTTCGTCCGGTGGTACCTTCTATTAAGGAATTGCCTACAGCCAGCCGTTTCCCTAGAAGGAAAAAGAATATTTTATAACTCGTTCTACAACCGGGGCTCGCGAAATGGTTTCACACTGTTCCACATGGTACAAAATGTAACCTTGAGCATATGTTTCGCGTGAACGAACAGCAGCTGTTGTATGGACGAGAACGATTCTTGAACAAGGTAATCAACCGGTGCTGATATGAGCGATTCACATTTATCTGTTTCGAGTTGTTCGCTTTGGGTCGATGGAGATTGAAAAATGAAAAGTAATAACAGCTTAGTAGCAACTAAGCATGGCGAGGAAGTGAAAAAAGGAACTGGAAATGTTTGTCTGGCTTGCAAAATAAAATGTACATACAAGCTTTTTAGGCAAAGGTTCCCAACGCTGGAAACCTCCTACCACCGGATACTTCTTACACATACACTTACAGAAGCTACCTGCTTGCGGAAAAAGTTTCATAAAAATCTGAGACCCTTTGGTTCAAAACTGTATGGTAATGAAAGAATCCCCATAAAAGTTTTTATTGTTTGTGAAAGATATATTATTGGAAAACTATTAGAAAAATCAAAGTCATTTAAATCTTCACGAAATTCCAAGAGTTTCCATGAGAAGAAAAATGTAAAATTCCAATGAATAATAAAGTGAACAAAATACGTGGAAATTGATATTATTCTTCTCATAGCTCTGCGGAAAATTGGCATGTTTTCAAGTGTAATAAGCATTCCCACAGTTACTAATTGAATTACTGCGCCATTGCTGTTGCGTTTGTTTCATGTGCGGCAGATATAATGATGAATTGTACCCAGTACGGTAAGGAGCTTTCCCACCGAAAAAGATCCTAGACCGCAATACCTCTCATCAAACATTGACATTTTGATCCTCATAACTCAACACTTTAACCTATAATGATGAAACAGCGGTACTTGCGCAAAATAAAAACTTGTTTCGCAAATGACATGAATTTGACCAGTTTCTAAAAAAAATCGCCACGCATATCATCAATCTGTTCGTCCATTATCAGAGGAAAGCAGAAGCTTTGTACATATGAGCGTAAAAAATCATCAGTCAAGTACGTCAGTCATGCATATCGAATCTGACCCGTTAAGGACGACCACAATCCTCCAGCCCAAGTACATCAGTCTGCCCACGGTGCCCACAGCTACACCATCCTCACGTAATCAGCATGATTAATGAACTGGTCAGTTAAGCAGACTGCGGTAGCTGCTTGGTGTATTACCAACTGCATCGCGTCTGGGTCTGGGTGCCAATGCCGGGCAAGTGGTTCGCAATGAATCGCGTTTCATTCCAAATTGGGTCAATGTCATCCACTCGATCCCAACTGGGATGGATGGATCGGACCAAACATAACGCAATACGTTGCCTGCACGACACGACGTCGACGACACACGGATTCCATGGCCAAGAAGTTCAACCGGCATACGACGGCGCAGTGTCAGCTTACTGGAGGCTCGTTGTTGACATTGCTGCTGGCACGTTATTGCACCTACGCTTCTAAATGCCGCGTGCAAAATGATTGGCAATTTTTCTATGCGCATGGAACTTGAGCCGTCCGCTGTGGCTAATTACTGGCGAAACTTGTTTTGCAGTTGAGACAACACAAAATGCATAAAGCTGAGCAAGCTATGAGCAAAGGCATGTGCATGTTTCAGGTTTGGGGACATTGACGAGCGGATAAATAATGCGCGGGGGATAGACTTGAAAATCGTAGATAATTACTTTGGGAGTCCCTTACGAATACTAAGCTGATAAAGTTATGGAATGTGTTGTCAGTAGAAAAGAAGACGATTTATCAGGAAGGAATTACGCGCAAGACTGGCTCTGGAAATTCTAAAAAATCAACCCAATTTTACTTTTCAACATATCTGTTGGACTTCAACTTGCAGGATTTACACAATAGAGATTATCATAACACATAGGATTTGAAAATGTTTCCCATTCGACTTTTCGCGTATGATTATGATTGCGACATTGTTTATAGTGTCTTTAGGCAGAACGACATGGATCACAAAAATGTAGGTGTATGGACGAAGGATTGGGGATCTCCAGTAGCCTTGCGAGCAATAGCGTAGGATTGCCAATCCGGAGCTGGCGAGTTCGATTCTCGGTCCGGTCTAGGATGTCTTGAATATAAAATTCTTTTGCGAATCTCTTTAATAAGAATATTAAATTCATTTTGAAAGAACGATAATTTTTATGACGTGAACAACATGTTTTATGTTGCATAAATAAAATAATGTTTTATGCTGCACGTAACATGTTAGAGCTGCATGTAACATGCCTTATGTTGCAAGAAACATGATGCATGTAACATGTTTTATGCCCATGTTAATGCAACATAAAACATGTAACATTAGAGTGATTCAAATTTTGACTTTTTTGCTCCCCTATGCTTAAACGATGGCATTTGCTATTTTAATAATCGTCCTAAATTTTTAGCTAATTTGGATGTAATTTGACTGAGCACAAGCAGTTTGAAGCTTATATGAAAATTACTATGAAAACAGTAACTTTTGTGAAAAACCGCTCTCCATCATTGCCCATTAAGCTCTAAAAATGTATGAATACGTTAGCAACATAGGGAATTTAACAAGGGAAAATATCGTCGTTGTTGCTAAACGATTTGATGCTGACAACAAAAGTTATTAGGGAAATACTGAATTGTGGGAAATTCAATTTAACATGTAAAAGAATAACATCAATATCAATAATGAGCACTTCTGTTTTCTTTATAATTTTGCAAACAAAAGTCAGATTGCTTCGCAACAACAACTGCCTTTCAGCTTAGGATCTATTCTATGATAGCGATGCGTTAAATATATTCAATTAGCTTCTGGGCTGCTTCACGAAACGATCCTGTACATAAGTGGCAATTCTCATAGTACACACTCAGTTTTTATGTCTGCAGCTCGGCAAAAATCCACACAGCCGTGCGCCAGCAAAACAAAAAACTGATATTTCAGCAAAAATGACGTTTGTTAGCTGATTTTCGGCAAAATATTTGCTGATTTTCAGCAATTTTGATAGAAATCTCGGCAAAAAACATGTTTGCTGGGGCACGGCTGTGCGAATCTCGGGAAAAGTTCAACATTTTGCTGAGATCTTACTTACTTACTTACGGATCCTGTACACCTCCGGTGGTGCAAAGGGCCGACTTGAAAGATCTCCATCCTGAGCGTTGCCCGGCTATCGCTTTAACCTGTTGCCAGGTTAGATTTCGGTCGACTTCTTTTATTTCTTTATTGAGGCTTCGCCGCCATGAGCCTCTGGGTCTGCCTCTGCTGCGATGTCCCGCTGGGTTCCAGTCTAATGCTTGTTTACAGATTTCGTTTCCGCCCCTACGTAGAGTGTGGCCGACCCAGCCCCACTTCCGATCCCGAATTTCTGTTGCTATCGGCCTCTGGTGACAACGACGATGGAGCTCATTGTTTGAGATCCAGTTGTGAGGCCACCAGGCCCGAATTATATACCGCAGGCATCTGTTAATGAACACCTGCAGCCGTTGAGTGTTTTGCGTTTTGCTGAGATCCCGGGAAAAAAATTAAGTGTGTAATTTTCATATAACCTTCAAATGGCACGTGCACAATCAAATTACATCCAAATAAGCTAAAAATTTGGGAGGACTTAAAATAGCAAAAACAATCGTTTAAGCACAGGGGAGCGAAAAAGTCAAAATTTGAATCACTCTAATGTAACATGCAACTTTAATCATGTTAAAGTAACAGAAACATGTTAAATACAACAAAAACATGTTACAGTGAACTCTCCCTAACTCCATGTTCTGTAACTCGATATTTTCCATTACTCGATGAAATTCAAGGTCCTTGAATCTAGCATACTGCGTTCCCTCCATTTGGTATCTCCCTCACTCGATATTCTCTAAGTCGAAGTAATTTTCCAATGCATTTCTACCTCGCTAACTCGATGTTGTCTGAAACAGCTACATGCACGATATAGTAAGAAGTTAGAAGTGAAAAGTGATAAGCGAGAAGTGATAAATGAAAAGTGAAAAATAAGAAATAAGAAGTCAGAAGTGAGAAGTGAAAAGTTAGAAGTGAGAAGTGCCAAATAAGTAGTGCGAAGTAAGAAGTGAGAAGTGAGTAGTGGCAAATGAGAAGTGGGAAAATTGAAGTACGAAGTGAGTAGTGAGAAGTGAAAAGTTAGAAGTTAGATGAGAAAAATGATAAGTGAGAAATGAGAAGTCAGAAGTTAGATATAAGAAGGTATAAGTGAGAAGTGAAAAGTGAAAAAGAAATGAAAATTATGAAGAGATAAGTGAGATGCGTGAACTGAGAAATGAAAGGTAAAAGTGAGTAGTGGGAAGTGAAAAATTTGTAGTGAGAAATGAAAAGTGATAAGTGAAAGGTAATAAGTGCTGAGAAGTCAGAAGTGAGATATAAGAAGTTATAAGTGAAAAATGAAAAATGAGAAGTGAGAAATGAAAATTGAATAGTGGAAAGAGGGAGGCGAGTGAGAAATGTAGAGTGAGAAGGGAGTAGTAAAAAGAGTAGTGCGAACCGATGAACGAGAAGTAAGAAACGAAATTCTTTCTATTCCCTTCTTTTTTCCTTTCTTTTAAATGTCTTTCTTTTTATTTCTGTCCAATATATCTCACTTCTGTCAACTTCTCACTACTCAACATCTCGTTTCGACTACCCAATTATCATCTCTCACTGTTTTCCCCTGTTTATTTCACTACCCACATCCTACTTCTCACTTCGCAACTGTCACATCTCATTTATCATCTCTCAGTTCTCGCTATTCACTTCTAATATCTCACTTCTCACTTCACTTGATGAGGAAACAAATTTAAATTATTCGGCCAAACGGAATTCGGCTGAATATAAATGTGTACCCTATCTCAATAGTCAATAGTCCTTTCAATATCGAGTAAGGGAGAGTTCACTTTAGTTAAAATAAAGTAGTTTTTATTTGGTTATTCTTTTTTTCTTTATTTCTGTGAATTTTGAAATTACTTCAGTTCTTCACTTGTCATGATATTGCCAGCGCTAAGAGAGCAACTGGCAAGGGTGGGCGCTGAAAGCAGCGACCCTCAGGTTCAACCTAGGGACCTTCCGCAAGCAGATAGTACAATACATAATAATTAACAATGAAAATTATAACTATACACTAACGTTAAAAATTTGGTTGGTTCATAAAATTAAGCTGGTCGACAAAAACGGACATCAATCACGGCCTTCCGCGGTGGGAGTCTCCATCGATGAACTTTGGCCAGATGGCCAACTGTGGCTGTACGGATGTCCAAGAATCCAATTGTTGAGTCCCGCTGTTCTCCGGAGTTCAACCCGAGCAGGAGAAATTGGCTCAATAATACTTAATTCCGTTATTGATACCATACTCTGTTATGAACTAGCCCTGCATAAGAGGTAAAATACCAAAGGAATACAGTCCCTTCCCGATTTTGGCAACACGACCGGATTTTAATGTTGCTAAAATAAGGATGTTGCCAAAAACGGGAAAAAAATTTCGTACAAAATTTCAATTTTTTTTTGTTTGCGTGTTTGAAGCTAAATACTTAGAATATGTACTACAAAGTATGTAGAGTGTATTTAAGTGATGCACGTGCATTATAATTGACTATTTTGCGATATTATTCATAACTCGGAGATTGTAGTTCAAACAAAATTGAAACAAACTCAAGAATGGTAATCAAACGATATAGTAACTAATTAGCCAATTTCATGATACAAATTCAATAATAAATAATATTTGAAATAAACAATAGCGTCGGCCACGTCCTTACAAAAAATTGTGATAAAAATAACGTTTCTATTGTAGGCCATTGAAGTGCTGCCTTCAATTTGACATCTCATATAAATTTTAGTCCACCAAAAATGCTTTTTTGCAATTCCTGATCATAATATCTGGTTTACAGTTCGTCTTTGAGTGATAAAACGGCCTACTTTTCCATACCAACGAAATGGATGCTTTAATGAACATTATGCAACTCAAATGAGTTGCATAATATTCATTATAACACTCATTTGGGTGCTATAATGAAAAACCAACACCAGAACAGTCGTTACATGACTACATTTTGCTAAATTAGCTTGGGTAAGTGCTCAAATAGTGTATTCTATGCGCCCCGTAATAAATTAAATAGTTTGGCTGTCATGACATCCAAAATTTCCAATGGCAAGTACATCTATCGCTTCACGGCTCATTGAACTTTGCAATGTGGCACGGTAACATGGAATCTGATACTTCTCCGCAGCAACATAATTTATTGGCAAGAATGATCATGTGGAGAAAATTAAACTACAATTTTGGAACAGATTTATCCAATTAAAGTCCATTTTTCGTCATTGCAAAAAATAGCGTGTGCAACTCGTTGCAAAAAGATGATTTTTTCGGCAAGCCTCGTTGGATAAACATACAACTCGTGCTGAAAAAATCATCTTTTTGCAACTTGTTGCACAAACTACTATTTTTTTATCATAATTCACTACAAATTTCAAATACTTATATAATGGGCTTTGCTGGAGCCAACTTTTTTGTGGTTGGTGTGCACAATTTTCGCTGACATTACGGAAAAATGAACACAAGGCATGAGACATTCCATTGTTTTAATGGTAGCGAAAATCTGCATTCTGCACATTAGTCAAGCGTATCCAATGTAGTCTGAGTTTGGGTTAACTACACTCGACTCACTAAAACCAAATCCCTTTGCACTAGTCGGTACTCAACCCAGGAATATTTCAGGTGGCAATGATTGGACACGAGATCTGGACAATTCTTGTGGAGGACCAACGCGCACTTGGAGTAAAAATGGTTCTCTACAACGATCCGACATGCACAAGAAGGCGAGGTGTGGAGCGATCAAGGTGAATCGATCAGGTGGAAGACGATTTACGAACCCTCCGTAGACTGCGTGACTGGTAACATACAGCAGTCGAAGGAGACGACTGTTATATACCGAAGAGGCCACTCCGGCTTTAGGCTGAATAAATAATAATAAAACCACATGTGACGCATCACTCGCCTATCGAAGCAGCTAGAATTACACCAGCGATCTCATGGGAACTTCACAGGAGGTACTCCACTTCCGATACTTCGCCATCACAAATAGAACACTCGAGAGCAGGCATTGGAAGTGTGAGTGAGCATTGTGAGCATTGATCTATTCCAATCGTAGCATCCATAGCCAATGAGTGAACTGCCTCGCTCAGATGGATGCCAAACAACGAGTAGGAGCGATCATTGCTGTGATAAACAATTTTTGCATTCGTTTTCCGCTTGCTCTAGAACAATCAAACCATTTCATGCGTTCTGCATTATTCGCTCTTCTTTCAAGGTGATAAGATAGTCGAGAAAAAGTATCAACGCCTCCCATTCAGTGTGCTAGAGTTCCAGACTCATAGAGGTCTTCATTTTTAGAATGCTTGAATGGCTTCTACTATCAGCGCACCGTATCAACGCTCATTGTTGTGTTACCAAGTGATTCGCTTCACTCAATAGGCTTCTAAGCTTCACTCAACAGGCTTCATGCTGGATTCAAAAGGCTCGTTATGCAGTTGACACATCATGAAACTTGAAAAAACCAACAGTGTTCTAATATTAATCGCTAGACAAATTTGCGTCAAAGACTCTTTGAAAAAAAATTGTTGCTTATTATCTACACGGGGATGCAGCAGAAAGACGGATAAAATGATAAAATGACAGTTTCTCGGCTGGTATCAGTAAAGAGGCGCATAATGAACAAAACGACTTGATGGCTATATAGCGCATTTAGAAAATCGAATGTGCTAATCACTAGCAATTAAACCTACTGGGGCTTGGTTGCTCCTGGATAACTCATGCAGCATCGGTTGCAGGCTTCGCTTAATAGGTGTTGTACTATGTACAACGGTGTGAGTCAGCTTGTCGACGACAAAAGCAGTGAGAATACCAAAAAATACGACATTCTACGGTGGGCTGGTTAGATTAGGCAGTGTGAATAAGGACATGGAAAACGTGAATAAAAAGAGCAGAAAAGTTTCAATATAAATTGTTTGCAATGAGCGGTGATACGAGTGGTGGTTCATTATTTCAGTGAAAGTGCCCACTATTGGTACAGAGCCCATAATACGCATATAAACCTTAATAACATTCCCTTTTGGTTTTGTTTATCCTGCTACATATTAATAAGAAGGTTTTAACTCTAAAAAGTATTAAAATAAATATTTTCGAGGTTGTTGCCAAAATCGGGAAGAAAATGTTGCCAAAAACGGGTGTTGCCAAAATCGGGGGTAGACAAAAACGGGTGTTGCCAAAATCGGGATGGGACTGTAATACCAAAAACTAATATGCACAATACTTTAGCCATAACAAACTCAATTATTAAATTGATTTTTAATACCAAATGCATAACCAATTATTATTCGTTTGGTATTGAAATACCTAAGCATGGTATGCCTCAAGTATTCTGCATATAAGTTTTTGGTATTATTTTTTGGTATTTTACCTCTTATGCAAGGCTAAATCATACCAATTTCTGTTATCGAGGTCGTTGCTCCTGCTCGGGAATCGCTGGAAACCCAACCTTAACGCATAATATCGATCCATACAACTGACCGAAGAAGGGAAAACTTTTCAGAGCGAAGGACTTTTGCAAAAAAAATATTCGATGCAGAGGATTTCCGCAATAAACTGATCAGAACGTCAGTTAAACGATGCCGAATTCAGATCGCATTAAAAAAAAAAACAAAAAACTTCGGAGCAAGCGTGGCTCACTCTGAGAGCAACCGCTTTCGTATTCCTGCTAAACCGGACTTGGTCGGTTGGTATCAAGATGAGTATCAGGATGAGGATGTCAGCGAAGTTGGGGAGGAAACGCAGCCATGACGACTGTGGGGACCGTGGGGACTTACAGTCCTGGGAAGACCAGGAAGGCTCGCACACCTCCATGGGTGGGACTTATTTCCGGGTTGGTGTTCCCGGAAAGTCAAGCTGGTTCTAGTTCTAGATCTGGTGGTACAGTCCTCCATCTTTGAGGAAGGAGATGAGGACAGATAGGTTGAGGGGAATCTACAGCTCCAGCTACGGAATACCGACAAACATAAGAGATGCCCTACTCTTATGTTTGTCGGTATTCCGTAGCTGGACCGAGGAATGTCAAATTTTGTTCCACTGAGTTTGTCACAAACTAAAGGGTCTTCCGCCGAAATTATGTGAGAATCGGGTGTGGAGGCGGGAGATTACTTGCTGATCCTTGAGACAGGACATGTCGTTCCGAGGTGCCGTAGATCCCTTGGCCTTCCGCAATTGCGTGGTTCTGGAAGCAGCCCATTGGTTTTCCCAATCCTGGCTGACGATCTTTTTGATCCAGGCTTTAACGTCAGCCAAGTGAAACACCGGCCTTGGTGGTCGGATCTAGCCAGAATGTCCGTAGTGACGTTGCCTGGCACCCCGCAGTGCCCGGGAATCCAGTCGAAGGCTATCGATTGTTGTTCACCAGCGACGATGGCCTGGATCCATGGATGTTTCGGGTAGTCACTTTGTAGCACAGCGATGGCACTAGCGGAATCAATCAGAACTAGGACTGGTTTGTCGGAGGGGGTGGTAGCGGCAAGCAACAGAGCTGCGGTTTCCGCCGAGAAGACGCTGCATTGTGCAGGAAGGCTGTCCGAGACCGTTACGTTGCTCCCGGTAACGCCTAAGGCGACCCCTTATCTCGAAAGGGAACCAGTATATCGATGTTCATGGTCCCTAGACTCAGTGTTTAGCAACTTCGATTGATCTTCGAAGAACTTCCGTGTTGTCCCCTCTTTTAAAGCGTCTCGCAATGGAGCTGTTTATGTTGGCTGTGGAGGAGTGCCAGCTCCTCGCCCCATGCCAGTGGACCCTACCCACAGAGGGGAAATTGACGCTTTGTGCATCATGTCCTATGCGGTATTGATAATGTTTTTATAAGTTTCATTTATTGAACGGCTACTCAGTCTTGCACTTATTACAACGAGTTTTTTTTATTTACCCGACGTTTCGACACGGGGATTGTGTCTTTTTCAAGGGGAACTATTTTTATAAGGTTGATCCTTGATTTGCATCCGACTTTGACCGCTTGTAAATAAAGGACGAAGTTCAGTCCTCGGTCTCCGAGGACCTTGACGCGTTTCCGGTTCGGAATCGACTGCTCGGTCATCTTGAGACTAGGGTCAGAGAGACGTACCGTCCATTGCACACATGTCCGCGGACGCTTTTTTCCGATTGACATGGTGAAGCCAACCGACGAGGCACACCGATAAGCTCCACTAACCGCTGCTTCGGTTAGGATACGCGTACGCGCCGGATTGTCTCCGACTTCCACAAGCAGGATGTCGTCCGCCTAGACGAAGATGTAGATATTCTTGGGGAGGGCATTGAAGATCTCAGCCATGGCAACCAGAAACAGGGTCACTGCCAGAACCAGTGACGGGAAATGTCATATCGATGTCATGGGACTAACTTGCTAATAACTTTTCTCACAAGTCATTTACAATTATGTTTTCCATATAAACATGTAGCCCTCAAATGACCCGAAAACTTTTTCTAATAGGTAATTTCTATAAATATGATATTGGCGGCGTGAGAGCCGAATTAGTGTCAGATGACATTAATATCATGACATTCCGTGACATTTTTTTAATCTCGCTCTCATGGCTCACACTTTGTATTTAGAATAATGATCTGTTCGACAAAGTTCTAGCACCCTTTAAGTACTACATGTTAATCAAAAAGTCCGAACTGTAAATGACTTTTGGAAAAAGTTATTACGAAATTAGTAATAGCAATGCCATGACATTTTTTTGACATTTCCCATCACTGGCCAGAACAGGCCCCTGCGTGACCCCAGTGTCCTCTGGGAAGGTTCTGTAGGTGGAATTGCCGATAAAGACCCGGAAGGACCGGCGGGTGAGGCAGTTGTGCACAAAAGCTAGGATGTTACCAGTGAAACCCCAGTCCACCAGCTGCTTGAGCACTAGTGGGGTCCAAGTGCGGTTAAACGCCTTCGAAATATCCAGGGAAACTAGATCGACGTGTTTCCCTTGGTCAAAGGCGCTTTGGAGTACGAGATTTAAAATGTTATACACATCAAACTACCTTTTTGCCTATTTAGAATTTGTTTTCCAACTATTAAAAATTTGTTCTGCCTATCTGCATGCATGATTCAAAATTAATAAAAAGGCCACAAATTAAATGTTTATCTTGAGCCTGACCTACATAACTGGCCCAAATTTGAGCTGAGTTGAGCGTCAGATTCTCCAGTGAGTGATAATTATAAACAAACAGAAAATGGCACCAATATATTAGCAGAATTCAACTCCAAATGTATGGTTGTCAATGAAAGCAAAACCAACAGAAAGTTCTATGCTAATAAAAGAAATAGGGGCCCTCCTTCGCCGTGCGGTAAGACGCGCGGCTACAAAGCAAGACTATGCTGAGGGTGGCTGGGTTCGATTCCCGGTGCCGGTCTAGACAATTTTTGGATTGGAAATTGTCCCAACTTCCCTGGGCATAAAAGTATCATCGTGTTAGCCTCATGATATACGAATGCAAAAATGGTAACCTGGCTTAGAAACTGGAAGTGCTTAATGAACACTAAGCTGCGAGGCGGCTCTGTCCCAGTGTGGGGATGTATTGCCAATAAGAAGAAGAAGAAGCATAAAAGAAATGTGACATCTTACTTTAATATTGAACTTACAAAGTTTGTGATAATGGCTCTTATATTTAGTAAAGTTTATAGTAAATATTCATTATTAAAGTTTTCCAATTTGGCGAAGTACCAGTCTAACGTACTGAGGGTCGTGAGTTCAAAGCCCACCGAGAGAAAGTACTTACCTCCATATATTTTTCGAATGTCAATACCCGGAAAATAGGGTGACCGTACCCTTAGTAGATTAGCACCAATAGTGGAGGTATTGGGGTTTCAATGAGATTAATCATAATTATACACTTTATGATAGTTTCAGTTGATGTCCCGTGCTTTAATTATCCTGTCAAATACAACTTTTCCTAAGGTTTCGCTTGAAAAACTAATTAAAACAATGATTTTTTCATATTTGAAAACAAATCATGATTTCAATTTGATATCAATATCAAAATATGTTTTCTATATGCTCTCATTATGTTTTCAGACTTTGCTCGGGTAGGTACCCATTAGTGGTCCAAGCAATATTTGGTAGTTGTTGATGTTAAATGACATCAATCTCATTTTTATTAGCAAATTTATTAGTTTAGTTTTATTAGCTAAGATATTAAAGTTGTAAATTTCCCATAACTATCAATTTTTAAAAAATATTTTTTTCTGTGGATCTACTAATACCTCCACTATTGATACCGTTACCCTAGGTGATTAATTTCGATTGAACATAAAAGTAGTTATATAGAAAAAGTTCAATATAACACTGATAGATAGAATAGGTTTTTACGATAAAGATGGTCATGAATGGGATTATTGATCCTCATGCGTTTCCTAACACATTCCCAACAAACTCGTGTCGATTTAGTTGTAGCATATCCAAATGCGACATGTTATATATACAATTTGCTACTAAACGTAGTACAAGAGTTTATTTCACGACGACCATCATCAAACATTGCATACTTAGTATGATTGTAATTGTTTATGACTTATTGGAGTCTTTCGAAACAAACAAACGTCTAAATTAGTGCCTTTTCTCATTTCGCCGTACATTAACCTCAATGATCACTTCTTATATCACTACTGTCAAGAATTTAATGATCACTACAAGGGCTCTCCGTTGTGGAAACGTTTGACTAATTATGCTATTATAGCGAAAGCAAGGCAAAACTCCGCAAAAAAAAACTATGTGGCACGTCCAACCATTTCAACGTTATGTGGCAATCAGCATATTTATGTGATTCTACCGCCAAGCTAATAACCTGGTTAGATCATTCCATATAATAACCTCCAATATAAGATAATAACCGTCTATGCCTAAGTGCAAGCATGACTTGTACCTAACGTATCTCAATGGGCGACGTCTTCTTCTGGTGCCCATATTGTTAACGTCCGACAACGCCATCGGTCGAAAACCGCAAAACCTACGTGCTTTTGTTTGACGAAAATTTTATGCATCCATCAACCCGGCATAATATCTCATCAGTGTTGTTTAGATATTACATATTAAGTACTTTTACTCATATAAAGCAATGCATTGTATTACATCGCCATGCGTCATCTGTTATTGCTGTCGCGTCCATGGGCACGCGGTGTCAAGTCTTTTCCTTTCCCGTCGAAGCTGCTGGTCCCCGATCGAAGCGAAGCCTTTTACGTTTGTTTGGGGCTCACAGTCGTAGTTCGCTTTGCGATTGTTTGTTTACTTTTGCACTGCACGGACGCGGCCGACGAGCGACGACTCATTTCAGGGGCAACCCAACCCAGCCGTAGAACCGCGACGTGACGCCTGCAGGGTAGCGATTATACGAAACATTGGAAACAGTAGCAACTTACTTGGGCTGGATGCGCGGTGCACACAAAGATTGTAAAAATGGAACTGACCAGTACGCGTCATGAATTTCAATTATGCTTCTATCAGTCTACTATGCGCAGTTTTGCGTATTGCTGTTAGTTGACACGACCTTAACTTTTGATAGATGAAGGTTGTGATACCGTCGTGTCGTAGCACGTGTTTTATTATCTATGTGCCCCTGTTGGGTTTTATTAGCAGGGGAAGCAGAGCGGTCATGGCCAGCCCATATAGTTGGAGTAATAATAAGCATATTAAATTTTCACGCCTGATACTTCATATTTATTTGTACCCAAAAAGAGCTTTATTTACCCCAACAATAAAAGTACATACTTAAAAAATTAATAGATTTTTTGTGTTTCTTTACCATTGTTCATGTTTCATTGTTTATGTTCATTTCTATCATTCGTTTTTTGTTTCTATTCTGAAACGTCATAGTTTTATTGTTTAACATATATTTTAGAATTCAGATTTCATCACAGAATGACCACTTATAGAAAATATATAAAAAAATATTTAAATGAAGATTCTTCATACGTTTGGACATTCTTCATCATTCTTTTAACATAACAAGGGGCTTGTTCTAAGAACGAATAACTGATCTGACGTCAATTCTTGTATACAATCCAGCTCATCCCGAAGGTTATAGCCCCAGGCTCTTAGTAATAAAAAAACACTCGTCATTCATCGTTAAGCTCACGAGTCTAGGGAACTTTACAACACATACAAGCCAAACTTGTTCGACGCTGCTTGCCTAATGAGCTAAAACAAGCGCTAGAGGAAGTAATTTAATAAATTTTAATAAAATCGATGTAAGCTGAATCCCATGCTTATTTGTTTTTGCAAGATGTTTTTCTCTGGTCTCAGCCTTTAATTATTACAGATTTTTTTTCTATTAATCGAGAGCTGTATGCAAATTTTGTTTTAACCAGAAACGTATGTACGTAACGGCTTCAAAACGATACGATGACTGGACATCAAATCTAATCGTAACTTCCAAAAATCTGCCAAAATGTGGACAGTTGACTGCTATGCAAAATGCTCTAATGAGATAAACATGTTTTGTTGATAAGCAACCTAACGTTTTGGCAGTTATTATACCGAGTTCGAAGTACAAAACAAATCCAAAATAAGCACGCTTTACATAATAAAAATAAAATTTAATCGCATCATCGGTTATTTTGACTCGTTCAGGAGCGTGCTATGTTTATTGCCACAAATAGCCCAATTCAAAATATACACAAAACTTTATCAATCATCATATCTCCCAAGAAATGTAAATTTTCAAATTTTGTTATTTATATTAATTTCGACGAACTTCCGCAAAACCTCAACCTATCTCCACACATATCTATTTGTCTTCCAATTGTGCAAACAAATATTGATAGTTTTTCGCCAGAATCCGGTTTATCGCTATCACAACAAGTCATGATGGCAGAATGTGTGCCAAGGCTGCTTCCGCGTGTGTCACACACCTACTCGCTCAAAATCGATGGGACGATAGGCAGCTATCAGCTCTTATCCCGAGCGAAGCGGTTAAAATTTCTTGGTCTGAATCGGTGGCGGATCGTAGTGATGTGTATGTGGCCATCTACCAATCTTTCGCCCAAATCTTCAGCAGTATAAACCTTTTTTTGTGCTCGAATTATAAGGGCGGAAACTTTTTTTTGTCTTTATTATCGAGACCGAGGGCGGAAACTATTTATTTAACGATAAACCGAGATGATACGGAGGTTGGGTTGGTATTCATTATATCTAAGATCAAAAAAGTTGAACGATAATTTTATAAAGCATTTAATAGGGTATAAGATTTGACTCTAAAAAACAATTGTATTGTGCAATTCTTGTTAGTTTTCTCAATCTTTCGATGGACGTTTTACTCTGCGATAGTTCACTTAGTGTTAGGAAATACTTAGGAGATTTGATCTCGTTGGATTTTTATCTCATTTTAAAATAGGATGCTGTGTAAAGTGATCCGAATTTTGACTTTTTTGCTTCCCTATGATTAGACGATTGCATTTGCTATTTTAATAGTCCTCCTAAATTTTTAGCTGATTTGGGTGTAATTTGATTGGGCACGTGCCGAATGAGAAGTGAAAGTGAAAAGTGAGAAGTGAAAAATGATAAGTAAAAAGTGAGAAGCTAAGTGATCAATGAAAGTGATAAGTGGAAAGTGATAAGTAATATTAGTGCTATATAAGTGATGATTGATAAGTGAGAATTGAGAAGTTAAAAGTAACAGGTGAGAAGTGAAAAGTGAGAAGTTGGTTTGAAAGATCCCTTGTTGAGAAGTTGAGAAGTTGGTTTGAAAGATCCCTTGAAAAAGGGATCGTTGGTTTGAGCCTTATTCCGGGCAAACGTCAATTGCCAAAGAAGGGAAAACATTCACCGATGCTTTATTCCGGGCAAACGCCCATTTTTAAAGAAGGGATCACACTCACCATTGCCTTATTCTGGGCAAATGCCTACTTTTAAAGAAGCAATCACATCCATCATCCAGGAGGAAACACATTAATCACTGCTTTTCACTGGACAAACCATGATTCCGATAAAGGGTAACAATTATCATTGCTCTATAGTTTATAGAGTCTATATTCAGCAAATGCATGCTTTCTATGAAAGATTTTTCTGATGCTGTTCATAATTATCCCAAATGCCCTTCATGTCGAATGACTAATGACTTTAGACCAAATAGTGTTATGTTAATGGCCTGCTTCATTCAGGGATATTTTCAGGGAAATGTCATATTCTGGGATATGTGTATCGGTAGGAATCATATTTTTGAGGAATTTGGGAAATTTGTTGTTGTTGCATTGTACAATGTCAAAGAACCTCGAATGAACTGAATAAGATGGATTTTAAATTAAATCGTTTTCTAAACAATACCCAACCCCAATAACCTCCCGCATTCCAAAAGTTTCTCCCAGCCTTTCTATAATGATTTTGGGCAGAGAATACGTGTTTAAAAATTTGGTTTGAATTGACCCATGCGGTAAAAAGGTATACTAAACTGTTCGTTTAATAAATATACTCTCTCTCCCATTCAGCTATCACACTCCTACCCAGTCTGATATAGTCTTCCTTAAACAGAGAATACACAAAGCAAGACCATGCTGAGGGTGGCTGGGTTCGATTCCCAGTGCAATTTTCGGATTATAAATTGTCTAGACTTCCCTATAATAAAATAAAAGTATCATCGTGTTAGCCTCATGATATACGAATGCAAAAGTGGTAACCTGGCTTAGAAACCTCGCAGTTAATAACTGTGGAAGTGCTTAATGAACACTAAGCTGCGAGGCGACTCTGTCCCAGTGTGGGAATGTAATGCCTAAGCATCCCTAACAACACTATCGTCGTCTCCTTACTATGAAGAATATGTGCTCCAAATTTGGTTGAAAACGGCCAATGGGTTCAGAAGTTACACTGAGTTGATCGATATCTAAGCAATACCCCTTCCCTCACATCCTCCCCGTTTTCCAAAGAGCATCCCTAACTGCCCTATCGTCGTCTCATAAAAATAAAGAATGTGTGTTCCAAATTTGGTTGAAATCGGCCAAGGGTTTCAAAAGGTACACTGAGTTGATCAATAATTTAGCAATACCACACCCCCCACATTAGGGTGGCTCAAATTAGTATGGGAAAAACTTTTTTCAATTTTTTGGATGGGCCGCCTTCTTATTCGGATCTATTTGATGCCCTGATGGTCTGGACAAAATTTCAGCCAAATCGGTAAACGTTTGGGCGGTGCTAAACTCGTTGGAAGTTTATATGCAAAAATGTATGCAGAAACATCCAAAAACAGTGAATTGCAGTTGGACGGCACAACTTACGATGAAGAACTTTTATACTCATTCAGATATTGAAGAATTTAATACATAATGTTATGCAGAAAACCGCGAGAAGATTAGAGTTTGCCCGGCGAAGTAATTAGTGTTTCTCTGAAGTGGGGTTTGAGCAAATTTCGTTTCTTTTACCTTTGAAAAGAAATAAATTCACCCCTACAACACTCCAGTAAAATGCTAATATCTTTGCCTAATAAACTCTAATCTTCTCGCGGTTTTCAGCATAACATTCTGTATTTAGTTCTACAAGAGCTGAATGAGTATCATTGCTCTTGATCGTAAATTGTGTCGTCCAACTGCAAATCACTGTTTTTGGATGTTTCTGCATACACATTTCCATATAAACTTCCAAACGTTGACCGATTTGGCTGAAATTTTGTCCAGAGCATCAGGGCATTAAATAGAACCGAACAAGAGGGCGGCCCATCAAAAAATTTAAAAAAGTGTTTTTTGAGCCACCCTACCCCACATCCTCCCTCTTTTCCAAAGAGCATCCCTAACCGGAAATCGGTCAATGGATTCAGAAGTTATGCTGGAACATACATACAAACATACAAACATTGAGTTTTATATATATAGATAAGTGAAAAGTAAAAAGTGAGAAGTGAAAAGCATGGTTTGAATCCACAGGAGAATAAAAACTTATCAACTTATCAAGACTGCCTATACGCTCTCGATAAATAACATATAGGGTGGTCGGTATTGGCCATTTTTAACAAAGACCGGTATTCGATATTGTGTGGAGTCATTAACGGTATTACCGGTAAAAGCAAAATTTTCCGTCTGCAATACCGCTACATAATTACTTGGCGAGCGTGGGGGGCATTCGAGAATAGAGAGATGCGGCCTTGTACATTGTTTTGTAACGTGAAATTGTTGATTTAGTGTTATCTGGGTGTTATATGTAAGCTAAACAAATGAAACCAGAAGCCCGACAAGTAACAAACCTCCCTCCATGATCTGAAAATTCTACGACTCAGGAATAATATGAATAGGGGTGATTCAAATATGACGACCACTACTTTATAAGGTTTCCAGACCCCCCTCCCTTACCCCTCTGTCACGCTTTTTTGTATAACGAATGTACACACTGTCACAAAATCTTGACCCCCCTCCCCCCTCAAATTGTGGACGTCATCTTTGAAGGACCCCTTATATTATAACTTCATTCCTCAAATTAGTTTCGTTCGACAGTATAACACAGAATAAGGGCGGTAGGTCATTTGACATGAAGTCGTTTGGTATAAAGGCCGTTTGGCATAATGGTCATTTGGTATAATAGTTGTGTAATCACCGGTTTCGGAAATTATGCATAATATGCTCAATTATTTATAATTGTTGTGTCTTGAACATTATAAGAGAGATGCTTTGATTTTTTTTTGTTTTAAATTAAAAATTGCCCGAAGGTTCCTGGTAGACTTCAGATTTTTTTACTATCTGCCTTTTCCACTTAACATCTTTTTACCTCTGGGTTACCTAAAAAGCATACTTTGTCGTTCATAAGTCTAAAAAGTATACGCTTCCAAAGGATGAATTTTCTCGGCATATGACAAAGGAAGATACGATTCCTTATTTCAAATAATGCATTTGCCCGGCATAACACCAGGGTTCCTATTTCAATGTATGCATTATTCAGTCCAAGGAAAGTGAAGATATAATTCCTTCTTTCAAAGGATGTATTTTCTCGGTGAAAGCAAAAGAGTATATAATTCATTTGTTAATCAAGGCATTTGCTCGGTTTAAGGCAAGGGAAGATATAATCCATTTTTCCAAAGGATGCATCTTCCCGATAGAAGGAAAGAGAAGAAATGGTCCCTTCTTTCAATTCAAACATTTGCTCGGTTAGAGGCATGGGAAGATTAGATTCCTTCATTCAGATGATCCATTTGCCCGGCAAAAGGTAAAAAACGACTTAGTTCCTTTATTCAATTCAGGCTTTTGCTCGGTTTAAGACAAAGGAACAATATGATTCCTTATTATTAATTATTATTCCTTCTTTAAACTCTAGCACTTGCTCGGTTTAATGCAAGGGAAGATATGATCCCTTCTTTTTGAAGAATGCATCTTCCCAGCAGACGGAAGATATTTTATTTATTATCAGACTAAGGCCGGAGTGGCCTGTGCTGCACATAAAAGTCTTCTCTATTCAGCTCGGTCTATGGCTGCACTTCGCCAACCACGTAGTCTGCGGAGGGTCCGCAAATCGTCCTCCACCTGATCGATCCACCTTGCCCGCTGTGCACCTCGCCTTCTTGTTCCCGTCGGATCGTTGTCGAGAACCATTTTTACCGGATTACTGTCTTACATTCTGGCTACGTGCCCGGCCCACCGCAGTCGTCCGATTTTCGCGGTGTGAACGATGGATGGTTCTCCCAACAGCTGATGCAACTCGTGGTTTATTCGCCTCCTCCACGTACCGTCAGCCATCTGCACCCCACCATAGATGGTACGCAGGTTGTGGGCAGCAGGGACTATGTCCAAGGGCTTGACGATCCCTCCCCAGGCCATCTGCGAGTTGTGGCGCCTGCCTAGGATATGGTGGGCCCTGGTGGTGGGTTTGACAGTGGGCCCTGTTAAACCTCTATAAAAAGCTGCATGAACCGCAAGTAGGTTCCGCCAAAGCGACCATGTGCCGCTCAAAGCGCACAAACCCAAGTCCTAGTGTTAGGTGGGACGCTAAACAGCCCTTGCACGACGGCCCTCCGACGAGACAGGAGGTTTGCGCAGGCCCAATAAGCCGCCTTTAAAAACAACCATTACGAACGACATAGAAGACGGAAGATATGGTTCATTCATTTGCCCGGCAGAAGGCAAGAAAGAAAATGGCTCCTTCTTTCTGTTCAGGCATTTGCTTGGTTTAAGGCAAAGGAAGATATTTCCCTTCTTTTAAAGGATGCATTTGCCCGGCGGATGGCAAGGGACGATATGGTTTATTTTTCAATTCAGGCATCTGCTCAGCTTAAGCAAAAGGAAGTGTTCAATGCAAGGGGATGATATGATCCCCTTCTTTAAATGTATGCATTTGCTACCTTTAAGACAAGCTAAAATATTATTTAAAGCAAGCTGAAATATTAAATCATATAAATTAGAATCCGTTTCCTAATAAAAGGGAGGAATGGGCATGCCCTAACATGAAAAACAAAACATCCCACCAATATGTCACATTAATATAAGGCTGATCTATCGTGATGATAGGTGCGTCAACATTTGAAATGTTCCCGTTTTGACAGGAAGCTTCTTTATTTTTAATTTGTCACGCCGTACAATCCCGCTTCCAATTATCATGTATTGCCCATATGGAGGAAACAAACGTAACTGAATGGCTCAACAAATCTTACTAAATAAATCACACAGTTTAAGTTACAATTATGCCAAATGACCTTATGCCCAACAACCATTATGCCAAACGGGGTACAATCCAGAATAGATCCCACTTGGCCCGTTTGAAGGGGTAAGTGGGTCCTAAAAGGTAAATTTATTTCTGTCACCACCAATACTTTTTGTTGTCCAATAGCTCGAGGGTGTGATTCAGCAGACGTAGATTAGGTACCAGCTGGTGTTTATGTTCTTTTTCTTCTCTTCTCCTTCAATATCTCTACATTACAAATGGAACTTGGTCTGCTTTTCAACTCAGTGTTCTATTAGCATTTCCATAGAAATTAATTGAAAACTTTTCTATGCCCGCCAATTGCACATTTCCACACATTTCCTCCCAAGGCTAACAGAAGACTGGAGGTGTTGATGGGTTGATGCATCGACCATGGTTGCTTCAGGCGCTATCTAACAGGTTCGGATATACGGGCTCTCCCATCACGCCGGTGTCTGTGAGCAGATTCCCACTCTACATTTCAGGACTTTAATCAAAATCTTTAAAATCACTTTCAATCAGATCAAGTTCAATGTTTCTAAAAAATACAAGGTTTCTTTTAGATTTTATGGAATCCCAGAATCATTTTGAAATGCTTGCAGTTTTTGCTTATCTAATACAAGATACATTTGGGAATCACAGGCTTTTTTATGAGGATTCATTTGGTATCAAACTAATTCTTTCGGAATGTTATAGTAGTACAACAATATATGTATGCTACCGCCGTCGGGGGGGACAGTGGGTCAAATGGGGGTAAGAATGGGTCACTGTTTCAACTACATAGAATACTTGTGGAATAGATTTAATCTATCTGAGGCCAAGAAAAATTATAAAAGACCTTTTTGAACGGTTTTGTTATCCGACCTTCAGACTGTCGGTGAGGGCGCTGACCCATGTCACCCTTCGATGACGGTATTTGAAATAAGTCTGAATTCATCGTAATGTCGCAAATTATTTCAAAACATTGATGTTGACAAAGTTCCCGAAATTTCAGAAATTCCGAAGGATTGTGTCATTGCACAATTTAAGAAGCTGTCCTCGGAATTCAGCAACAGCGACAATTACATCTCATTATAAATAACTGTAGTACTTTCTTTTGCTTCGTAGTCGGTTTAGGTCGAAAACCACTCAAGCGCATCTCATTCGTAAATCTTTGTTTTTAGTTCCATTGGACGTTGCATGCTAGTCCGAACTTTAGTGTCTTTAGCGTTTACCAAAGAGCAAAATGCTCACTGAAATAATAAAACGTGTAGCCAATTAAACCCATTGGAGACCACTGAGTTAAATCACTAACCTAAGCACCGGCGTCTTGAATTACCATAAAATTTAAATTACTAATAGGTGGTTCGAAACCCGAATCCCAAGAGGCGGTAACCAGATTGAACCAAGCGTCGAAATAATGATGGATCTCTACGGAAGATGTACTCGCGAATTCGGGCAGTCCACTATATTTTTCCTTATAAAAGCAAAATCAAAACAAGTTTGTGCCATCCTTCCAGTTTTCGAACGAAAGAAGGAAACTAACGAAAAAAAAAACGCCGGTTGACCTTGATCTTGGCGTACGCATATGCGCTTAGACAAAGACGTTGAACCTGGAACCGGTCGGCCAAGTCGGCGGCGGTGTGGCGGCGTGAGTTGGTTTTATGCAAAGTCCGGTCGTGTGTTGTGATGTCAATTTGATCAAACAATCTTCAATCGTATCGGCCACCCGCTTCTTCTCAGCGACTGTTTTAAATGACGACTAACGTCTCGAAATTATACCACATTTAGCGGCAGTATATCTTCCATTTGCTAAAAAGTCCTAAAAACGGAAAAATTATTGAAAACAAAAGACTATTAATAGGACAACATTCGATATTGACGTCATTGTGCGTCGTTCTGGGTCAGGCTGCTCTGTTGTCAAACAAAATGTTGTGTGATGAAATTCTCATTCCACCTGGTACTTTTGACCGCATGTTGAATGCGTCTTTAGTTTGTGTTACTGGTAAATAGGAAAAAAAATAGGAAAGTGAAGTTTTCTCATGATCAAATAAATAATAATGGAATTTTCAAAAGAACATTCAGAATATCTAATCTATTTCTTTGAAATTACTGGCAGGTATAGCTAGAACCTATAGAATAAAAGATTCCATAACAGCACAACATTTAATGAAACATAAACATGCTCGAAATATCTCCTCGACATTCCTCAGAATTTTTCATGAAAATTCCTCGGAAAGTTATTTAGATTTTCCTAGCCTAAAAGGAAAAATCTTAGGAATTTACATGTGAGTTCTTCTGAATGTCCTTGGGATTTTTTTTTTATTTTCATGGTAGTTGCCTCAATGTTCCACATCCTTAATTCCTGCTACAGGAATTCGCGGGAATGCTGTTTCAAGATGTTTTGTCAATTTTTACTTTAAGTATTCCGACCGGATTTGTCGTTGATCATCAGGTTTTCAGCTTTCTGTGAGACCAACACTCTATTTGATTTCGAGCGTTGATGAAGATCCAAACCCCAAAGTTATCAACAATTTCATGTGGGGTTCGATCAAAGTTAATTGCCTATTTCCGGGGATTAAACCACCCGACCTGGACATTAAATTTACAATGTTGTGAAAACTCATATGTGAATATGTACATTATGTGGAAGATATTGATTTGGAAAATGTATTAGAGGTAATCACTTTCCCTTCGATGGGATTCGAACCCATGACCCTACAGTACGCTAGACTGGTGCTTTAACCAACTAAGCTACGAAGGACCTCCGTCGGCCTTCGCAACCTAGCGGCTACGCTCCTCTAATGTGAAAGTGTACTATACACATGTGGAAGTGTTGGCTTGAGAAATGGATTGCGAGTGATTTGACTGTGCGTCTAATTTGGGAATCTCGAGCTCATTCAGTAGCCGCTAGGTTTCGAAGGTCGACGGAGGTCCTTCGTAGCTTAGTTGGTTAAAGCACCAGTCTAGCGTACTGTAGGGTCATGGGTTCGAATCCCATCGAAGGGAAAGTGATTACCTCCAATACATTTTCCAAATCAATATCTTCCACATAATGTACATATTCACATATGAGTTTTCACAACAATTTCATTTGGCTGAAAGCCGATAATTTGATTATTTGGGAATTACTCCTACTACAGTTCAGTGTGATTCCTCTTGCCATGAATTTTGAAGAATCTTTCGTCGAAAAGTTCAAAGGAACTCCTCCTTCAGAAATTTGGATGAATTCCTTCTTAGAGCATCCTGGGGAATCACTCACCCCAGCCCAGATATTCGGGACAATTCCTCAATCTTTTTTTATGTCTTTATTTGTGTGTTTTTTTAAATTGTACATTAAGTTCAACACAAAAATTCCTCATTTCTTCAATCTAAAACGCTGGTGTATTTCTCCTTCTCGTATTATGAGGAAATCTCCCATTACAAGTTCTGGGGAATGTCTTCTCCATGTATTCTGGGAGATTTCGTCTACAGAACTGATGAGCCCACATTGCCTACACTCACAATTCAAAGTGCATCAGCGCTCCCACCACAGTTCAATGGGGTCATCTGTGAGGAATATGTTCCTATAGGACCAGTCACAATGGTCCACAGAGCGAAATTAAGTGGAAATTAGTATTTTGAGCCTGAAATAGCAGAGTTAGAAAAAACCTTTGTTCCACAAAGTTGTTCCAAATAGTAAGAACTTTATCCGGATGTTGATGAAAATTAGGGTGGTCCTCATTTTCATGGAATGTAAAATCAACTTTTTTAATTGCAAGAATAGGGTGAACATTATTCTGTAAAGTTGTAGCCTAGCTAATTCCAATCATTTTGCTAAAAATGTTTTCTGTAGCTCTTAAATTGACGAATTTAAAGCATTTTTCTCATTTAGACTTAGGGTGGTCCCACATAAAACAGTTTTTCTGTTCTAACTTTTTTCTTCAAATTTCTCAGTTTAGTCGTCTTCGGACGACTTTTAGCGTTTTTGAGACGCAACTTTTCGTGATAGTAGCTTGTTGATATCTTTTGCAGATGAAAAGTTATTCGCATTTTGCCAAAAAAAAATGGGTTTTTTTAAATGGCAATATCTCTGGATGGCGCAGCCATAATTTCAATCTTTTAACACCATTTCAAAGAGTAAGCCCTAGAGTATATCATATCAAAAAATCAGGGAGGTGTTTTCTTGTATCTGAAGTGACATCGGTTTAAATTTGTTAATTTTTGCCTTTCTCGTACTTCAAGGTGTGACGAAAATACTCCAAAGACGATTTTATAATAGAGCACCAGAGATCCTTAGTGTTATAAACCAATCAACTAAGCTCGACGAGTTAAGTTGATGTAATTGTATGTTTGTATGTATGGCAAAAAAATTGCATTCACCTTTTGGGTATTTATCCTTGACCTTCCGGCACACATCGAGTAAAAGTGAAATATCTGTTTAGTCTGGTGACCAAGTTGAACCAAACCACCATTCCTCACAAAATTAGTTCTCTATCAATTGAGAAGATATTAGAAGTGATTAAATAGAAAACTCCGATAAATATGACTAAATAAAAGGTTCAAGGTGCACAAGGAAAAGTAATTAACAAGGTGGCTCAAAAACACTCTTTCAAATTTTTTGATTTCATATTGTTTATTTTATTTTTTTGTAATTTATTATTGGAATAATAATAAAGTCATAAAGTCACTTGTACTAATTGTATCAGATAGAACTAATTTTCAATAACTAACTGCATTGCTTTATCTGGTAATTCTGAATAATCTTTTCTTGAGACAATTCCAACATTATTCATCGAAATTACGGGGTCTGACGATAACAGCAACCTTCTGAAGACGTCTTCGATGTTTACCATTCTATTGAATTTTCTGGAGTGGAACTCTCGATATCTTCGAATACTTTTGTTCCTCGTTTCTTGTACTTCTTCGCTACACATTCCAACCGGAAGTATTGTGTATTTTATGATTGCCGCTCCATGTACCAACAGTTTATGAACTGTTGGGGACAATGTATACCAACCATAACGCTTCTCATACAAAGCTCTTGTCTCTTCTGCGTAAATCTCGAAAGATTTGTGATTGACTTTTGATTTAGAGTTTATAACGGTAAGAAGGATGAAGAAACGCTCTAACAAGCTCTCATCCAGACCGGTAATTTTCGCAGTGATTTTCCATTCACGAAAGAACTTGCGGGCTGTGTTCCCGTCATTTGAATTTCCACCACCGGGAACAGGTTCACTAATGCGTAATCCTGTTGCACAAAAAGGATGGATATAACTTAATCTACCGAATTACTAATATTTGTTATTACAGTACGTACCTAGTTCCGCTCGCATCTTGTTTCGAATTTCCGTTTCTCTAATTTTCACCGCTTCATTCGACTTGCTTACACGCCATGTTGGTTTATCAAGGGCAAGTCTATAGGAGACCTTTAAAAGCATTTCCATTGTTCTGATATATGCATGAAGAGGAGAAAATCCATATTTATATTTGCCTGGATCATCAGAATCTGAATCAATTCTGGAATTGTTCAAACATTTTCCTGACCTTCCACAGATGTAACAAGCTTGCGAATATGTTCCAGTTAAATCATTGACGACCTTTGTATCCATCATCGTAAACAGCATCTCTGTTTGAACGGATACCTCTCGATCCGCCACAGTTAATTTAATGTTTTTCAAATTTTGAATTTGCGAGTTCATCAACGAAACCTCGCGTTTCGTTAATTCGGCTGACTCTTTTGCAAACATTAATTTAATGGGTCTGCACAACGAAACGGATGAGGGCAGGTCATTGTTCCACACAATTTCATCAATTTCATCTGCTTCACGATGGCCAATCAACCTTAAAGGAACCATCGAGAAGGCGAATATCCGTGAATCGGAATATTCGTGTAATTCCTTATTCTCGTCTTCATCAAAAAAGCATTGCTTATACCTGGCGTGATTGCTGCTTCCGTCACAGCCCCACTTATAAGTAATTGTGTACCCATCATACGGTCCACTATTTGAAAGTAATTCTTTACTATCCACGCTTTCCAGAAGGCGCTTCGAGGTATGCTCGACAAGCTCTTGTAACGGCACTTCTGCAGCTGATGGATTTATAGAAAGACCTATCAGAAATTTTCATTAGTATTTATCATGTACTATGGATTAGTTATTTTGTATACCTGTAGGATAACACAACTTTTTGCTTCGACCAGTTTGTTATACGCTGGAAATATATCGACGCCTTTGACGATAGTTTGCTGTCTGATATTCGAATACTGAGCTTTAGAAAATCATTTTGCATAAAAATGCAAGAGCTTCCTCCGCTGTTAGAGCTACAACATCTTGATTTGAACGTTCTGCCGAACGCTGCAGCTCGAATGCTGCATCAGGGTTTTCTGACAATTTTTGAATCAATTTCCCAGCTTTACGAAACCCTGCCCGGGCTACGGAAGTCGCAGCAGCAAACAAAATCTCCTCCATTGAAAATTGATGTATGGACTCAATCCGCTTTTTCTTTGTTTTGGATGTCAAAGCAGCGAAAGTTTTTGAAGTACGGCAGCCAGATGATTTTGAAGGAGAATGGATATCGACTACAAATTCTCCTGCGATCCAAGCTTCGTTCAACTTGAAAAAATGGTCCCGTTTCCGGCCAGCTTCTCGCCATAGCTTTCGGAATTTCAGCAACACGAGGCTTAGCTTCTTTTTCACCAAATTTTCGTTTACTTCTAGGGAAATTCGATTCTTTACAAATTCTAGTAAATTTTTCAGTGTGAAAAAAAGAAGGAAGATGAGATCGGCCAGCTGAATCACTGTTGAAAAAGTATTATCGTTATTTGAATGTCAGCTCTCCAGAAAGTGACCTTACCTTGCTTCATTATGTAACGTTCTGACAATTCTGAGTGGAAAAGATCACAGCTTGCTATTATTCATCACATTCGAGATCAAATATACAGTTTTGATGCAAATATCAGGCACTTGAAGCTACTAAAGGGTCTTAATCAATAGAAGTAATCATACTTATGATATGCATAAAAGAAATATATTGTCCAAGATAGGAAATTGTAAATAAGCAATAAATAAATAAAGTAAAAAATCCCATAATTCAAAATTTTGGAAACATAAATAATTTAAAAAAAAATCATAAAAAGGCATTAGTCATTTTGAACTGAAAATAACAATTATGCAAGAATAATTTTCCACAAAGAAATCGAAATTCTTCTTTGGAAAAATATAATTTTCTTAATTAAAACAATAAACAATTGCAAAATTTTCCATAACATTTTTTTTCTATATACATTGTAAACATTCCACAAAAAAAATTATATGGAGAAGAAAATAGGAAAACTACATAAAAGATAAAAAATCAATTAAATAAAATCAAATTTTTCTTGAACAATAAACACTCCCAAAGCAGGGGTCATTCATGCAAATTATGCTCCGTTTTATTGTTTTCTGTATTTTCAATGAAAATTTTTATTTAATTTTATTGTTCTTCATTGATTTCAGTAATTTTTTTAAAATTTTTATGGAATATACAATCATTTTGTGGAAATTTTAGCAGTTTTTATTTCTATTCTGGTTTATTTATGGAAGTTTTGTTTTTTTTTTCTGGAAATTACATAAACAATAAACACTCCCAAAGAATGGGTCATTCATGGAAATTATGCTCAGTTTTATTATTGTACATTTTTTCTACAACCGCAATTTTTATATTCAAAATTGCTAATATACCTTTGGATCTTGGAAAATAGATAGAGATTGATAATTTTGTGAGGAATGGTGGTTTGGTGCAACTTGGTCACCAGACTAAACAGATATTTCACTTTATCTCGATGTGTGCCAGAAGCTCATGTATAAATAACAGAAAGTTGAATGAAATTTTTTGCCATACTTACAAACATACAATTACATCAACTTAACTCGTCGAGTTTAGTTGATTGGTTTATAACACTAAGGATCTCTGGTGCTCTATTATAAAATCGTCTTTGGAGTATTTTCGTCACACCTTGAAGTACGAGAAAGGCAAAAATTAACAAATTTAAACCGATGTCACTTTAGATACAAGAAAAACACCTCCCTGATTTTTTGATATGATATACTCTAGGGCTTACTCTTTGAAATGGTGTTAAAAGATTGAAATTATGGCTGCGCCATCCAGAGATATTGCCATTTAAAAAACCCATTTTTTTGGCAAATGCGAATAACTTTTCATCTGCAAAGATATCAACAAGCTACTATCACGAAAAGTTGCGTCTCGAAAAGCTCTAAAAGTCGTCCAAAGACGACTAAACTGAGAAATTTGAAGAAAAAGTTAGAACAGAAAAACTGTTTTTGTGGGACCACCCTAAGTCTAAATGAGAAAATGCTCTAAATTCGTCAATTTAAGAGCTACAGAACATTTTTTTAGCAAAATGATTGGAATTAGCTAGCCTACAACTTTACAGAATAATGTTCACCCCTATTCTTGCAATTAAAAAAGTTGATTTTTACATTTCATGAAAATGAGGACCACCCTAATTTTCATCAACATCCTGATAAAGTTCTTACTATTTGGAACAACTTTGTGGAACAAAGGTTTTTTCTAACTCTGCTATTTCAGGCTCAAAATACTAATTTCCACTTAATTTCGCTCTGTGGACCATTGTGCAGTGGTCGGGAGCTTCGGAGCTCAGGTTGGTTTGCTGACTTTGTAGTTCCTTATAGAGCACTTTCTGCTGCTGTTGAATTTCAACAGGTATCATCTAGCTATAAAGCAACCTGTGGACATCCGCATGAGTCGGAATGGAGAAAGGCGATCAATGATAAACTGAGATCAACACATCAAAGACGGAGTACATGATAGGAAGATGCTCAACAGAGGACAATGTAAGCCACCAATGCTCTGTCGGAACCTCTAAACTAATTTTTAGAATCTTGGGTTGGTCTACAATTCTACATAAAGGCTTCAGATGCGATTAGCTTTCATATAAAGCTTGAGCACCATGACATCTCGAACATTTTTTTTGACACCCTAGTGCATATGTGCATAAGATAACGATAATCACCCTCCGCCTAATCTCCATCCAAGCCTTCTTAGCTGTTTGCAGGGGATAACATAGATTTATTGAGTTCTGCTTCGTTATGCATTTTAACGCGTGAGGTAACTTAGTATTATTCGATAGTTTTTATATGATGATTGAAATAAAAAAAAATCCAGGAATCTCATTGTAAAGGGGATGCAATAAATAACACTAGTCAACAGTGTTTTACTCCCTTCTACCATTTTCAGTGTACTTGAAAGATTTTTCTTCGCTGAATTCAGTCTTGTACTCAGATTTTTTGTAACACGTCCAGTTTTTAAGAAAAACGGGTTTAAATTCACAAAACTACGTATTCTTATGGTAATTTGGATTCTCTGTTCTGTAAAGCTGGTTTTCGACTTATAACTTTGCGAATGAGGTTTGAATTATATAGAAGAAATCGCACATGATCCAAGTAAGTTGTTGAATCGTACTTGAGACGTTCATTTGTTGTGAAAAACGGAATTTATTTCGCAAAAGTGGAATGGAAATGGAAATTTGGATTCTCTGGTCTGCAAAGTTCAATTTTGGCTTCTCACTTTGAGAATTAAGTTTAAATATCGTAGAAAAGGCCTTGCATGATGCATGCGGTTTGTTGAATTTTATTTGGCACGTACATTTGTTGTGAAAAACGGAATTTAATTCACAAAAGTACGAATTTTCATAGAAATTTGGTCTCTCTCTGCAAAGCTGAATTTCGGCTCCTCACTTTTAGAATAAAGTTTGAATTTGGTGAAATGGGCCTTGTAGAATGTATGTGGGTTGCTGGATTTCATTTAGCACGTTTATTTGTTGTGTAAAACGGAATTTAATTCACAAAAGTACGTATTTTCATAGAAATTTGGTTTCTCTGTTCTGCGAAGTTCAATTTTTGCTTCTCACTTTGAGAATTAAGTTTGAATTTTGTAGAATAGCCCTTGCAGAATGCATATGGTTTGTTGGATTTTATTTGGTTCGTACAATTGGTGCTTAAAAACGGAATTTAATTCACAAAACTACGTATTTTCAAAGAAATTTGGATTTTTCCCGGGTAGAAGCCGTGATATTGATAACAAAACATGACATTAACTTGTTTGAAATAAGAGTAAAAATAACAAGCGAAAATAACAAAAAATTGCACCGAAATATAATAAAAAAACGGATTTTGCTATTAACAAAAACAAACTAATAGCTCAAGACATTAATAAGTTCTTGTTAATGGCAAAACCTGATATTTTTATAATATTTCGGCGCAATTTTTTAGTAATTTTTGCTAATTACTAAAGTAAAAGAGTAAAAATAATTACTCTTATTTCAAACAAGTTAATATCATGTTTTGTTATCAATATCATGTTTTACTGTTAATGAGCAATTTTCGTCTACCCGGGTTTGCTCTTCAAAGCAGTATTTCGGCTTCGCACTTTGAGAATTAGGTTGGAATATAATAGAATAAGCCTTGTAGATTGCAAATGGTTTGTTGGATTCCATTTCTCAAGTACATTTGTTGCTAAAAACGGAATTTAATTCACGAAAGAACGTATTTTCATAGAAATTTGGTTTCTCTCCTCTGCAAAGCCGAAAAATCCGTTTTTCACAACAAATCTATGCCAAATCCAACCAACCATATGCATTCTGCAAGGCCTATTCTACAAAATTTAAACTTTATTCTCAAAATGAGGAGCCGAAATACAGCTTTGCAGAGGAGAGAAACCAAATTTCTATGAAAATACGTACTTTTGTGAATTAAATTCCGTTATTCACAACAAATGAACGTGCCAAATGAAATCCAAAAACCTACATGCATTATACAAGGCCCATTCTAAACAATTCAAACTTCATTCTCCAAGTGAGAGGCCAAAACATATCTTTACAGAGCAGAGAAACCAAATTCTATGAAAATACGTACTTTTGTGAAATAAAATGCGTTTATCTCAAAAACTGGACGTGTTACAGAAAATATGAATACGTATCTGAATTCAGCGTAAAAAAATCTATTGAATACATTGAAATTAGTTGAAGGGAGCGAAAAAAAGTTTAATTTTGTTGGATAGTTATAGATAGTTGGATTATAATCGATGGTTTTCAAACTGAAAAAAATATTGCAGAGTAAAAATAATTGTTGTAGGGGTCCCTCGCTAGATTTTTTTTTCAAATGGTCACGAAATAAAAGCTGAAGAGCTGTATTTTCTTGTAGTGAAAGTTTTGGGGATGAATTTTTTTTTGTCATAAAGGTCTCCCATACTCACGCCGTGCAAACATTTGAAAACGGGTGTTGTTTTGGGATGTTTTAGGAAATGTTTGAAAAATAATAATGCCCCGATCTACGCCGATCTCAAAAGCATTTACACCGCGTTGGTCTAAATAGAGATGATTTCTTCTTTCTATTCGCTCCAAAAATAATCATAACTGCATCACTCCACAATTCTTATTCATCAAGCAAACAGCTCTATTATATGTACCCTCAAGCCAAACGACCATTATGTCAAACATCTTCAAACCAAATCGGGTGCATATCCACACCAGTAAAAATACGAAAAATACACGCAGACTGTACAGTGTCTTAGAAAGTAAAAGCACGATTTATAAATAACAATACGACTTTGTTGATGGAGTCCGCTTCATTAATATGCTTTCATGCCTTTGTCAAAGCCCAAAAAGTTTCAATAGGAATTTCCTGGGAATAGTTTAGAGAATCCATCTCCTTGACTCATTTTGCCTTGTACCAGATTACCGTGTCCATCGCGTAATACACTGATAAACCGGCATAGGCGTAACTAGAGTCTCGGTCTAGGGGGGGCCATGGTACCAGCTGGTGGGATGTAATTTTCAAAGGCGATTTAAACACTGTGCGTATGGATTGCAATAGAAATTGATTGACTAAGTTTATCGCTCATTCGTCCTAGAACTAACATAAAAAAATCGCGAATAATACAATTGATTTCCAATGATGCTGTGATTGCTTCAAAACGCTGTGTCTGTGTCAACTTGTCTTCTCCATGTTACTAAATGTGGATAAGTGTGTAATCTAAGATTCAAGAAACTTTTTCGAATTATCTATAAATGAAATTCGATATGAGTATATTTCTGAAAGTTTTCAAGCATTTCCATGATTACTTAATGCATAAAGATCTCGATTTTTTTGAAACTTGGAATTTTTGAAACTCTTTAGATGTGGAACAAATTCCACGAAATTTTGTCATAATCAATATAAGTATTCATGTTGAAGTGTTGAATTCTGATCCAATTAATATAGCGTTTTAGCTGGTCATCAGACTGCATAGCCGATAAACAATTCAACAAGTTAATTACAGTCGATAACCACCTCCACGATAAGTATTCATGCAATTCCAAAATGTATGCTATGTGCCGAAATAGTTAAGTACCGATGAACACAAATTTGGAATCCTAAAGTGTTTTTTATAAGTCATAAATTCCATGAGAAATGTTTTCTGATACGAACTGGTTTCTAAATCTATTTTTTTTATCCTAAAAAACAAATTCTAACTAAAGCAGGCACAAAAGAGTTTTCCGATGATCCTTATGAAATCGCCAAAAAATTAAATGGAACAAGATCTTTTGAGGATTATAAAAATATTTCTTTAATGCAATCTCTGTTGTGAGTGCGAGGGTTGCCTAAGTTTTGTCCTAATACTTTCAATGGAATGCGTTGTTGATTTTTCTGTCATTATTGTAACAAAGATTCTTAAGTTTTATAATTTTATATCTTTCTGTGCCAGAATTATATAGCGAGAGCAAAAAGCTCCATAGGAATTTGATCAACTGTTTTGCGGCATACCTTGCGATTAACTCGAAGATTTTCGAAAGAATGGTCGTTCGAAATTTCATTGACCGGATTTGTGTACATGTGCCCTGTGTAGTTGCTTCAGTCTTTTTTGAAGCGGATGGTAGTTTAATAGATAAGAAATATTTATATCTTAATTCAATTATGTTTTTATGTTTCTGCGACCAGGATACTAGTCAAACAAATGCAGAACAAATTTATTATTTTAAGCTAGCAACTGAATTGGAAGCGGCATTGATTTTAGCTTAAAAATCGAGAAAATGTTCCCGGGGGTCCAACTTAAATATTTCGATGCTTTGCTGAACAAATGGTCATAGATGTGATAACGCAACAAAAAATATGTTTATAGAATTCATAATCAAAATTAAGAAATATGTAGGAAATATGTAAATGAAATAAAAACTGACTAAGTTGGAATTACTTTTCAAAATTTTCTGGGGGGGGCCACAAGTAGGTCTGGAGGGGGCCAGGCCCCCCGGCCCCCCCTTATTTACGCCAATGTAAACCGGTCAAAATAGTACTGAGTTATGATGCTTTCGGATAATGGACAGCAACAGCAACCAGAATTTTTGAACGTACACATCAACTTTTGGAATGGACAACTGCAAACGCTGCAAATGGTTTTGAGAGCATTCCACGCTTACAAATTGCTTGCAAAATCATTGCCTTTTTACAGAATTTTCCTAAATTAACTTGTTATCAACATCGTCAATACTTTACCACCATGGATCATGTTGAACTGGTCCCGTGAAAGCATCTTGTAATCTGATTTCACTTATGGTTCATCATCATCAGCACCTTGCATAACGATCTGCCACACAAAAGTTTATCGTATAACTCATGGTTTCCCAAACTGTGGGTCGCGACCCCCAGGCTATTCGTGGGTTGATCTATGGTGTGTCGCGAAAGACAAATCTTGATTCAAACTTTTGATCCTACTTTATCCCATAAATTTATACCAGCTTTTAGATAAGGATTTAAGTAATAAATAGATCATTGGAGAATAACAAATTTTATGAAGTCAATAGCAAATAAAATGAAGTACAATACAATCCAAATCTAACCTGAATTCAAATAAAGAATAATTCAATTCAAATCCAATCGAAATCCAACCAAAGTTTTCAATGGTCCTGCATATATCATGAGTTATATCAAATCAAAAATTAATATATGTTCAAAAATCAAACAATTATGTTTCAATTATAAATCAAACATTAATGAGATTTCAGCAAATACAATGGTGGGGTATGAAGTAATTTATTATGATTTGTGCAATTTAACGAGAACGAACTTATCCGATTTCTACAAATCAATGCATTTTGGTACCTGGTGGGTCGCAAGCAACATGGGATTCATATCCTAAAAGTTTGGGAACCTCTAACTTATGAGTACATGTTCTGACATATGTGGCATGTTATTCAATTCTTTTTTTCTTCTGCTTCCTGAAAGTCTGTAGTTCATTTTATGTCTTGTTTGGTCGACTTTATTATTCGATGTTCTCAGATTTTTTTCAAATCTTGAACTGAAGAACCCTTTATATGGGAAAAGTTTGAACGATTTTTCGATCGAGCGTATGGCTCATTGGGACCGCTTTACGTTCAGATTTTTTAATGTTCTGAAAACTACTTATCATATACTTCCGATTCGCATTGCAAACTGCTCCGATGCTCTTAGCCTTTATTTTCGCCATTTGAATTAGTGGATGTTGGGAATAGTGCACCATTCGTGCAAGGCCCCATACAAAGTGGTGGCCAATAATATTTTTTTGGCTTTTCTGCATTTTTTATTATATTCTAGTAATATTAGCATAAGATTAATCATATTTATGCATTTTCATCGCATCCGAAAGGCTTAGCTAGTATTTAACCCAGTAATGAGCTACGTACTCTTGAACAATAAACTTGAACGATTGTTTTTAATTTTAGGGCCAGTTCAAATGCAAATCAAAACTAGAATAAGGTTGCTGTGCATAAGATTAAATAGGAGAGGTACAGGTGGAAGCCCAGCCTCCTCCACCTTGCATCCGCCCCCCTTACCAAGATCTGACCGCTTCCCCATTTTTTAATTATGTTGTATAAGAGTATTGTTTTATCAATCAGGTATTTTGGTGAAGAAATATTTCTCTTCCAAACCGTACCCCCCCCCCCCCCCCAAAAACTTATCTGCACCGCCTCCCCATACTGGAGATATTTTTTCCGTACAAATAAATCATTCAAACTAGTCGAAAGATTATTTTTTAATATGTTTCCATTATTTTTACATATTTAACTAAGTCAATTTTTCATACTGCAAACTGTTCCGATCTCCATCTCACTGAACATATATTTATCTCATCGCGAAACAAATAAATTCGGCACCAATTTCATCGCTTCTAGATCTAATACCTTTTCTTTGCTTTGTTTTTGATGGGATGAACATCGGCGCCATGAGCAGTTCCCCTACTACAAAACTAAACATAATTTTTATTGATAAATTGTTATAATAAATTTTTGTTATTAACTTTCTCTTAAAACTAAACCAAATTTACGTGCAATTAATGTAAAATGGCACCTGGACAGAGATAACTTTTTAGTCCAGTTGGGTAGATACAGTTTCTATATGGAATGATAATTTTCGGTCCGTTTTTCCCTATTTTAACAAAAATAATAATTAAGTGTGCAACATTTTTAAGACTAAATTTGACATTTAACAGCTTCATCTTCCAAGCATTGTTTAATTTGAAGTTTTGCCTTTCTTGTACAAAGTTGTACCAAAAAGCTATATGATTATTCCAAAAATGAACTTTTGATAGAAGGCCCGGAGACACATAATGTTATATACCGATCGACTCAGCTCGACAAACCGAGATGATGTCTGTATGTGTGTATGTGTACATATTTTGTAGACACACTTCTTGGAACTTAGTTGCATTCGACGCGGAATGCGGTCCCATTGTTTGATATTGAAAATTGGCTCGATCCGATATTGCATTTCGGAATTATTGAAAAATCTTTGTTTTTCCCAAGGCCACCTTCTAAAATAAAATTTTCATGTATGGTGAAAATGCATAGTAATTAATACAAAAACATGTAACATGATAGAAAAAATGCGATCTATTCCCCTAAAGTGCTTTTTTGACCTTTCTTATGTAATTTTTTCAATACATTTTACGATTCACGAGAAAGGCATCATCGCCACTAGGGGGATTAATCTGGGTTTTTTAAACACATTTTACGATGCACAAGAAAGGCATCATCCCCGCCAAGTGGATTAAATTGGGTTTTTGTTATGCTCGATAATCGTAATTAACAAAGAAAAAAATTAAATAATTTTAAAAAATACTTTTTTCGATCTTTTTCAATCACCGATGGACATCCACACGTCCTGAGGCGGTGACGTCCATACGCCCAGGCCAGCTCACCTTCTCAGTTACCTCAGGGTCGGCTTTGGACCGGGGAAAACCGAGTAACCCTATACTTACCTTCTGCTATCTATAGCGAACCAGGGAGAGGCCTATAATTGTGCTGGGGATTGGTCATGTACTAGTTAGATAAAACAAAATGCATAATCGAGACATCAAATCTATATTCTCAGACAAAGGGGGGGGGGGGTTACAATGTTCTGATTCTTACAATGCTTGTTTTTTGTTGGGGCCCATTGTTGCTGGAGGAGAGATCACGTTGTTGGGGGAGAGATGACGGAGACATACCTGGGACCACGTGTCCGATGATGTGGTACTCGTAGAATGAGCGACGCTTGACGATCTGACGATCGACCGGATTGGCAACTTTCAATTCGCAGAGATGCGTGCCGTGGCAAACACGGCTATTATTTGCAGGGTTGAAGAATATTCGCTTTACCGTTGACGGTAGGCACAGGAATGTGAGTGTCCGGTTGTTTGTTAATCCGGGGTCCAGGACGTCGCGTGAGCCGGTGGCAGATCAGAGCGAACAACACACGAAACTCTCCATCCAAACGTGTGGTTGGCTTCCTATCCCGGACTTAAGTCCTCGAGCTCAAGCGCGCCATCTCTCTTCTTCCCTTCATCATCCTCGACACCTCCCATCTCCTCCCCTCCATCATCCTGCTCCATTATATAGTCCTCCATTCCTCGGCAAAATGCCAAATTTAGTATTGTCGTACTCTAAGCTGCTCCCAAGGGCCTCATACGCCTGTCACTGGCGAACAAAGCTCGTATACTCTGCATCGAAGCTTAGAACTGGTGTTAGGGCGCAATCGTTAATGCGAACATTTTTATATTCGGTTAGTTACTGCAAATAAATTCTTTTTCGAGTCCCTATAATCTAGCAGGTATCTCAAGCATACCACATCGTTATAATGCTGCATGATTGAGTGTTTAATTTTGTTAAAATATCGAAATCAAAAGTGTGCATAAAAATTGCCTCGCCATAACAAAAAGGTGGTAGAGAATTAACACTGTTGTTTACAGTTTAGAACCAAATCCAGATGTCGCACATGTTGGAGTAGGGATTCAGTGCTCCGCCTTCTCCCCCTGGCTGCTCCCCATTCGGTTCAGTTTACATATAACGAGGGGTTCATGATTTTGATAAACTAGATTTAAATTTATTTATTTTTCAGGGGTTCTCAAATACTTCTCTTAACTAATGTTTATGTTTTTTTTCATTTATCGGCAATTTATCATAATATAATTTATTTATTTAACTAACTAATTTTAAGACCTTTCATTGTTACCGATTCTGTCGGTAACACTTTGTGCCAAAATGACGCTCATCCGCAGCTATCCGCAGTTGGATTCTTGTTCCGCAGATAGTATAGACCCCAAACTAAACTGTGGTGGTGGTCTCTTGAGACTGCTCGGCCCTGCTCGTTAGATATAGCCCAACAAAACAATACATTTTTTCAATAATTACACAATTTTTGCCAATTTTTATTAGCCGTGTATCCTCAACAGCATACTCATTTTATAGTTTAGACAATTATCTTTCCAACGGTGTATCAAATAAAAAATTAGACCGTTATTCGCTGAAAAAATTGCATTTTTTCAACAATTTTCACAATGTTCCTAAGTCTGATGTCTGTGGCGCAACGAGTTTTTATCACAGAGGGCTGAAATTTTGGGAATCTAGGTTTGAACTATCCGTCTATCAAATGGTATACAAGACAAGTCATTCAAAGCAAGTCAATTTTTTGATTTTTGGCCACCACTTTCCCCATAGTGATGTTGGCGCTTTTCAAGGGAATAGCTTCGCTTTTCCACAAAGCGACAGATTCCAATGTAAACAATGATGCTCAATGATTACCAGTTATTTAAACTCCATGTGAAAACGAAAGGAGCGCATTAAAATCGTGCTTATACTTTATGGGACACCTTATAAACAAGCAAGACTGCATGAGTGATCCAGGACCGTGTGAGTCCGGAAGGTTAAAGTTAAACGTTTTTCACTCCGTTTAAAGTTACTTTGTAGGTAGTCGACAGGGCGTTACAAAAGCTATGATTGTGTTTATACAATAATTGCCTGTCATTATGCTCAAAAATGATCACCTGTCTTTGTAGATATATTTCTTTTCAAGGTTGTTTGTACAGCATTTAAAATTCCAACAAATATGTCTATTACAAAAAGCAAGAGCGAACTCCGAACCTAATCTAATTCCACATGAGTGCGCATTATTATTTAAATTCGCCATTCAAGGCGCTATATTGTTAGCCATCATATAAGTAAACTAGTCAAGGTCGACACAGTTTTGGCGTTTTAAATTTCCATCAAGTGCAACCCATCACCACGTTTATTGTGCGATGATCTGTTTTGACATAGATTCACTACACCCCACACTGAGAGATTTGCTGGTTGAACTAAGAAGTCTCTCAGCCCCAAGTACCTCTACCTCTACCTACTGTGGCATCTTGGGGTTGATGATCACTTATATTACTTTGGCGTAACTCACTCGACCGCCACCTTTGCAAGCCAAACCATTCACCGCATGTTTAATAGATGATTCAGATGATTTGGGTCGGCAACACGTGATGACAAATCGTTTTCAATTGATGTATTCTCCGCTATTTATCAATCGAAACCTAAACAATTTTGAGGCTTATTTAGTATGTGTGTGTAATACGTGTGTTGCGTATTTTGCACCGCAAGTGCGAGCTATTTTTTACTTATATTGCCGTGGTCAAATTGAGAGTAATTACCCCTCACCTGGCTAGTTATCCAGTTGTGGATACCAAGAGATGTAGTTATGTAACATTCAATGGACCAATATGTTTACGGTCATTATCAAATACACGCCTCAATTGTAGTAATAAAATTACCAGTTCAGATTGCTTAGTTCAATTACTTTATTTTACCTTTCCTTCCATTCATTACACCCACATGAAATTATTTGTACCAACAGATACGTATTTGCAGATCAGTTTCCTACTTTAAGCATGCTCTCTTTCATTGAATGAATGGAAGTCAAAAACAACAGTACAAAAGCTCTATTTTGAACAATGATAGGTCAAAACCTGCCAAATACTAATTTTCCACAACTTTTCTATATTCTCCACACAATGCACTGAATTGTAAGAAATTCGATATTTTCCCAAACTTGTTTAATTTTACCCCTTATAAATGTTCACGCCGGAAAGGTTTATCTGTTATGAGAGTTCTTATTATAACGAATACGTAACAATCAACAGGGCAAAGTTGCATGTTCTATGCAATAGAAAGAAACACAACAAAGTTACCTTCCAATCAGCTGTTGCGCATTGGTTTATTCATTGCTGTTTCATGTGAAGGTCATCTTACTGGTTTACATTGGTTGGGGCATTGGCCTATAAAATCTCCCAATCAGTTAGTGCTGCGCTGTACTGATTAGGCGTCATAAAACAGACCGTGCCCGTGCGTGCAGTTGCACGATTGATTAGTTAATGCTTTTATTTGAACGGTCTACCTAACAAATATCGCCGGAGGCCCATGGTTAAAGTTAGACAAAACAATGTAAAAAAATAACAATCAAACTATAAACACATTGTTTCCATGACTGTTGCAAAATGAACAAATTGTAGAAAACCGTTTCGAATCCCTTTCTGATAATCTCTCTATTTTACGATTTCAGGTTTACTCTGTCTGGTAGCCTCACACCAGCACAATCATCAGCACTGCGCTTTCTCAGATCACACTCATTGCTGCAGCCAAATCAGAGCAGAGACCCATTCAAAGGGACACAATCAGCTGCGAAGGTTCCATGTTTCATCCACATGTGCAAAATCTTCCAAGGATGACTCAAACACGCCTGGGTCCGGTTCGGGTGGTTCATCAGCGTCTAGCTCCGGTGGCGGCAAGGATGGCAATGGTAAGGAACCTCCAAATAAAAAGAATGTTCTTTCCTGTCCAAAGTGTGGTGATCCCTGCACTCATGTCGAAACTTTCGTTAGCTCCACGAGGTTCGTGAAGTGCGAAAAATGTCATCACTTTTTTGTGGTGCTAAGTGAAGTGGATTCGAAGAAGACCATGAAAGACACGGAAACCAAAGGGCAACGAAAGCCTCCTCCACCGCCGAAAAAGATCATGGAATATCTCGATCGACACGTCGTTGGTCAAGAGCTTGCCAAGAAAGTCCTCTCCGTGGCCGTGTACAACCATTACAAACGGATCTATCACAATCTGCCGCCCCCGGCGAGCAGTGGCGGACAGTCTGGTGCGCAGCAAATAGATGCCATGTCCCGCAGTGGTGACCTGCTTCACATCTCCGGCATCGGTCACACCATGATGAGTTCGGCTCCCTCAGAAGTACCTCGTCCGCCTATGGCTTCATCAAACGCATCGCAAGCACACCACCCGGGTTCAGAGCTGCTTGACAAGAAAACCCACGAGCTCAGACTGGAGAAAAGCAACATTCTAATGCTAGGCCCGACCGGTTCGGGTAAAACACTTCTAGCGCAAACTATTGCCAAGTGTTTGGACGTCCCGTTTGCCATTTGTGATTGCACCACGCTGACACAAGCTGGCTACGTTGGAGAGGACATCGAAAGTGTGATCGCCAAACTGCTTCAGGATGCCAATTACAGGTACAGATTGACATATTCATGATTTTTAGCGAATTGTATAATACTGCCGTCATACGCATATTTGTCCCATGTTTGCTAGGATTCCCTATATACATGGGACAATTATGCGTATAACGGTAGTATAGAGAGTAGACACGATACCAATCACGACTATTTTGTTTTAGTGTGGAACGAGCACAGACCGGAATCGTATTTCTGGATGAAGTCGATAAGATTGGTGCCGTTCCCGGGATTCACCAGCTCCGCGATGTTGGTGGTGAGGGTGTTCAACAAGGCATGCTAAAAATGCTGGAAGGTACAATCGTGAATGTGCCCGAACGGAATTCGCCACGGAAGTTAAGAGGCGAAACTGTTCAGGTGGATACGACTAATATTTTGTTCGTGGCTTCCGGTGCGTACACGGGACTGGACCGGTTGATTGCCAGGCGACTGAATGAGAAGGTAGGTAGAATTATTGACAGTTGAAATTTATAGAAAAGTTCTACCAATTGACAAACAACATTTTTTATGTTATGGCACAATTGCAAAGGCATGAAATTCTTAGACATTTGTTTTACATTTTGTTCATTTTCTATTATTATATCAATACATACTGCAAAATTTATTTCCTGCAATACTCTGGTCTCGATTTTTACCCGGATTGATTCCATCAATTTATCGGTTCATTTTTGACGGTTAGAGTCACTTGGCCGAAAGGATCATTTGGCAGAAAAATTAAAATTTGTTTCCTTATCAAGTATGTGAAGTGATAATGGAAAAGAGCGAAGTGCGAAGTGAGTGCTGAGAAATGAGAAGAGAATACTGGAAAGTGGGATGTTCGAAGTAAAGTAAGTAGTGAAAAGTGGATAATGAGAAATGAGAAAGAGAAGTGAGATGTGATAGGTGAGAATTAAGATGTGATTACTTCTCTTAGTGAGTAGTGAAAAATAAGAGGTCAGAACTAATCGGATTACTATCAGGTTGTTGTCCGAAATTCTTACTACATGTCTGGTCCACCGTAGTTTGTCAATATCTTGTGTCTATAAAGTCTCTTATGACAATGAATGCATGGCAGGCATGTAAATGAAATAGCTGTGGTGAGAAAGTCTAAAGGTCCACTATTTAGATATTTCACTCTCTCTCTCTCTAAAGCGAACAAAGAATCCACATCTTGTTAACTTTAACGTTTAACCCGTGGATTCTCGGAAAGTTGTTTTGTTATATCTGGGATATTTTTGTTACCACGGACATCGAAATGCTGGCAACACGATTGTCTGAATATCAAGCAGCGGGAGGTCAGTCTAGTGCATATGGGAATTTGATTTCAGACATCCCGTAGCAGCCCTATAATGATTTATTAAGAGTTTATTTCGTTTCCGTTGCTAAACTATTCTGTCCAGCTCGCGCATGAGTTAAATCATAAAATTTCACCCAACCGCTAAGAGGCCCCTGGTACGAGGCTGCACAAAAAACAGTCTGGCGGAAACAGAAAACCGGTTAAATTTTGTTCTTGACATTTATTCAACGGACTGACTGTCTGCATCGTTTGGTGCATATTGCTTGATCGAATAAAATATGAATGTCTGGAAAATTATGTTTTTGCAAATTCTTCTGGTAGTCTGTTATTATCCCGTTTCGGCTTCAGCCTATCTGCGATATCTTAACACTGGGCAATACGTCAACCGTTAGACGTTCAGTATAATAGGCCTGTATACTTAGCCCCTCAGCTGAAAATGAATCACCTTAGACTGTAAGATCGTAATGCTACGAACATAATGCAATCTACTAAATAGTGGGATACGCATAAAATAAAATTAGTAAAAATGTAGGTATGTAGGTCATAACGGGTCTGGGTCATTTGATGTAAAGTCAATCCTAATAACGTAATTTGACATAAAAGCCATATGGCATAACGAAGGCTAAAGGCCCATCTATAATGGTGAGCGCAGTGGCGAGTTTTAACAGAAAATGCATGGGTTGATTGAGGGGATGAAACGCAAAGGAGTGTAAGTGACAAAAACTTAGTTTCGTAAAAAATGGGTTGCGAAGTTTTTCAATATTTTTTCGCTCCAAAAAATACAAATTTTATGTAAAATTTCACATTTATTACAAACAACGTACAACTTATATCAACATATTGCGGCAAAGCTCTAAAACCAAAACATTTTTCGCTGTAGTCAACTCAAATTCAACAAAAATTTCACTTACACCTAGTGACAGTCTAGTGGCTACCGCTTCTGCCTTATAAGCAGGAGGTCGTGGGTTCAATTCCAGGCTCGTCCCTTTTCTACTTTGTATTTCTATCTTAGTTCTTTCTGTGTTTCACGTTCTACCAGAACGATTTCTACTGTTAAACCTTCAACAGTAGAAATCCAAAAACCTCCCGTGGCACCTATGAGAGGTCGTAGAGAGCATCTTTCTTAAGTAGGTGTCCAACTAACCATCCTTTCCCTTCCTCAGCATTCGCAAGGACGTGCCCAGGATAGATCTCGATTATTGGAGAGTGCATTGCTTCCATCTAAGAGATAGCGATTTAGTCCCAAATCAATATCTGTGGTTACGAATGAAAGTGTTGCTACTCTCATACAATAGTTTTGGCTTATACCACCTACGAATTTGTGCGAAATGCTCAATGCTAATGCTAATGCTAATGATCAATCGCAAAGATGACCTTCCGTTGTTTGACGTTTGCGGTCGTGTTTTGAACACAACCTTTATGATTTTTTCCCTTCAGTGCCCGTCTCAAACATATCAATTGCGTTCTGCCTCAATTCACTTGGTTTCAACAAATGCAGAGCAGAACCTTGGCGCAGTGAATATTCGTTTTGGGCGTCGCTGTAGAGGCATGTCCGGGCTTTCCTATGACTTTCTGCGTTTTGAATTATCGTAATGGACCCAATTTTCGTCGCCACACGCTATGCCTTAAGGCAATTATTACGCAAAGTGAATGCACCTCAGATGTTAAGCCGTTAGATCATAGTTTTTGACCTCTAGTTTAAGGATATGTATCGATTGAAATATTTAATCGGTTAGTCTTTTACTATTTAAGGGGATTAAAATATCCCTAAAAATATGATCTGATTTTTTTTAAAATTCCTGTCTGCTTCAAGGAAAGCAAGTCCTGATGCTTCAAGGAAAAAATTCATATAAAAACATCTAAGCTAATCTAAGGATCAAGTTAAATGTTTCACTGTCAACATTTGCTATCAGCACCTTGCTCTTTTTGTACCGCTGTCTAGCTTCCCGAGCAAAGTCGGTTAACAAAATGAAAGCAAATTGATATTAAGCTCTGCTGTTGAGATTATATTGAAAACAAAATTGTCTATTGTTAGTCTATTGTTAGTTGATATCGCAACTTGTTTTCAATATGCATTCTTCAGTTATCATAATCAAGATTTTTTTATGTACAGGTTATCCGACTTCGTCAGTAGATGGGAATAACCAGCGCGAGGGGGAAACATACATCTTCAGTGCAAAACGTAAACAAACGAGCATAAATTCCATACAAAAATCCAAGATGGCTGAGTTGAGGATATTGACAATAGAGATGGTCGGGTTTCGGGTTTGGAAAATTAGAACAATGTCGGGTTCGGGTCGGGTACGGGTTTGTGAGATGATAAAATGTCGGGTTTGGGTCGGGTACGAGTTTAATAAATAAAGTATTGAATATTTTTTATTCGCTTCTTGTAATTTGAATTATTATGGTTCGTTGTTTGAGCCTATACCCTTTTGAGTGTAAAGAGAAATGTAAAATATCTAGTTTGAGTTTTCCGCCAAAAAATAGTTCGGGTCCAGCTCGGGTTTAAGACTGCAAAAATTGTCGGGTTCGGGTTTGATAAGATTTTTCATTCCGGGTTCGGGTCGGGTCCGGGTTTGAAAGGAATTTCTAAATCGGGTTCGGGTCGGGTTTGGGTTTACAAAATGTGAAACCCGACCATCTCTAATTGAAAAGTCGGATAACCTGTATACATAAAAAAATCTTGATCATAATGATAGCAGCTTCACATCAAATTATGCTGTCGATTATCTAAAGTGTGTTTTACGAAAAATAAAAGCAATCTGCAAACAAAATATGCTGATGTTGTGAATGCTCATAACAATAATCTAATTGAATACTCCTTTTTATATCAAATTAAGAATCTTATGATATCAAATTTAGTAATCATGTTGATTTTATCAACAGCAAAATTTGTTTTCAGAACGATTTCACAGTGGAAAAATATGCTCTCATTTCTGCTGTGTTAACCGTTAATCCATACAAAACGAGATCAACTGGAGTAATCAAATTACTGACATCATAAAAGCAAAATCTGATTCAAATTTGATTTCAAACTTTGCTCGGGTTATGGGGTTACACCACTGTAGAGCACAAAAAAGGTATATTGTAGGAATTTTCTTTCTCTTCTTCTTCATTGGCATTGCATCCCCCACTGGGATATTGCCGCCTCGCAGCTTAGTGTTCATTAAGCACTTCCACAGTTATTAACTGCGAGGTTTCTAAGCCAGGTTACCATTTTTGCATTCGTATATCATGAGGCTAACACGATGATACTTTTATGCCCAAGGAAGTCGAGACAATTTCCAATCCGAAAATTGTCTAGACCGGCAACGGGAATCGAACCCAGCCACCCTCAGCATGGTCTCATGGTCTTGCTTTGTAGCCGCGCATCTTACCGCACGGCTAAGGAGGGCCCTTAGGAATTTTTCTTTGGCTCTTCAAAAAGAGTAATGATTAATTATTTTAGAGCGTCTTAGGGGAAATGCTACAAGGTTAAAAGACTATTATTCTTCCATTTACTTCCACTATTCACTTTTTATGTATCAACATACATAAAAAGTGAATAGTGGAAGTAAATGGAAGAATAATAGTCTTTTAACCAAAAAGAGTAATTGAAATTAATTTAACTTTAGCTTTGACTGCCTACACATATCTATGGTTGCTATTCCATGAATCAATGGTCTGTGATTGTTCAAACATTCTCAGTGTGCAAGGTGCAAGTGGCTTCAATAACGGTATCGGTAACGTCCTTGTATTCAGTTTGGAAGGTGGAAAGCTGGGTCTGCAGAACGTTGCGTGGATAAACGATTCGACTCAATTACGATGAAATGTGCTTTTAGAGCCATATTTTCCTGGCATACTGTCTAGCCTAGGCCTCTAAAAACGTTCCTCCCATTTGTTTAGTGAATCGGCTGCCCCATGACATTTCCCACGCATTAAACTCGCCTGCAATGACTACTGGTTCCAGCCCATCTGATCTTGTCAGCCAGTCGATCATCCGAGTATATTGTATATTAACCATGGCTATGGCTGAGCTGCGCCCTCCGCTTGTGCCTACTTCTTGTACTGGGAATCGATTCGTCATGTAAATCTCCGCTGTCCAAAATTCATCTACAACGGATCCGAGAGGATACGTCTGTACCCGATTTTTCCGAAAGCTGCTGAGCTTCCGAGCTGTGATTGAGATTTAGCTGTATGAAAGGCTTTCTCTTTGTCGCCACATAACGGGGAGGCTATTCACAGAGAAATTGGAATACTCAGAAGTGGGTGTTTTTTCACCCATCTCCGAGATAACTGGACTAACCCATAAGGTGGTTAAAGTGGCTTTACCCATAAGTGGGAAGAAGGCTTGTACGTCAAAATAGATGTGTACTTTTCAACCACCTTCAAGACGCAAAATTTTTGTTCGGATGGGTAAAAAACACCCACCTGCAGTAAAAATAATGTCAGCATTGAGGATTTTCGTCTAATAATAAATTTTGATCACAAATAAGTACATTTCAAAACAACACAACAATCGAGTGATTTATTTGATCTTTGATGTTTTAAATTTTAAACATTCGAAGTTATTGAATACATATTTTCACCAAACGTATATAAGATATATTGAGCCTGCCATTTGTGCTTTTTCGTACGTCCTTTGTCCTTTTGCAAAATAGTTGTTTCGTCTTGAAGCCATGTATGTATAAAGGTATCCTGACCCGCCGTTGTTTTTGAATGCAATACCGTGTGCGATGCTTATAGCGATCCAAAGAAAAGTTATCTGAAAAATAAAACACAAAATTAGTTAACCTTAGAATCGGGAACATTGTAAAACAAAATCTTAACTTACTTTCAATGCTTATCATCTTCTTTGAAGGTTCCCACATTTTACTTATTGTGTAAAGCTTCAGCGTTAGTACAGCTTACTAGTACTTTATCTGTTTCAAATAAATTGCTTTAAATAAAAAGACAGGTATTTTTTGAGACGCCATTCTTCAATAAAAAATTGCTAACTATTTTTTCAATCATAAAGGCATAAAAAGAACTCACATTTCTAACACAGTAGAACTATTTGAAGATGGGTACTTTCCCCCCATTCTGCATATTATAAAATCACTCACCTTTTTGACAGCTTCATATAGATTCCGAAGGTGGGTGATTTTCATACATGAAATGTGTATTCTCAATTCTCCGTGTTGGTTCCGATAACTAAATAAGGACTCAGTTTGATGTCAGATCATACGGTTCCCGAGCAAAGTTTGAGAGCAAAACGATAACTCGTTTTGATATTGTGAAATCGCCGAATATAATTACTTAATTTGATATCTTTTTGGTCGTTTAAACGGTTAAAATAACAAAATGTATAGCAGAAAAATCTGACTGTGACATCAAATCGAAAACTATTCCTGCTATCGATGAGAGCAAATCGAAAACTAAATTTGATATTGGTTCCTATAACAAAATAAGTACACAGGTTGATGTCAGATCATACAATTTAGAAATCTACAGCAAAATGAGATTAAAATATGTTATCAATCATGATGATTTATATTTGAAAACAAATTATGATTTCAATTTGATGTTGAATTCAAAATATGTTTTCTATATGCTCTCGTTATGTTTTCAGACTTTGCTCGGGTTTAGAAATCTACAGCAAAATGAGATCAAAATATGTATTCAATATTGCTGATTTATATTTGAAAACAAATTATGATTTCATATTATTTATTTATTCAGACCAAAGCCGAAGTGGCCTGTGCGGTATATCCATTCGGCTTCAGTCTTCTCCATTCGGCTCGGTTCATGGCTACACGTCGCCAACCACGCAGTGTACGGAGAGTCCGCAAGTCATCTTCCACCTGATCGATCAACTTTGCCATTGCCCTCACCTTCTTGTGCCCGTAGGATCGTTGTGGAGAACCATTTTCACCAGGTTACTGTCATTCTGGCTACGTGCCCGGCCCACCGCAGTCGTCCGATTTTCGCGGTGTGAACGATGGATGGTTCTCCCAGCAGCTCATGCAACTCGTGGTTCATTCGCCTCCTCCACGTACCGTCCGCCATCTGCACCCCTCCATGGATGGTACGCAGCACTTTCCTTTCGAAAACTCCAAGTGCGCGTTGGTCCTCCACGAACATCGTCCAGGTATCGTGTCCGTAGAGGACTACCGGTCTAATGAGCGTTTTGTAGATTGTCAGTTTGGTTCGGCGGGGAACTCTATTCGGTCGGAGCGTCGGAGTCCAAAGTACGTACGACTTCCAGCCACTATGCGTCTCCGAATTTCTTGGCTGGTATCATTTTAGGAAAGTCCGCTTAGCCTCCCTCTTCAGTCTGATGTATGCTTCCTCCATCCTCTCAAAGTTACGTGCCATAATATCTGTTGCGTCAACCGCAATAAATTGTATATTTAAACTAAGCACTACAACACCAAATTGTTAACCATATTGCACTTCACACCATACACCCCATTCCCACGCTCTCAATTATACTACCATATGACACACAATAGCCCCCAATCAATAGCACATCCAATAGACTAAGCATATCCATCACTGCATCCAACCCACTTTATACACAAAGTCAGTTGTAACCGTCTCTTCACACCGTACAGCAATACACGCGATCGCGATAGTAGAGTGAAGTGATTTTATCTCCCCGACCGAAATCCCCCAGTGCAGTGTACCGGTTAGTGACTGTTATTCGCGAACCAGTGACCTATATCCGGATTAGTCCGTTCCGCCGTTGTAGGCACAGAGCCGTCGGAGAGGATTCCGAGGCGCGGACATCTTTTTGGTCCGTTCGAAGCGGATTATCGTTCCATTCGAGTGGGAAACAAGCGCACATTGGTAGTGCAATTGTTGTCGCATGTGCGACCAGATACAGTGAAGTGGGGAAAGGTGATTGATTGCTTATTGTGGGGCAATTAATTAATTCTCCGATTTGTGATCGGTGCTGGGACTTCGGTGTGATTTGGTCGGTGGAGATTGGGATTTCCCGTCGCATTCCGGGTCGCGTGTGATTCAGATCGCCGTGTGTGTGACGAAGAGTGAACTGTATGGACTCTGGACTGGACAATTGAATAATTGAACCAGAAAGAAAGCACAGTACACAGTGGTCCAAAGAGGACATTTTGGTGGTAGAAAAGCGCTAGTGCAGTGAAACCGTTTACGGGTAGAGCGATAAAACCCAATAGTGCATTCGTTTTCTGGTTTGTCGTTAAAACTAGAACAACCGTTTCCAGGTTTGTTCGTTAGAACCTGTGCCAACACGTTTCTTGGTTTGGGCGTCAGAACCTTGTCATCTCGTTTCCAGGTTTGGGCGTCAGAACCTGTACCATCCCGTTTCCAGGTTTGGGCGTCAGAACCTGTGCTATCGTGAGTAGAGTGTGGTAGTATTGGGTCGGCGAGACTACGGTGAGTACTCCATAGTAGAGTAACTTTTTGGAATTTGGATTGGTGGAGTGGACCGGCATCGTAGTTTTTGTAATTGTTTGGGTTGTGGTGGTTTTGTTGTTCGTGGCGTTCTGAGGAAGCAAAATGGCGCTTCGAGAACGCTCGAAATTGATGAGTGTCACTGTGGACGCCATCAAAACTATAGAAACGTTCGTTAATGAGTATGATGCCGAGGTCGATCAGAGTAAGATCGACTCAAGATTACTGAGGTTGGATCAGTTATACGATCGTTTTGTAAACGTGTCCATTGAGGTGGAATTACTCATGGAGGAGAAAGCCGAAACGAAGGCGACGTTTGTCAAGAAGCGCAGTGATATGGAGGACTTGTATTACAAGCTCCGGGATTTTCTCACATTGAATAAGCAGAATAGCACGCCTTCTGCCCAAGCGTCTCACGTTTCTTCCTCTGTCGTCCGACTACCGAAGATTGATCTGCCCACATTCGATGGTGAGATGGATAATTGGATCCCATTCTACGACGCCTATCGTAGTTTGATCCACAATAATAAGGATTTGGCAGCTGTGGACAAGTTTCACTACTTGCTGGCGGCGCTCAAGGACCCAGTCAAGCGTCTGCTGGATACCACGAGCATTACCGGGGACAATTACAAGATTGCGTGGGATCTTCTGGTTAGTCGGTACGATAACAAGCGCCTGTTGATCAAAAACCACATCAACTCGCTTTTCAATGTTGAGCCCGTGAGGAAGGAATCTTCTTCTGCAATTCTATCACTTGTCGACCATTTCGAACGCCACGTAAAGATTTTAACGACATTGGGGGAGCCGACCACGCAATGGAGCTCGCTACTAGTACACATGGTGTGTAGTCGTTTGGGTCAGAGCATGTTGAGGGAGTGGGAGAGGTCGACAAGCAACGATAGGCAAGAAATTCCGAAGTATAGCGAGTTGATCACTTTCTTGAAGGATCAAGCACGGATTCTGCTTTCACTGAATAGTGGAAGCGTGATACCCTCCCCTCCCCGGGACAAGCCTCGCCTCTCTGTTGCTCACACCGCATCCGTTTCAAAGCCGTTTCCACCTAAATTCAGTTGCCTTGTGTGTCATCAACCCCACCGTATTTATGACTGCGAGGTGTTCAAACAGATGCAGCAGGAGCAGAAGCAAGACACTGTTCGCAAGAAGAAACTATGCTGGAATTGTCTGTCGTCCAACCATCTCAGTCGTGAATGTTCATCGAAACCCTGCCGGAGATGCAACGAGAAGCACCACACTCTGTTACATCCGTCCTCCCCAATGATCGTACCACCCAACCCCAAGCAAAACTACCAATTAGGAATCAACCATCCACCTCTAACACTGACGGTGAGTCATCTCGGCTTCCCATGATCACTCCGTCCACCTCATCCATCTCGTCCACCACCCATCAGCCCCACACTTCGAATGCTTTAGCTGCTGCCAGCTCGTCGAAGGCCACATACTCCACTGTCCTGCTGTCGACTGCCGTGGTGAAGGTCCACGGTCCAACGGGAAAGTCCACATTCGTTCGAACCCTGTTGGATTCCTGTTCGAGTCGAATTTCATCACCGAAAGAATCGTCCAGCTTCTTGGTCTACACCGGCAGAAGCGAGCAGCAGTTATCGCCGGAATGGGTGGATCCACAGTGAATAGTCACCAGTGCACATTTGCAACGTTCAGTTCCGTTGATTCCACCTACTCCAACAGTTTGGAATTCAGCATTCTTCCGAAGATTACGAACGATCTTCCGGGAAGGACACTCGATGTTTCGAAATGGAACATCCCATCCACAATAGCTCTCGCCGATCCTGATTTTGCCACACCGCACAGGATCGATATGGTCATCGGTGCACAGCTTTTCTTCAGTCTACTCCGAGAAGGTCAGCTGCCAGTTGGAATTGGTTCTCCATCAAGTCATCCAGTTCTACAGTGTACCGTGCTTGGCTGGGTAGTAAGTGGTTCTGTATCTACCACTGTTGAAGCCCGATGTGCCAAATCAGTTGCGCTATTGTGCACTACGGAAGATCTCGACAAACAGTTAACTCGATTCTGGGAAATCGAGAGCTGCCCTGGCAATCGTGGACTGTCCAAGGAGGAGTCAACCTGTGAGCGATATTTCACAGAAACCACTACCCATGATGAATCAGGTCGTTTCATTGTGCGCCTACCTAGAAAGGAAGGCATCTTGAGTCAACTTGGTGACTCCAAAGCTAGCGCTCTTCGTCGATACCATTGGATGCAACGTCGGTTAGTCAAAAATCCCGATCTGAAAGGACAGTATGTCAGCTTCATGGCGGAGTATATCGATCTTGGCCATATGGTTCCCGTAGATCCGTTACAAGACACCACTCATCCCCACTCATTCTATCTTCCTCACCACGCTGTTTTCAAGCCAAGTAGCACCACCACAAAGTGCAGAGTGGTTTTCGATGGGTCCAGCAAGTCTTCTACGGGAATCTCGCTCAATGATTGTCTCATGGTCGGACCAACTGTTCAGGACACACTGTATTCCATCGTCGTCAGATTCCGAACGAATGAGATAGCTCTCGTTGCCGATATCACCAAAATGTACCGGCAGATCTGGGTGCATCCAGACGATCGACATCTTCAACGGATATTCTGGCAAAGCGAATCAGATTCCGTCGCTCGCTCCTACGAGCTCACTACTGTGACGTACGGCACATCCAGTGCGCCGTATTTAGCAACACGATGTCTACAACAACTCTCCTATGACCACTCGGTGATGATGGAGACATCCCGTCGAAGATTGGAAAGGATTTCTATGTGGACGATTTCCTCAGCGGTTCCGATACAGTGGAAGGTGCAGTACAGTTATATTCCGGTGTGCAGAACATTCTTGGGTCCGCAGGTTTCGAACTGAGAAAGTGGTCCTCCAACTCTAGTGCAGTGCTGTCCCAAATTCCGGAAGATTTGCAAGACAACCGGTCGATAGTAGAAGTCGACGACGTTCGAGGTTCGGTTAGCACACTCGGACTATTGTGGCATCCTGAGTCGGATACATTCCGGTTCAAAGTTCCCGAGTTCTCCATGAACCTTCCACTCAGCAAGCGGATCGTCGTCTCCGAAATGTCCAAGTTATTCGACCCATTGGGCATTCTCGGTCCAGTGGTAATCCGGGCGAAAGTGTTCGTCCAACAACTCTGGAAAGCAAACTTGGACTGGGACGAACCGCTTCCCAACGCACTGAACGTCGAGTGGGAAAACTATAGACTTGGTCTAGAAGCTCTCGAACACCTCTCCATCCCTCGCTTGGTAAAAGCAGCAGGTGCAGGAGAAAATATACAACTGCATGGATTTTGCGATGCTTCTCAGCATGCCTACGGAGCGTGCATCTACATACGAAGTACCGGCATGAATGGTATCATCGCGTGCCGTCTCCTAACAGCCAAATCCCGCGTAGCTCCAATCCAAACTCTGTCAATTCCCCGCTTGGAACTATGTTCTGCTGTACTTCTGTCCCAGCTGTACCAAAACGTGGTGTGTAGCCTCAACATTACACCTGAGGCCTACTTTTGGTCAGATTCTTCCATCACTCTACACTGGTTGAACAATCCTCCTACAAACTACAATACGTTCGTGGCTAATCGTGTCGCGGAAGTTCAACGAATGACTGAAGGAGGAATCTGGAACCATGTCGCCGGTTTGGAGAATCCGGCAGATATCATCTCGCGAGGCATTGATCCGTGCGAGCTCATCAACGTCGCCCTATGGTGGAAAGGCCCACCTTGGCTATCGTCTGACCCTTCGGAATGGCCAAGCCTGTTCACAATTCCAGAATCTAATGAATTCCAATCAGAAGTTCTAGAGATGAAAGCAGCTACAATTGCAGCTATCTCACGGTCAGTCGAGGCACCCGATCACACTCTGTTCAATCGATACTCGTCACTGACGAGGCTTATCCGCATCGCTGCTTATTGTCGCCGTTTTGTGCGGCATTGTCGTGCCAAGTTAACTAGAATAGATCTGCAAGTTACACCGTTCCTTACCGCCGAGGAACTGCATCAGGCGCTCATCGGCCTCGTGAAGGTCGTTCAAGATGAGTGCTTTAGCCACGAAATCGCTATTGTTCGGGCTGGAACTGAAGCAGATCTAAGAAAATCACCACTCAAAACTCTCCATCCGTTCATCCATGATGAATTACTCCTTGTCGGTGGCCGGCTAAACCACTCCTCGTACTCGTTTACACGTAAGCATCCGATACTCCTGCCTGAAGTGCACCCACTAACGTCACTGCTCATCGATTCGGTACACAAGCAACTCCTACACGCTGGTCCTCGCGCGATGATCGCACACATTCGTGAGCAATTCTGGCCTCTACACCTTCGTAACTTGGTACGGAGACATGTCAACACTTGCTTGCGTTGTTATTGCGTCCGACCGCAGTCGGAATGTCAGCTGATGGGCCAACTCCCGAAAGTTCGAGTAACACCAGCAAGAGCCTTCCTCAACACCGGTGTCGATTATTGCGGCCCTGTTTGGCTCAAGTCTCCAGTAAGAAGAGCTGCGCCGATTCGAACCTACGTCTCCGTCTTCGTATGCATGGTCACTAAAGCCGTGCATCTTGAACTTGTCAGCGATCTCAGCACCGATGCTTCCATTGCTGCATTGAAACGGTTTGTTGCTCGCCGTGGTAAACCAATCGCATTGTTTTGCGACAACGCCACCAACTTCAAAGGTGCAGACAAGCAACTACGAGAGCTCTGTTCGCAGCTCAACCACCAGCAAGTGGCATCGTTCTGTGCTGAATCCGCCATCCAGTTCAATTTCATTCCTGCAAACGCACCAACGTTCGGCGGCCTTTGGGAGGCCGCAGTCAAATCCATGAAGCACCACTTCCGGAGAGTCGTGGGTCTAGAAGCACTGCCAAGCGAAGCCATGCACACTGTTCTCTGCCAAATCGAAAGCTGCCTCAATTCGCGGCCGCTCACTGCAGTCTCGGAGGATCCAAGCGACATGGACTTTCTCACTCCGGGACACTTTCTTGTTGGGTCGGCTCTGCAATCGATCCCCGAGCCCGGCCTGTCTCAAATCCCAAAGAATCGGCTATCGCTCTGGCAGGAAATCCAACGGAGAACCCAGGCGTTCTGGAAATCGTGGTCTACGGACTATCTCCACCAGCTTCAGCAACGGTCGAAGTATTTCTTCCGACAGCCGAACGTTCTAGTCGGTAAGCTGGTACTCCTGAAGGACGACAATCTTCCCCCGCTCAGGTGGAGCGTGGGCCGCATTGCAGCTGTACATCCCGGCGCGGACGGAATAGTCCGTGTAATTGATGTCAGGCTTGCATCCGGTGCTGTACTAGACCGACCAATTGTGAAGGTGTGCCTCCTCCCAATCGATGATGACTCTCGTTCCGCCTCCATTACTGGCGAAATATCTGGCCCCCAGGCCAGCAACACTGATCCTGCTATCATCAACCATAGATCTTAAGTATATGAATTTTGTTAGAATTAAGCACACTTTTCGAATTATAATGAACTTCTTTCATTGGTGGCCGGTATGTTGCGTCAACCGCAATAAATTGTATATTTAAACTAAGCACTACAACACCAAATTGTTAACCATATTGCACTTCACACCATACACCCCATTCCCACGCTCTCAATTATACTACCATATGACACACAATAGCCCCCAATCAATAGCACATCCAATAGACTAAGCATATCCATCACTGCATCCAACCCACTTTATACACAAAGTCAGTTGTAACCGTCTCTTCACACCGTACAGCAATACACGCGATCGCGATAGTAGAGTGAAGTGATTTTATCTCCCCGACCGAAATCCCCCAGTGCAGTGTACCGGTTAGTGACTGTTATTCGCGAACCAGTGACCTATATCCGGATTAGTCCGTTCCGCCGTTGTAGGCACAGAGCCGTCGGAGAGGATTCCGAGGCGCGGACAATATCTATGTCGTCGATGAAGCCAAATAGCTGGACGGACTTATTGAAAATTGTACCACTCGTGTTAACACCTGCCCTTCGTATTACTCCTTCCAAAGCGATGTTGAATAGCAGACACGAAAGACCATCACCTTGCCGTAACCCTTTGTGCGTTTCGAAGGGTCTCGAGAATGCCCCTGAAACCCATCGTCGCTTTGATCAACCGTGTCAGTTTATCCGGAAATCCGTATTCGTGCATTAGCTGCCATAGCTGTTCCCGATCGATTGTATCATATGCGGCTTTAAGGTCGATGAATAGATTATGTGTGGAAACGTTGTATTCGCAGCATTTCTGCAGTACTTGGCGAATGGCGAACACCTGTGGTGGAGCGTTCGCCCATAAAACCCACCTTGTACTGCTCCACGAACTCCCTTGCAATTAGTGTTAGTCGACGGCATATAATTTGGGAGAATACTTTGTAGGCGGCGTTGAACAATGTGATTGCGCGGTAGTTTCTACAATATAGCTTATCGCCCTTTTTGTAAATGGGACACACGACACCTTCCATCCACTCCTACGGCAAAACTTCCTCCTCCCAAATCTTGGTAATGACCTAGCGCTCTAGCCAGTGCCCTAACACCGTTTTTTAATAGCTCTCCTGGTAGTTGGTCAACTCCAGGGGATTTGTTGTTCTTCAGTCGGCCACTCTCCTCCTGGATTTCCTGGAGATCCGGAGCCGGTATAATTATGTCCTGCGTGCGTTCTCCCAGGTCCATCGGCCATCTTCGTCTACCACATCGCCATTCAAGTGTTCTTCGTAGTGCTGCTGCCACCTTTGGATCACCTCACGCTCATTCGTAAGAAGGTTCCCGTTTATGTCCTTACACGTATCAGGCTTTGGCACGTGGCCTTTCGTGAGTTATTAGCGCGGTACAGTTGCCCCGTCTCTTCACGGTCTCGATCTTCCTGCTGACGCTTTTTCCTCCGGAAAATCGAGTTTTGTCTGTTCCGCGCCCGTTTATATCGTGCCTCGTTCGCCCTCGTGCGGTGTTGCAGCAATCGCGCCCATGCTGCATTCTTCTCTTCCACTAACTGCTCACATTCGCCGTCATACCAGTCGTTTCTCTGATCCGGAGGCACCGTGCCTAGTGCAGCGGTTGCGGTGCTTCCAATGTCGGATCGAATATCTCTCCAGCCATCTTCAAGAGACGCTGCGCCTAGCTGCTCTTCCGTTGGGAGTGCCACTTCCAGCTGCGGCGCGTATCCTTGGGCTAGTCTACCGTCTTGACTTCGACGCGTGTTGTACACCGTCGAGAGTTTTGAGCGCAGGTATACTGCAACGAGGTAGTGGGCGAATTCAAAATTCGCACTGCGGTAAGTGCGGACGTTCGTGACGTACTGTCGATTAGAACGTTGTCGATTTGGTTTTCCGTTTCTTGGTTAGGTGATCTCCATTTGGCCTTGTGGATATTTTTGCGGGGAAAGAAGGTGCTTCGGACTACCATTCCGCGGGAGGCTGCGAAGTTTATGCATCGTTGGTCGTTATCATTCGATACGGTGTGCAGACTATCCAGTCCGATGACCGGTCCATACATTTCCTCCCTTCCTACCTGAGCGTTCATGTCGCCGATGACCATTTTGACGTCCCGCAGTGGGCATCCATCGTATGTCTGCTCCAGATGTGCCTAGAACGCTTCTTTATCGTCGTCGGGTCTCCCTTCGTGTGGGCAGTGCACGTTGATGATGCTATAGTTGAAGAAACGGCCTTTTATCTTCAGCTTGCACATCCTTGCGTTGATTGGCTGCCACCCAATCACGCGTTGGCGCATCTTTCCCAGCACTATGAAGTCGGTTCCCAACTCGTTGGTGGTGCCACAGCTTTGGTAGAAGGTAGCCGCTCGATGCCCGCTTTTCCACACTTTCTGTCCTGTCCAGCATATCTCCTGCAGCGCCACGACATCGAAATTGCGGAGATGTAGATCATCCTGTCTAAACCGGCGAAACCAAGCGACTTGCAGTTCCTTGTTCCAAGCTTCCAATCGTGATCCTTTATTCGTCGCCTAGGTCTTTGCCGATTACATATATCGAGTCGCATTATCTCTTATATTGTTCGTAATCAGTGATGGGAAATGTCAAAAAAATGTCATGGGGTTGCTATTACTAATTTGCTAATAACTTTTTTCAAAAATCTTCTACAACTCGGATTTTTTTATTAACATGTAATGCTTAAAGAATCCTACAACTTTGCCCAACAGGTCATTGTTCTAAATATACAGTGTGAGGCATGATAACGAATTTAAAAAAATGTCATGGAATGTCATGACATCAATGTCATTTGACACTAATTCGGCTCTCACGCCGCCAATTTCAGTTTTAGAGCAATGACCTATTAGAAAAAGTTTTAGTCCTTCCCCTCGGATATGTTACCTTGCCGCGGTGGGTCTTACGCCATTAGCACTGAGATGGCATCCAAAGACATATCCTGTCGTGGTGGTATCACATGTTGACTATTTTTGTTTGGTGCCGCGTTACATATCTGGCATTGACGCACTAATTTACGGCATTTGCATGTAATCCAACGGACATCGTGTCTTGGAGCCTTGAATGGTAGTGCAGTCAGGCAGAGGCCTTTTCATCAGTGATAATGATGTGAGTTCTCTTCTTTTCGGCAATACTTTTCTGATGCGTTCCCTGTGACGCTGAGTCGTAGCCACGCTTACATTTAGCTAGCTAGGCATTTATTGAAAAACAAAGTATTCAAGATATTCGTAGGGAATCGACTGCTGGATTCACTAGTAGAAGTTTTTTCAAAACTAGGAACGTGGTGTCAGTTTTATTTTGTTATGCCTCACTTCGAAGAGCAATAATAAAAAATACCACACATTATGATGATGGTATATGAACAATCTTATAACGGCTTCATTCTCGATAATTTTTACAAACAGATAGGCAATAGGCGTGATGAAGCTTTAGCTTGCCATCGAAAAGTGAATCCTATACCTGACCTTGATTAGAACTTAATAGATAATCACCGTAATTAATCAACGATAAAGCTACTTGTTAGAACAGTTTAAAGCTATAGGCAACCTTGACAAAAAATATAATGGAACAAACTAAGTTCTTTAGCAGTTTCCACTTTTATATTATACAACTTACATTGAGTTTGTAGTGTCGACACAGCTTAAAAACATTGACGAAACAATGACTTAGGTAAACAAAGTGATTTGACGAACGCATAACCTACACTCAGAGCAAACAAAGTCAATTAATTTTCATTCTGCATAAATAAAAGTTAAAAAATAGTTAGTGTTCTATTATATTCGCAATATTTTTTTTATATTTTCAATGTGGTCACAAAAAGCTAACACATTAAATAACTTATAATTGTACTATATGACTAAGTGGCCTTCAAACCACATCAGATGCTTCTAAGGCAAAAAAGAAGACATTGTATTTTAAACATTGCTTTTAATAACTAGAAAAACGTTGTACTAGAAATCTTGAAATTATCATTTTAGCCTTTAATCATTGACTAGTTTGCATTCAATTACATTTTGCATTAGTGTCGAGACGATTCCAAATCTGAACCACACTTCAACCCATCCTTATCCTACCCCATGGCGTTCAAGTGGTCTGCACGGACTCTTTTGCCATTACCCTCTCTATTATCGGCTTTGGAATGACTTGCGCTCTCATTGCCCCACCAAACGCTGCAAAATGAAAATGAAAAATGACCTATTAGAAAAAGTTTTAGTATCCTTTGAGTGCTTTATGTTTATATAAAACATACGATTGTAAATTACTTGTGAAAAAAGTTATTAACAAATTAGTCCCATGACATCGATATGACATTTCCCGTATCGTAATTACTGGTTTTCCAGGCGGCTTATTGGGCCTGCGCAAACCTCATGTCTCGTCGGAGGGCCGTCGTGTCAGGTCTGTTGGGCTTGTGCGCTTTGGGGAATTAAACAGGGCCCACTGTCAAACCCAACCACATGCTAGGCAAACCCCACAACTCGCAGATGGCCTGGGGAGGGATCGTCAAGCCCTTGGACATAGTCCATGCTGCCCTTAGATTTCAATTTGATGTCAAAATCAAAATATGTTTTCTATATGCTCTCATTGTGTTTTCAGATTTTGTTCGGGTTCTGCATCTTTTTGCTCCCTGATATTTTTTGAATATTGAACATTGAATAATTTATGTCTAAACAATAAATCTCTATCTAAAATGCCTTTGCACTACACTTAATTCATTTTGTTAAACATATCGCTATTGCTCCTCTTACAGTATTTGGGTTTTGGCATGCCAGCCAGCTCATCCGAAGGACGCCGTGCAGCTCAAGCTTCGGCCGCACCAATGGACAACGACCAAGTCGAACGTGATGCCAATCTGAGAAAAGTTCAAGCGAAGGATTTGGTGGAATTCGGAATGATTCCTGTAAGTTTCAGCATTTAAAAATTTGCACATAAATGTTTATTTTCTCTAATGATCATCGTTCGACAGGAATTTGTTGGTCGTTTCCCGGTGCTCGTGCCGTTCCACAGCCTGGATGTGGAAATGTTGGTGCGCATCCTGACAGAACCTCGCAACGCCCTGGTGCCGCAGTACAAAGCGCTTCTCGGTATGGATCAAGTTGAGCTTACCTTTGCTGAGGAGGCCTTGAAGCAGATCGCACAGCTGGCAATGGAAAGACAAACCGGAGCTCGTGGTCTGAGGGCCATTATGGTAAGGATTGTCCTTTTCTTTCATATTTTTCATAAGTTGTAACATTTCGGTTTTATAGGAAACGCTCCTGCTCGAACCGATGTTCGAAGTGCCCGGATCAGATGTGAAAACCGTTCACATTACGGAGGACTGCGTGCGAGGTCAAACCGAACCGGTCTACGTTCGCCGAAATCAGTCCAACTCAGCCAGCAGTGGACCAGATGCGCCTAACAGTAACAATACGTCCCAGGCTTCGGACGAGGAAGAGAACACCAAACTTCGCGTCAAGCAGTAAGAGGGCCGCCATCTGTGATAGACCACGACTACACGTTCCGGTAGGAAACTTTTAATTTCTATAAATACAAACATTACGTGATGGTCGTTGATGTTGTTACAATCATTGCGATATGTGCGATCGTGGGATAAGAAAAAATTAAAAAAATGTAGTGCAAAATGTGTAAATAGATTAAAGAACTTAATTCAAACCTGTGCAGGTTTGAAAGTTAGTAAAAAAAATATAAAAAGATAGCGACTTTAACAATGAATTTTCAGCGTTGCATGGACGATTGCAAAATAAAAAGCGAAATCATTAACGGCAAACCGTTACTAAGTGGTGTTAGGTTCCTTTTTTGAGAGAGTAAGAGTGCGGAACGGAATTTTATCCTTTTCTCTATCATCTGTGTTCTTGGCGAACAACGAATTGTGATGTTTATTTGGTTATACCAATGTTCCTTTGATTGGTTTTAATGTATCTAACCCGTTCAAACCCCGATCGCTGAGGACTTTTGCCACATTTGGAATTATAAACCCCCTACCTACTTTTTGCTTGCTTAGTTCGTAGATCAGTAAAATAAATGAATGAATGGACTTCTAGTGGGAGCCAGCGTGTATATAATTTAACTCTGATAAGTGGTAGTTTATATGAAGTTTTATTGCATTAACGACAAAGAGAATGAAACGGAAAAAAATATACATAGGCTAGTGGTAGATAAATCAATTCTCTCGTGAAAAGTGAATATATTCGAATTGTTTCGAAATACAAATTTATATTTTTCTTGTAGAAATTTGAGAACATCCTACACTTACTTACTTGATACTTGGGCTACAGCTCTTATCTACGCCGAATGGAGTATCCTTATCCACTGGACTCGATCCTGGGCCAATCGCTTCCAGTCGCTTTGAACGTTGAGCGCCCGCAGGTACTCTTCAACTGCAAAAAGCCATCGTGTACGCAGCCATATTATCCTCCGGCATACAAACAACGTGTCCAGCCCACCGTAGTCTGCCGTGTTGTATAAGCTTAACAATATTCAGCCCTTTATACACCTGGTACAACTAGTGATTCATGCGACGCCGCCAGATATAGTTTTCCTGTTTACCGCCGATTATTAACCTCAGAACCTTACGCTCAAACACTCCGAAAGCTCTCCGATCAGCCTCCATGTTTCATGACCGTATAAAGCCACCGGAAGTATCATCAGAGTAGTATACAGCGCGAATTTTGTCTTCGTTTGCCGACCACCAGTCTTAAGCTGGTTACGAAGTCCGTAATAAGCCCTATTTGCAGCTACAATACGCCTTTTCACCTTGCGGGTAACATCATTATCGCACGTCACTTCCACCACTTCATAATTCTCACCATCCAGCACCATTTCACTACCACCATCACTAATGAACCCACATTGATTGCCAGCTTCGTACCTCGTTTTGCTGGTATTGATTGTGCAAACCTCACTGTCTCCCTCTTAAAAGGTACAAAAGCCTGTTCCACGGCACGCCGATCAATTCAGATAATATCGATATCGTCCGCAAATCCCAGGAGCATATGCGATTTTGTGATAATGGTACCGCTTCTTTGCACACCAGCTCTCCTAATCGCTCCCTCGAGCGCTATATTGAACAGTAGATTCGAGAGTGCATCACCCTGCTTTAATCCATCTAAGGTAACAAATGACGTCGATATTTCATCCGCAACCCTTACACTTGATTTCGATCCGTCCAACGTTATACGAAAAATCATGTTCAAGCATAATTTGCCATGGTGTCAGGCCATTTGGCCGAAGGTCATTAGGCCGAATGGCCATTAGGCCGAACGGTCATTAGGCCGAATTTGCAAAAATAAGCAAAAAGAGAAAAATGAGAAGTTCTTTCTTCACCTTATCACTTCTTTCGTCCCCCTTTTTGTATCTACCTTCTTCCTTCTTGCTTCTTCCTTCTTCTTTTTGCTTCTTACTTCTTTCTTCTTCCTTCTTCCCTGTCCATGGATGATGGGGTCAACGTTGATAAGTCAAGTGTCTGCATATTGTTAAAATTGTGAAATAATTTGTTCTTTTATAGTACACATTGCTAATAATACAGTACTCAACACATTATCGTTAGACGAAAACGAGATGAATTTACTTGCATCCGAGTATGGTTACACTATTAAGCAGTACTGAAGTACGTACTTTAAACCCGGTAACATTTCAAATTAACAGAAACGCGTCGAGTATTTTTTGCCAATATATAGAAAATAATTAAACACTTGATATATCATACCTCCTTGCAAATACTTAGAGAAGGTGTCGCATGATCTAACAACATTTTCTTGAGTATATGCTGCGGAGGTTCCGGCGGGGTCTAGTACCAGTCTTAACTAACAAAATACTAACACAAAAGACTGGGAAGCAAACGATCATCCATTGCACCAATTGTAGTTCATAGTTCAGTATACAGTAAGTAGTGAAAGTAGATACTGTAGATTTACTAATTTTTCATTATATATGGTGATTGTATCCGTTATTTCTTCTCAGTAATCTTTGTTATTTTACTCTTACTTTCACTGCATGGATCAACGTATAAACAAACCTGTTTCGCTCTTCATTTTTCGGGTTAGGAAAAAATAATACATACTCCAATGTAAAGAAAGATTGAAGGACATAGGAGACGTGACTAAGTGTATTCTGAAAGACAAATAAAATTAGTTGACTACCTTATAACACAGTAAATGACCGATAGGGAATGAACTCATGATCAGCGCTAGACGGTAAAACAAGAGATGATTTCATCCACTATCCTTTTATCTACATGACTAATAGTTTGACCACCTAAGGTCGTGAGGAGGATCAATCAATGTCTTTTTAAGCCCATCATCAAATGGAAGCTCACGAAATGGTTTGAAATTTTTACTGACTGAATCTAGTTCCGAGACAATGATGATGCTATGCAAAGCCGTCATAAGTCCACAAAGATAGTATCAGGCGTTTTCTTGGAACATGGTTCTTCAAAATATGTAGTTGTGAAAATAGCAGGCTCAAATTTTTTAAGATTGTTTGGTGAACGGTTCTGAACTGTGGCCCATTTTGGCTTTTCGATTCAGTTTCGACTGCTTTGACTAGATAATTTTCAAAACTTTGGACGATTATTGATATTCATCAAATTGTAATACGATATTTTAGTTTCAAAATACGTTTTCATGAAAGGTGTTTATTTGAAATATAGTCAGCAATTCAAATTTAACGAGATGTATCGCAATTCCTGTACCATATACACATCAACATAATTGTATTAACACTGACTCGCGATTGAAAATTAAGATTTTGAACAAACTTTTAAAGCTTCTTTTGTTTGATGGGGACATTACTTAAACGCTATTGATGAGAAAACTACTTCGAAACAATACCACTCACACTAAATACTCCGAACAATATTGAAAGAGACTTTTTATAAGAACTGTTTAGATCAGGCCTTAACAGCAGACTGTAACGACGAATAGACTGATCATTTAAGAGTAAGGATTTGTAAGGGTTACCTTGCTGGACAACTAAAATTTGTAATATCAGACAACTTTAACTGGAAGAATACAGATATCAACACGACATACTAACAAACACATTTGTTTAACCGCCTAAATACAAGGGAAGCTCTTTGTGATTTATAATTGGAATCAAAGTTAATACATATAATCAAATATTATAACCAACATCTCTCCACAGCTTTAATATTCATCATAAAAATATCCCCAACCTGCCCATACTCCTAAGGCAGTGATATACTAGCAGTATATCCCGCAAAACTTAAAACCCCCATGGGTAAAGATGTTGTGAAGCCTTATCCTTTAGTCCCTAGTGTATCATGGACGATATGAATTTCAAATTCACATCGGTGACTTGGCCCCCGGCCCCCTTATACATCAATAAAATAAAAAATAAAATAAAATAAAATACTTCTTTCTTCTTCCTTCTTTCTTCTTCCTTCTTCCTTCTTTCTTCTTCCTTCTTCATTCTTTCTTCTGCCTTCTTCCTTCTGTCTTCTTCCTTCTTCCTTCTTCCTTCTGCCTCCTGCCTTCTTCATTCTTCTTCCTTCTTCCTTTTCCTCCTTCCTTCTTCCTTCTTCCTTCTTCATTCTTTCTTCTTCATTCTTTCTTCTTCCTTCTTCTTCCTTCTTCCTTCTTCATTCTTTCTTCTTCCTTCTTCTTCCTTCTTCCTTCTTCCTTCTTCATTCTTCCTTCTTCTTTCTTCCTTCTTCCTTCTTCCTTCTTCTTCCTTCTTCCTTCTTCCTTCTTCCTTCTTCCTTCTTCATTCTTCCTTCTTCCCTCTTCCTTCTTTCTTCTTCCTTCTTCCTTCTTCCGTTTCCTTCTTTCTTCTTCCTTTTTCCTTCTTCCTTCTTTCTTCTTCCTTCTTCCTCCTTCCTCCTTCCTTCTTCCTTTTTTCTTCTTCCTTCTTCCTTCTTCCTTCTTCTCTCTTTCTTCTTCCTTTTTCCTTCTTCCTTCTTCCTTCTTATTCTTCTTTCTTCCATTTTACTTCTTCATTCTTCCTTATTCCTTCTTCTTTCTTCCTTCATCCTTCTTTTTTCTTTTTACTTCTTCCTTCTTTTTTCTTCCTTCTTTCTTCTTCCTTTTTCTTCTTCCTCTTTCTTCCTTCTTCCTTTTTCTTTCTTCTTCCTTCTTTCTTTCTTCTTCTTTCTTCTTTCTTCTTTCTTCTTGCTTCTTTCTGCCTTCTTCCTTTTCCCTTCTTCCTTCTTCCTTCTTTCTTCCTTCTTCCTCCTTCCTTTTTCCTCCTTCCTTTTTCCTTCTTCCTTTTTATTTCTTCCTTCTTCTTTCTTCCTTCTTCCTTCTTTCTTCTTTCTTCTTCTTCTGATTTCTTCCATCTTTCTCCCGTCTTCCTTCTTTCTTCTGTCTTCTGTCTTCTTCCTTCTTCCTTCTGCCTTCTTCGTTCTACCTTCTCTCTTCTTCCTTCTTCCTTCTTCCTTCTTCCTTATTCCTTATTCCTTATTCTTTCTTCCTTCTTCCTTATTTCTTCTTCCTTTTCTTCTTCCTTCTTCCTTCTTTTTTCTTACTTCTTACTTCTTCCTTCTTACTTCTTCCTTATTCCTTCTTACTTCTTCCTCCTTTTTCCTTTTTTCTTCTTCCTTCTTCCATCTCCCTCCTTTTTCTTTTTTTTTCCTCTTCCGTTCTACTTCTTCCTCACTTCGCACTAGTCACTTATCACTCCCCAGTACTCATTCGGCCTAATGGCCATTCGGCCTAATGACCGTTCGGCCTAATGACCATTCGGCCTAAAGGCCTTCGGCCTAATGACCCAGCATCATTTGCCATAATTCATTTCGTTTCACTGAATCGTACGACGCCTTGAAATCAATAAACAGATGATGTGTCTGAAAATTGTACTCCCGGAATTTATCAAGGATTTGTCTCAGGGTAAACATTTGATCCGTCGTTGATCGGCCCTCACAAAAACCTGCCTGGTTTTCGCCGACAAAGGACTCCTCAAGCGGTCTCAATCTGTTGAACAGAATACAGGACATAATTTTGTACGCCGAATTAAGGAGGGTTATTCCTCGGTAATTGGCGCACTCCAGTCTATGTCCTTTCTTAAAGAGAGGGCAGATGAGGCCGTCTAACCAGCTAGCAGGCAATTCCTCGGCTTCCCACATTTTCGACATACCTTATTCCTTATTCCTTATTCTTTCTTCCTTATTCTTTCTTCCTTCTTCCTTATTTCTTCTTCCTTTTCTATAATATGGTGCAGAACTTCATAAAGCTGCTCACTGCCATGTTTGAGAAGTTCAGCCGGGAGCTGGTTCTTCCCCGCAGCCTTATTGTTTTTCAGCTCTTTAACAGCTTTTTTAACCTCATCTAGTGTAGGCGACTAAACAGGTTGTCCATCGCCGCTAATATTTATTCTGTTCACCGATGCACCGTCACTTCCTTTATTCTACAAAGTCTCGAAGTATTGCTTCCACCTGGCAGCCACTTCGGTTTTATCTGTAAGCAAATTCTCTTGTTGGTCGTTGCACATGACGGGAGATGGCGCTGTCTTTCTCCGCACGCCATTGACAGACTCGTAAAACCTCCGCATATCGTCACGCTCCATTTTTTCCTGCGCCTCACTAATAACTTGTTCTTCGTACTATTTTTTCTTCCTGCGGTGGGTTCGTTTTTCGGCTGCTCTTGCTTCCTTGTACCGATCTCTATTCGATCGGGTACCCGACACCAACATCCGGCTTCTGGCAACGTTCTTCTCGTCTGTCACTCTTTGACACTCCACATCGAACCAACCCGTCCTGGGTCGCCTCTGTGCAGTGCCTATCACTTCTCGTGCTGTTGTGCTCACCGCTCCATGGATCGACTCCCATAGATCATTGATGTTGTCGCTAACGTTGATTTCACTTATCCGTTCGTCGAGCTTCTGGCGGTACTCAGCCGATACTCCTCCGATTGTCGCTGGATATTGTAACGCATCGTTCGCTGTGGTCTTTCGTTCGATACAGTTGACAACCGTGATCGAATTTTACTGACAACGAGGTAGTGATCAGAGTCAATGTTCGGACATCTGAATGTCCGCACATCGATAACATCCGAGAAATGGCGCCCATCCACCAGAACATGGTCTATCTGGTTGCAAGTTTCACCATTTGGGTGTCTCCAGGTGAGCTTTCCGATGTTCTTTCGTGCAAAGTAAGTGCTATACTGATGGCCATCCCTCTGGCAGCAGCGAAATTTACTAGCCGTAGGCCGTTGTCATTGGTAGCGGAGTGAAGGCTCTCCCTAGCGATTATGGGACGGAAAAAGTCCTCTCTACCGACCTGGGCGTTACCCAACTAACAATTTTGGTGCTAAAAGCTTCAACTTCTAGCCTTTGGCTGTATAATATTTGAATAAAAGCAGCCAATGCTGAATAAAAGAAAAGCTTCCGCAAATAATCCCTTAAACTTCAACTCGACTATTAACCAAATATCTATCAGCTAGTCAGTTTGTGCCGAATATATTTCATCTTTTATCGTTTATGCAGCTTTCATATAGTCATATAACAGCTCTGTCTGAATTAGCAACAAAGCTTATCGGTTAAGAGCTCATGTATGTAATTAAGTTGCTTGTTAGCAACTTCCTATATTACGGTGAGTAGCATTCACAATGAAAATGTTTTCGCTGTTGTTATAGCACTAACAATATAGCGTAATGGCGCTATAAATGAACCAACGAAGCTTTTAGGCAACTTCTGTATCTTTGAAGATTACACAACGTTTAAGTAAACCTTATACTGCTTCTTTTAATAGCTTATCAGTATGGAACGTCAAAACCGCAATGTTTACATTTGATTTTTGTTGCCGGAGCTGTGTATGAGCTATTGATTTCTGTAACGCAGCTTCAAAGGTATTCACCTGCTTTTATAGCAACTGACAAAGCGCTGTCATTAATGCTAGAAGATAGTGTAAGAAAACAAGCCATTTAGAAGCGATATTGCTGTTGACGGCTACTGTTAAACGATTAGCAGAAGAGTACCATCTATACAGATCGAGAAAATGTTGCCTAAAAACAATTTCAGCGATTGATGGTGCATAAAAGTTAGCCCACAGAACATGCTGACAGATGTTTGAATAATGGTTGAAATAATGCTGAAAGCATAATTTTTAAGCTTATGTGCTGAAAGCAGCATGTAGGCCTCTTTCTAACGTTTATACAGCATGAATCTGAAAATTGCGTTAGTAAAACAACCTATAGGGTATGCGAAGAAGCACATTCATAATTTTCTTTGTTATTTACATATGTCAAAGTGACGGTGATGACAGAGCAGCGGCCATTGAATCAGGAGATCAGGAGTTCGAATCTAGGTAGCAACAAAATTGATATTTGAGTTTTCACAAAAAAAACATTAAATAAACTCCGAAATTTACTCTCCTCTCAAATAATATTTAATCAAAATGAATTCAGTGGCTGTATTAAATTTATTTACCAGATTTAAAAAATCTGAATAAGCGCCATTGGAGCGAATTATATTACTAAATGGTTTAATAAAGATTGAGAAAAAATTGTGTAACATGCTGTAAAGTAGTTGTGCAGGCACGCCAAAAACAGCTGAATAGATTCGCCAGATTTGCTGGTAAAAGCATTGAATAGAAGTTCTTGATCATATGTATAGCACACATATTCAGCTTGAAGCCGTATAGACGAGTTGAAATAACATTTACATTGACATTAAATGTTAGTTGGGTAGCGTCTCCGATAACAATTTTCAAGTCATGCTTTGGGCACTCTCCATAGGCTTTATCAAGACATTCATAAAACGTGTCCTTCACGTCGTCGGATTTATCGTTTGTCGGTGCGTAAACGTTGATTAGGCTGTAATTGAAGAATTTGCCCCGTATCCTCAACACACAGATTCGTTCGCTAATGGATTTCCACCGCATCACTCGCTTCATCTGCTTGCCCATCACTACGAAACCAACTCCATGCTCTGCTTTTTCACCGCCGCTGTGATAGATGTTATACTTGAATGCAGTGTTGGTCGTGGGGTTCACGGCTCGGAATTCACGTTCTCCGGATCTGGGCCATTGGACTTCTTGAATAGCGGCCACGTTCACTCCAACCTTCTGCAGTTCGCGAGCCAGAAGGCTCACTCGTCCAGGTTCATTTGGGGTCCTGACATTCCAGGTACCGAGTTTCCAATCATAGTCCTTATTTCGTTGCCGGGTCGGTTGCCAAAAATAACGTTCTCTTTTTCTTCTATCTTCATTTTTCGTTCGTGGTATTCGAGAGGCTTCAGTAAGCTACCTTACCGGGGTCGCGTTACCTACATCGCGCTGGTGGGGCTACCACCTTAGGTATAGCTGACGCGATACAGCATTTCGTAAATCAGCCGCTGGGTACCAGGCAGACGCTGTTTGAGCCGCACCTCCTGGTGAACAGACGCTCGAGGCGTACCTTCTCACTCTAGCTGATGTCAGAAGGACAACAGTGCCCAGGCTGCACTACCAGCTAAGTACACAACCCTTAGCTGGCGGTCTTTTGTCATCGGACGACCCGTGGAAGCGTGAGATAGGGACTTGTGGGGACCAGAGCTCTGTTGGGCGCTCCTTCCTCGATGTCAACCCACCATTTTTTACAATAATATGATTTACAAAATAAAACTTTTGATTAGGTTCCAAACACCAAACACGATCAAGCAACAAAACGATCAGCGTTGGAAAGATTGGAGTTTCCTCAATCAGCTTCACGAAAAACATTTCACGCATCCTTACGCAATCGTGACTTGTTTTTATTTCAATATAGTGAAGTTTGCTACAAAAGATATATTTTTCTAAATATTTAATTTAAGTATTTATCATTTTGTGCGATAAAGCTCACAAAAATGGATAGCTTATAAAGAACAATTACACACCGATCCATAAAAAGCATAAGCATTTTTTGGATGTAAAATGTTGTTAAGAAATAAAGTGGTTAATTTGCACTTGGTATTTTTGATCTGCTCCAGTGATTGTAATATCAATGCATTATCCAGAGACTACATTATCCGATGACAAATTTATATAGTCGAAGTAAACAAACAAAATACATCTTTTCGGAAAATTTAGTAAGTAATGATCAAAGAATGAAGATTAACATAGAGTCATACTCATTGGCGGAGTCAGAGGTGGGCACCACTCGTCGCAAGCACGCTGCAGTTCTCAAAGGCAGCGTTCTTGTGCCAAGTGGTGCTCTATCAAATAACAATAACTAACGCCCCCATTGGTCATATATAACTGTTACATCAATACAAAGAGCACAAAAACGAAACAGAATACGCTTAGTTGCTTTTTGTATGCATTTAAGGACGACAAATTATTGACATAGTTTTGGCCACGCTTTTACACTACGTACTCCTATGTGCGCCGGGTAGATACCTTCTTGTGATATGTTACTTAATATGAGGTACCATGGCCACATTGCTAGCTCCTGACTGATCCAACGAATACCATCCTCAACTCCGTGATACTTATGAGAGTGTCACAGTCACGGGCCTCTTGCTTCCATGCTTTCTCTCCTTATGATGAGTAATCCTCATGCTTTTGTTGTTTTTGCCTGTTGATTCCTGATAGCATTCTAGATAAGGATTTCAAAAATTAAACTCTAGTTTTTCATCTACGAATTATATCGTTACAATGCTAATGCAACTTGTAGCTTTATACCCGGTATAAAACATCATACAAAAGTCACTATTTGGTCACTTTTTCTAAAATGGAAAGTCACAATTTGGTCACTTTTTCGTCATCGTTGATCACTAAAGTCACTATTTTGAACGGCCTTCATCGCTACCAGCCCTGAGTTGAGCGTTTAGTGAATGGACATAAGCCTAGACATCACGCGAAACCACCCTCGCCCAGAAAATTTCGGAACTATAGAAAATAGCCACCGTTCAAGTTCGTTTGTGTCTAATTTCTTTGCCAACTTTGAAGAGTACTCTGACGGACTAATGGGAAAAACTCGTTGTTCGAGATTTGTCTATCATAAACTTCACCTTCCTGTGCGCCCACCTTTGCTAGCGAGTCCGCCTTCTCATTGCCATAGATCAGGGGGTGGGAGGGTACTAAAAATCAAACAAAGCCACAACATTTTTATTCAAGTTTTTTGTTGTTAATATCAATATTTTTGTTGTTGGAATTCAAAACTATAGAGAAAACCATCTTATCAATGCATTAATTGAACGTGTTTTGAAAACCAACTGGAAAAAATATTCGAATTTTCGACACGCAACACGTGTTTCGACACGCAACACAACTTGTGCAAAAGATGTACCTACTCGATAGGTTAGAAGTCTTTTACTCTCGTATGTTAAAATGGTTCATGGTTTCATGTTTTACTCATCCAACGCATTGATTTGAATTGCCATGTATGATTGCGAAGTGAATTTGATTAATTCCATGCTACATCATTGAAATATTTACGTTTTTTTTCACTTGCCCCATTTACCCACTTACCCCACTGTACATCAAATAATTTCAAGAAACGATCCACAAGGTGCTTAAATGATATCAATCCTCGCTTGGACGAGATTCTTTTCTTGGAAGTGCGAGTAGCAGTTTTCTGCTCAGAGATATTCCTTGACTGATGTTCCTTTGTACACTCAACCCTCTTTTTACGTCACTTATTGGGAGGACGTAAACCGAATGTGACGTAAAAAGAATTTTTGCTAAAATTTCTAGTATTTCACTTAATTTATTGATCGTTGGATACTTTTAAATCCATTCACTTGCGTCTTACATGAGGTATTGTAAGATCTCTCCAAATCCAGGCTTATGAGATGTTACAAGATCTCCAAATTGTCCTGGAGTTTGAATCAAATGGTCTGCCGAATCAATCAAAGCATTCATGATGTCCCATGCCGTGATATCAACTCAATTATGTCCTACAAGGATTTGTTTTTCACTTGTGTCTCAAAACAAGAAATATGAGATGTTGTAAGATCTCCAAATTGTCCTGGAATTTGAATCAAATGGTCTACCGAATCTACTGACACTTCCATGGTTTCCCCAGCCTCGGTATCAACCCGATTCTGTCCTCCGATTATTTGTCTTTCACTTGCGTCTTCAATTCTTGCATTATGATTTTTTTTTTCCAAGTTCGTTTATTTGGTAGGCTCAGGCGTTTATAACACTTTACGGAGCTATGTTTCTTTGGGATATATACAATCAATGTCATTTTTTCAGTTAGCAAGAGAGGGATAGGAGCCAGCGTACTCGTGGTGACTCGAGGTTAGTTTACAATATTTAAGGATGGACGGGGCTTAGGGGGCTGCGAAATGGTGAGTTGACATCCGGGAAGGGGCGCCTAACATAGCTCTGGTCCTCACAAGTTCCAATACTCACTCTTCCACGGGTCTTCCGATGACAATTGACCGCCAGCTAAGGGTTGCGTACTTAGCTGGTAGTGCAGCCTGGGCACTGTTGTCCTTCTGACATCAGCTAGAGTGAGAGGGTACGTCCTGTGGGGTCTGCCTAGGATGTGGTGGGGTTCGACAGTGGGCTCTGTTGAACTTCTATAAAAAGCTGCATGTGTCCCCAAGCAGGCCCTATCAAAGCGACCGTGTGCCGCTTAAAGCGCACTAGCCTAGTCCTGGTGTTGGGTGGGACTTTAAACAAATTGACCCGACTGACCGAGCGTCTGTTCACCAAGGAGGTGCGGCTCCAACAGCGTCTGTTCTGGCATGCAGCGGCTGAGTATGTGATGAAAGAGAAACACGTGTGGTTACGCTGCTAGTCCAGATGAAAGTGGACGATCTTTTATTTGATCATTACCTCGGAACAACGAGGTAAGATTCGTTTGACGTTTAAGCTCAAGGTGTTTTACAATACAGGTATATACATTTTTGTACAATCTTGGTGTGGGTGACACAACAGCTGTTCCCCTTTTAAATTAATACATCAGTATTCACGTTATACAAAATCAGAACTTGAAAATATCAAATATACAAAACAGATAAAAATTCATTCAGAAAATATTCATATAATCATTTCACTTTTTTGAAATTCACTTCGAACTTATTCACTACTAATAAATGAAATCTGGATCCTCGATTCGCTTTCGGATCCTCTTCGATCGCCGTGGATACACGTTCGGCAAGTTCGCCAAAGTCGCGTTTCGCTTTCTGGCCTTTGCCGGAACCATAGGGAATCCCCTGAATGGTTCATCATCAGAGCCGCTTCCAGCGTTAACATCTTCGGTGTCCTCTTCGTGTCGTTCTTCAATTCCAGTTCGTCCTTCGACCGTAGCATCTCGACCACCCGTACTGACTCCCAGCCACACGTTTTGCCTCGGCTGCGGAGTTTCCCCCTTGTAGCACCTAAGCTGATTTCGGTGGGCCATGGTGAGAGCGCTTCCAATTGCTATCTGGAAAGTGTTGATAGAAAAACGTTTGAGAAACGTTGCCTTAATCCATTTATTCGGTAAATGATGATGAAAATTTCGATACCATACAGTATCTCCTTCTGTCAGTGTGTCTAAACCGTCATTCGACTTTTTCGGCATATTAGACACATTTTCGTCATCATTTGGAGTCTGTGTTTGTAAATAATTTCTGTAAGTCTTTTTTGGATTCAAAAGATCCAAAATCGTTTTTGGTTTAAAAAGGAATATTTTTTCTGAGGGAAGTTGCCCATCACTTGAAGCAATATTATTTCTATAGTTCATTAGAAATAAGTTTATCTGATCCTCCAAATCAACTTCTTGCAAGTCTGGTTCTAATAAAAACTTTTTCAATACTGTTTTAACAGTTCTGACCAGCCGTTCCGCCTGCCCATTACTGGAGGGGTTATAGGCTGGACTTTTCAATACTTTTATCCCCTGCTTTTCAAGAAATGTTGTGAATGAATATGAATTAAATGGAGGACCACCGTCAGATACCAGTACATCTGGTAACCCAAATCTAGCAAAATAAGCTACCAATTTCTTCACCACTTTTGCACAATCCGTGCCCTTCTTCATCCATTCTACCTCCAACCACTTTGAGAAAGAATCAACAATCAGTAGAAAAGTGTGGTGAGAAAAATAGAAGAAGTCAATGTGAACTCGACTGAAGGGTCTTGTTGTAGGTTTCCAGTTGGATAAAACTTTTGTTTTTGGTACTATTACCATACTTCCACACACATCACAATTCGATACATACTTCTCAATGTCTTTATTAATGCCAAACCAGTACACTTGCCTTCTTGCCAATTGTTTCATTTTAACTATCCCTGCGTGGTTGGCGTGTAAAAGCTTCAAAATTCCGTTTTGCATTTTATGTGGAATTACCACCCTGTTCTGGTACAAAATGCACCCTTCAACAATTTCCAAATCATTTTGATTTGCAAAAACGTCCATTAGACATTTATCCAGCTTTTTTGGCCATCCATCACGCAAATATTTCATAAGTTGTTGTAAAAACTCGTCGTCCTTTGTCCATTTGGCAATCGAAACAAAATCAATGGGAAATTCATCACCAAAGTTTATACTTTTTATAAACTCGTGATCTAACTCAATGGGAACCTTCTGCTCCAAAGGGAATCTCGAACAAAAATCCGCGTTTCCCATTTTTGCAGAAGGTCTGTACCGTATTTCAAAATCGTAAATCGAGAGTTCAAGTATGTATCGTTGGAGTCTTGTTACAAATATGGAATTTTTCCCTTCTTTGCCGAAAATCCCTATCAATGGTTTGTGATCAGTATAAGCAATGAACCTTTGCCCATATAAATATTTATGGAATTTTTTAATAGTACAAACCAAGGCCAAAGCTTCCAGATGAAGAATTGGGTAACCTTTCTGCGCGTCATTTAACGTAAAAGAAGTAAAACTAATAGGCTTTTCGATGCCTTCTATCACATGTGCAATCACTCCTCCTAGGCCATAGCCTGAAGCGTCTGTTACTACTACAATGTCTTTTGATGGATCATAAAATTCTAAAAATTTGGCATTAATCAGTGCGTTTTTGCTTTCTTGGAAAGCTTTTTCACAATTACCGTCCCAAACAAATTTAGAATTTTTCTTCAATAGTTTATACAAATGGAATAACTTGATAGACATATGAGGCACGAAACGATTGTAGTAGTTGATCAAGCCTAAATATGACTTTAACTCAGTCACATTTCCAGGAACCTTTGCTCTTTGTATGGTTGCAATTTTGTCTTGACTAGGTAGTAACCCGTTTTCGCTAAGAATATGGCCCAAATATGGCAATTCTGACACAAAAAATTTACATTTTTCAACATTTACTTTGATATTTGCATTTGCGAGTCTTTCTAAAACAAGAAACAATTTCTCACGACAAACTTCCAAGTTTTCACCTGCTATGAGTACATCATCAAGATAAACATAAACATTTTCAATCCCGTCTAAAATTTGATCCATAACTTGTTGGAAGATCGATGCACTTGAGGAAGCCCCCTGGGGTAAACGATTATATGTGAACAACCCCTTGATTGTGTTAATCACCATAAATTTCTTGGAACGTTCAGTCAATGCTAGCTGTGTATAAGCTCCCTCCAGGTCTAGCGTACAAAAAACTTTGCAGTTTGCCAATTTAGCAAACAAGTCGGCTGCCAAAGGTAAAGGGTAAGTATTTGGTATTAGAACTTTATTTATTGAAACTTTACAATCAATTACGAGTCTTATTTCATTATTTTTTTTCATAACTACAACCACTGGTGATGCCCATTCACTGGTCTTCACCGGTGTAATCACATTTTCTTTTTCTAGTTTTGTCAAATAATCCAGGACTTTTCCCCGCAACCGATAGGGTACATCATAGGCCCTTTTGAAAATAGGAACATCACTTTTTAATACCAAATCAGCCTCAAAATCTTTAATGGGCGTTGAAAAATTTTTCCTAAACACTTCCGCAAATTTGCTTTTGATTTCCCCAATAATGCACTCTTTGTCTGCTGAATCTACCTTATTTACCATATGATCACTAAGAAAATTGTTCCTCCATTGAGGAAAGAAAACATCAAGCCAATTTCGGCCAAACAAGGGAATAAATTTAAAATCTGTGTTTAAAATTAAAAGATTTAATTTCATTTTCAATCCATTTCTATTCACCGAAGCATTTGAAGCAAATTTTAGTTTTGACCCATTGACAACTAGCAGTTGCTTCTCACTCATGGTTAAAGGCTTTTTGAATAACGAAAAATATTGAGATTTTCCCATAACGGTTACACTAGAACCACAATCAACCTCCATTTGTACCAAACGATCATCAATTGAGACATTTATAAGACATGGTTCACTTATCTTATTAAGAGACGCAACACACATACACTGCAAATCACCTGAATTCCATTCATCATCATCGCTGTCATTGTCAGCTCCCTGAAACGTCGACATTCTGCCCATTAAAGTGCTCAGGTCTTTCTCCGCGCTCGTACCCGGTTTCGCAACATCCACGAACTTTACTGCATCCCTTTTCATGTTCTTTAACCTAAAACATTTCCTTTTTATGTGTCCTTTGACCCCACAAAAATCGCACGTCATATTAGAGTAGTCTGTCCTACGTCTGTCATTGTTCCGGTAATTGAATCTAATTGTCTTTTGTGCATGATTGTTGTAATCTTGGGTACGTCTTATGTTATTGTATGGTTGTGTGCTCCGGTTGTTTTGTCTGTAGGGCTGGAAACCTAATCTTTCCCTAACTGGTATCCGAACATGATTCGGCCGCTCCGGTGTTCCCACCGGACTATCCCTTGCCGTATTATAAACCTGAAGCAGTTGATTTATCCGAGAACCCTGAGGAAACCCCGTGTTAATCGTTTTTGCATTGTCTTTGGCTATATTCCATGTTGTAATGAATTTGTCCATAGATTCAAGGGTTAAGTTTTCCTCATTAAGAAGCCTTTGCTTCAATGCCTCATCTCTAAGTCCATGCAGAATTCTATCTTGAATAGCAATGTCCTTAAACCCGCCAAAACCGCAGAATTCCGCTTGGAGTTTTACCGCCAAGACGAAATCCTCGGCTGACTCATCTGGTTGTTGGACGCGATGACTAAACCGGAATCGCTGAACTAAATCTGGTTCGGTTTTGTCGAACCTTTGTTTCATTTTATTAACTATTTCGGCATAACTAACTGTCGCTAATGTTCCTTGCTGAAACACTAGTTTCAATTGAGAATAGACATAAGGTCCACATAAATTCATAAAATGTGACTTTTTCTGTACTTCTGATAACTCATTTGCTTCAAAAGAAAACTGCAGACGGTCAACCCAGTCTGAAAAGGACGTTCCCTTGCGGTATGGCTCAATACTAGAGGCCATGCCACCTGGGATCTGATTGCCATACATGTTTGACTCTTTATAAAAGAAATAAAAGGAACAAAAAGTCCAAAATCTTCAGTTGTAGGTTCGCAAAAGAATAAAAAGATCAAAACGACTTACCCGTACGAAACAATTGGCTCTCGCCTAGGCCTTTGCCCGTGCCGACAATTGTCGCAGTTACCCTACACTGTGTCCGGAAAACGACGTGAAACCGAATTACTCGAGCTACGATTTAGATTTCCAACCGAGGAACTTCCACAAATGCCTATTATTTGGAAGGATGAAAAGAAATTATATTAAAATGGTTTATAAAACTAATTTTTAACGAAAAGTAACAACCACTAAGGATCTTTTATCCTTTTCTAGTATCGACAATGGGCAATATGTAACAAAAGAATCACGTGGAATTATCCAATGCACAAAAGGCTTTGTTCACAAAATGGGCACTTTTAACACTTTATTTTTTGCGTTTTGCTTACCGACCTTTCGACGAATACCAATCTGACGCTACTAAACTGGACGGCGATGATGAAATTAGTTGCCTCCGTTGATTTTATCCGGCTTCCGTAGCAATCAAATTGTGCGTCCGCGATTCGTGTCCTTTATATTGCAGTTGTCGTTCTCGTTGTCCGGCTTTGTTGGCGTCCTCGTCGTCCGGCTTTGTTGGCTGCCGTCGCAGTGGGGAGCCTTTGGGATGCACAGAAAATCACTTTTTGATCGTTGTTCTCGGCGTTTTTTCCTGCCTCGGCGTGCCTCACAATAGGGCTTTTGGTAATATCTTCGGTTTGCTTAAACAACTTTTCGCCGCCGCGATTGTAGTATTCGTTCACTAAATCTTCACTGTGCAAACTAACGGCGATGAAAAAAAAATCACTGTCACCGTCCTCGGCGTTCGGACTGGCTAAGTAGTTGAAAAAAAAGCTCTAATTCTTGCCGCTCCCTTCGATATAAACCGCCCGCGGCGTGGTTTTCCGCAACCGTTGGGGAAGAAAAACTATAAAACACGCAGCCTCCGGAAAAAATACCGCTCCAAGGTTTTCTCACTAACAAGATTTCGATTTTAACAAAATAATGTTCAAATTTAACACTTTCAAGGTTTTCCCTCGTCGCCACTTGATGAAAGAGAAACACGTGTGGTTACGCTGCTAGTCCAGATGAAAGTGGACGATCTTTTATTTGATCATTACCTCGGAACAACGAGGTAAGATTCGTTTGACGTTTAAGCTCAAGGTGTTTTACAATACAGGTATATACATTTTTGTACAATCTTGGTGTGGGTGACACAACAGTATGAAATGCTATTCCCCGGAAGCTATACCTAAGATGGCAGCCCCATCCCGGTGGATAGGGAACCTTGGGCCAACAACCTACTGTTCCCGAAACATCAATTCGAGAATCCGATAATGAAAGAATACGGACTGATTTTACGGTGACGACTCTTAGCGCGAAACAACGGACACGAATAGGAACATGGAACGTTTTAACCCTAGCCTAGCAGGGTAAATTGGCACAACTTGCCAATGAGGCACGCCGCATGAAGCTTGAGATCCTGGGACTGAGTGAAGTCCGTTGGCCAAACTTTGGAGAACACAGAACGCCGTCGGGACAAGTTCTGCTATACTCTGGTTTACGAGGTGAACACGCTCCCCGGCATCGTGGAGTTTGTTTCCTACTAAGCGCTCAGGCACACTCTGCGCTTATGAAGTGGGAACCTATAAGTGAAAGGATAATCGTTGCCAGATTTAAAACACGGGTCCGAAACCTTACTATAATCCAATTTTATGCGCCAACCGATGCTGTCGATCTGCAAGACAAAGAGAACTTCTACAGTCAACTCAATGCCGTCGTAGATAGAATTCCGAAGGGTGGTATCAAGATCTGTTTGGGCGACTTCAATGCGAAGATCGGATCCGATAACTCGAACCATGAGCGCATTATGGGACGCCATGGTCTCGGAGAAATGAGCGAAAACGGAGAGCTGTTCGCAGAATTTTGTGATAATAACGACATGGTGATCGGGGGATCGCTCTTCCCTCATCGACCGGTTCACAAGGTCACGTGGGTCTCCCGTGACGGCTTTACAGAAAATCAAATCGACCACATCTGCATCAGCCGAAAATGGAAACGGAGCCTTCTTGATGTACGGAATAAACGTAGTGCCGATATCGCGTCTGATCATCATCTCCTCATCGGCGAAATACGCCTGCGCATTGCGCGGATTCGTCGGCAGGAGGAAAGAGTTGGACGACGATTCAACACACGCCGACTGGAAGATGCCACGGTGAAACGGTCCTTCGTTGAAGAACTGGAGACGCGTGCTGCAGATATTCCGGAAGGTGGCAGCGTGGAAGACCAATGGACCGCCATCAAGAATGCCTTCATCACCACCAGCGAGAACAATCTGGGCGAACTACGCACCCAGAGAAAACAATGGATCGCCGATGAGACCTGGAGAAAGATAGAGGAGCGAAGAGAAGCCAAAGCCGCGATAGAGCGATCGAAAACCAGAGGAGCCAAAGTCTTAGCCCGTCAACGATACGAGGCTCTTGAGAAGGAAGTAAAACGCTCATGTCGACGGAACAAGCGAGCGTGGGCAGACTCTCTGGCCGACGAAGGAGAGAGAGCCGCCGCAACCGGGGACATTGAAACGACGCGAATGATCAGTTATTGACCGACCCAACTGACCAGCTGAAACGCTGGTTCGAGCACTTCGAACAACTTTTTCAAGTGTCAGCCAGGCCATCACCACCTCGGCATGATCTGCCTAGGATCCGACGTATAACACGCGTCAATACCGAAGCTCTATCACTGCTAGAGATTCAAACAGCCATCCAAAGCATGAAATCGAATAAAGCCCCAGGGGTCGACCGCATATCAGCCGAGATGCTCAAAGCTGACCCCATGACATCCGCTCAACTACTGCATCGTTTATTTCGTAATATCTGGGACACCGCAACTGGATGCAAGGTATCTTAGTGAAGGTGCCCAAAAAGGGTGACCTGACTGTATGCGATAACTGGCGAGGCATTATGTTGCTGTGTACCGTTCTCAAAGTTCTGTGCAAAATTATCCTAGCCCGGATTCAGGAGAAGATCGATGCGACTCTCCGGCGGCAGCAAGTCGGATTCCGTGCCGGAAGATCCTGTGTGGACCATATTGTCACGCTCCGCATCATTCTGGAGCAGGTCAACGAATTCCAAGAGTCCCTTTACTTGGTATTCATTGACTACGAAAAAGCTTTCGACCGTCTCAATCACGAGAATATGTGGGGCGCCCTGAGACGCAAGGGAGTTCCTGAGAAAATCATCGGCCTCATCGAGGCACAGTACGAGGCCTTCTCGTGTAGAGTGCTGCACAATGGGGTCTTGTCCGACCCTATCCGGGTCGTAGCTGGTGTGAGGCAAGGATGTATTCTATCACCGTTACTATTCCTCATCGTAATCGACGAGATTCTGTTAGATGCGATTGACCGTGAACCAAACCGCGGGCTGTTATGGCAGCCTATAACGATGGAGCACCTAAATGACTTCGAATTGGCGGATGATGTTGCACTCCTCGCGCAACGGCGCTCTGACATGCAGAGTAAGCTCAACGACCTTGCCGAGCGCTCCTCTTCGGCAGGTTTAGTCATCAACGTCAACAAAACCAAATCGTTGGATGTAAACACGGTGACTCCTTCCAGTTTCACAGTAGCCGGGCAACCAGTGGAGAATGTTGAAAGCTTCCAATATCTTGGTAGCCAAATGGCGTCAGACGGCGGTACCAAGATCGACATAGGCGCACGGATAAAGAATGCAAGGGCTGCCTTTGCGAGTTTAAGAAATATCTGGAAAAACAGGCAGATAAGTGAACGCACCAAAATACGAATTTTCAACTCTAACGTAAATTCTGTGCTGTTATACGCTAGCAAAACATGGTGTGTATCAGTGGAGAACACTCAACGGCTGCAGGTGTTCATTAACAGATGCCTGCGGTATATAATCCGGGCCTGGTGGCCTCACAACTGGATCTCAAACAACGAGCTCCATCGTCGTTGTCACCAGAGGCCGATAGCAACAGAAATTCGGGATCGGAAGTAGGGCTGGGTCGGCCACACTCTACGTAGGGGCGGAAACGAAATCTGTAAACAAGCATTAGACTGGAACCCAGCGGGACATCGCAGCAGAAGCAGACCCAGAGGCTCATGGCGGCGAAGCCTCAATAAAGAAATAAAAGAAGTCGACCGAAATCTAACCTGGCAACAGGTTAAAGCGATAACCGGGCAACGCTCAGGATGGAGGCTTAGGATTCGGGATCAAGGAATTTCGGTTGCTCATCCGGGCATTTGGCGTAAGGGACGATGTGGCGTGTCGTCGTGCTCGAGGATTATTTCGACTGGACATTATGAAGTTGTAAGATCTCCTAAATGTCCTGGAGTTTGAATCAAATGGTCTACCGAATCAACCAAGGCTTCCAAGATGTCCCCCATATTTAGATTACTTACCAAATGTACAACGACTTGCATGATGTCCATAGCAACAGTATTACCCTAATTATGTTCTCCTTGTATTTATAGTTTACTTGCGATCTTCCAAATTGCCCTAGAGTAGTAACCAAATAGTTCACCAAATCAAGCTCACCTGGAACTATGTCTCCAATGAAGGTGTGTTCCCAATTTTGTTTTATCTTTATTCTTCTTCTTCTTGTTGGCATTACATCCCCACACTGGGACAGAGCCGCCTCGCAGCTTAGTGTTCATTCAGCACTTCCACAGTTATTAACTGCGAGGTTTCTAAGCCAGGTTACCATTTTTGCATACGTATATCATGAGGCTAACACGATGATACTTTTATGCCCAGGGAAGTCGAGACAATTTCCAATCCGAAAATTGCCTAGACCGACACCGGGAATCGAACCCAGCCACCCTCAGCATGGTCTTGCTTTGTAGCCGCGCGTCTTACCGCACGGCTAAGGAGGGCCCCCGTTATCTTTATTAGCGAGGCTTTTAGCCCTAGGCTGGCTCACCTCCGTTCCCAATTGCACATGCACATATTTTATTCATGAAAATGACATGATCTAGGTTCTCCAATCGGCCCTATGTCCCCAGCACAGGTATGCACCCATTCGCGAAATGCGATCTTTTAGGTCCCCAAATTGACCTGGAGTGGGGACAAATAGCCCTCAGTCCTCTAGTCCACGTTTTCAGAGCCCATGCACATGTTTTGTACATGATGATCCGATGTTCTACGTCCTCCAAATTGTCTTGCAGTGTTAATCAAGTAGTCTACCAAATATCGAAGGACATAATTGGGTTGATACCGTGGCTGGGGACATCATGGAAGCCTTGGTTGATTCGATAAACCATTTGATTCAAACTCCAGGACAATTTGAAGATCTTACCCGAGTAACAGACATGTAGAGTAGAGCAGTAACAGTAACTCAAATGCAACCAAGACCTATACTCCAGGGAATTGTTGGATGACGGGAACGGAATTTAGTTCAATATATCAAATAGGGCATGAACCATTTTTAAAAAGAAATAACAGCTCCTTGGTTACGCGTGTAGACTCCAGGAAATTCTTGGATGACCTGGAATGGAACAATTTTTGAAAGCAAATGATGAACGCATCTACTTTGTTTTTTGGGTTTCTAAGAGTGCCTTCTTTTGGGCTTACTTATGTATGACAATAATGTTCAAATTCTTTTTACAACACGTGCCGTAAAAAGGAGGCCGTAAAACGAAGTGACGTAGAAAAAACTGCCGTAAAAAGAGGGTTGAGTGTAACATTGAGGGAATGTCTTACTGCAACATGGGTCAAAAGGAGGAGTATAGACCGACTGCTTCGGGATTTTAAATAATCCACCCTTACCATCAGATTTCAGCAAGATTCTAGGGATGATTATTGTTTCCTTACGGTGCAATCCCGGAGAAGACACTCGAAATAGCGTTAGCGTTAGCGTTGTTACGGTATACTTCGTAGATTGGACACTAGTGATACTCATGTTTTTCTTTTGAAATCCCTATGTAGAATGCTATCAGAAATCAAGAAGAGGAGGGAAGAAGAGGATCAGTCTAACACAAAAATAACAAAAGCATGAGGATCACTACTCCCGGCCACGCCCATCTTTACCGTAACTAGGGATATGGAAGGAATTGTTGATGTAGAACTTACTTAGTGAGAGGCCCCCGACTTGGCGACGCCCTCATAAGTTCTACGGAGTTGGTGTTTGGGTAGGGTAAGGTAGGTCAAGGATGTTTGCCTCAAGCTGGCAATTCGACCCATAGCATATGTTGTTTATATGTTTCTAATTTAAACTCTTGCCAGCCGGCTGTCGAAAGAGTATATACTTATATCTATTCTATTTATTGTTTGTTCTTTAAACGTTCATGATTTATCAAGCCAATAGAGGCAGCAATATTTAGTTTTAGACTATGTATTCACTCGTGAAACTCTGATATTCCGACTTATTTTGTGGGGATAGATTATTAAAATATAATTATTAAATTTTGATTTCTATGTATAACGTGAACGATTTCTATGTATAACGTGTAGTTTGACTATCGCGCACTAATTAGTTTAATTACTGACCGCACTAAGTAGAACAAAAATTCCGTGATCTCGAGACCGTTCTGTTTTAAACAAACCCGTCCGATCGCGCACTTAATTATAGAAATAACTTACTGCACAGAGCAGAACAAAAATCCGTGGCCTCGAGACCGTTCTACTTTTAAGCGAACACTAATTTAAAAAATCTTTTACCTTCATGGTATCGCGACGAAGAAAAAACTAACACAATGAAGGTCCGGTGCCAATGGTTATTTGACTTGATTACAAACTTTCACTATTCTTATGTTTGGAATAATTATAAATTAAAAATTATTAATGTCAAGCAATATAGCAGTATTCATCTTGGAAATCTTTTTGTATGAGAACTCCGATGTTATTGAAGGCGAAGGAAGTTGTGTTTGTTGCGTGCGGTAAATCAAAACATAGATCAGGATTCATCATGTTTAGTGATGTGATCTATTTTTTATTAATTAGTAAATATATTTAATTGTGCAACAGTGTTAGAGATTATTTGTAACGATATCCATGGTTCAATAAAAATTTCCATAAGACCTTTTAGAAAATAATTGCAAGGCTCATGCAACCAATTCCTGCTTGTTAAGCAAGATCGATCCCTCCAGGGTCATCGAAATCATAACACGTACAGATCGATTGTTCATCAATTTTTAATTGTAGCTTTTTTTGCATTCGTTTACATATCTCATTCGATGCAAAAACATTAAACTTGTTTTGCTCAGAGACGATGGTATTATATAGAGACACGCGGAGAGAATAAAAGCAATTCTGGCTTCACGGCCAGCAGACACAAAAAAAATCTGTGCGATCGGCAACATAAAAATTTGTGAGAACTTGAAGTGACTCTCAGTGTGAGCAGTTATTTCGTTTGCTCCAACTACATATTTTCTCTTCTTTAGCATCATTTCCTTATATTCAACAATAAATATGATTAAATACATATATAAATTTGCTATGAGTACTCTGAAAACATCTTCATTAACTGAACTTTTCAAACTTTTTTATAATTTCTATAATGTTGATTACAATACCTATCTTGCATTTAGTACCGATTGGTAATGTTTGTTTACTTTGCTCGTTTGGTACCGCGTTTGTCGGTTCGTTTGGTACTTTCGGCTTCACTGTTTGCGGGTCTCTATCTATTAACAACGTCTCTGGTTTTGCTCTGTCTCAATCAAAAAAATAGAGCCAAATTAATTGCGCAATTCAAGCATAATTTTTTTTAAAAGGACGCATGTAACAAAAGTAAACAAAACGAGGTTTTTAATACAACATAACAATCACACGCGACTTTATATAATACACATCGATTTTACTGATTTTAAATCCTTAAATTCTTTAATTCAATCTTTCTACGATCCGACAAATGTAGAAATTTCTATTTTTAAAGTCTCACTGTTACATACGTCGGATTAACGTATGGGAACTAAGAGCGACCTATGTAACAAAAAAGCAAAATAAAATAAAACTGCAGTTGCCTCAATCGTGCACTATTGAATACCGACCAATGTACACACACTTAAATCATTTCACAGATTTCGGTGAATTTTTCTTCAATTCACCGAAATCTCAACAGCAGATCTGCTCGGTAATTACTTCACCGATTTTCTGCGGTATTTACCGTTGTTCAACTGTCAAAACTACCAAAAAATCTGTAAAATTCTCACCGAACAGTTCTGCTGCTGAGATTTCGGTGAAATCTCACAGAAATCTGCGATTTATTTTTGGTGTGCAGCGACGTATGTGCAGCATACCGGTGTATGTATAATTCTATATAATAATAAATATATAATAATTGTATAATAATAAATATTGAAAATAGATTTAGTTCTAAAACAGTTTTAGAAAAAGCTTTGCCAACTTTCTGCAAAGGATTTCTCGAATCCTCACAATTGTTACATACGTCGTTATGAAAAATTAGGCTTGAATTGACTGTTCAAATAAGACCTGTCCTCATTGGGAATCCCGGGGAAGACACTCGAAATGTTCTCATACCTAATTTACTTTTCTCGTCGCCACTTACTACATAACAGTTGGTAGTTGGTAGTTCAGTGATTCCCAACATTGTCCATTCGGACTTCGTTGCCACATCAATATCCAGGATAATCCTGGTTGGTTGAAGTCACAGACTGTATCAACTTGCTTGCTATTTATTCTTCAACAAAGTGTGTATAATCTTTGATAGTAGGTAATTGCGATATTTAAAAAAATAAAAATCGTTGATTTACATCCTCTTTATTTTCAATTTCGATCAAAATATCATCTGTTGTTGATGTGAATTTGGAGGTGCATTCACGTGTTATCCGTTTACTAACTATACAGAGAATTAAATCTAACAAATACCCCATCCAAAGGCAACCATTCTAGATTTTGTTGTTTTACTCAAGTTTTTTTGTTTCACCTTACATTATGCTTTGAATATTCCTCCGTATTTGTTGAAGTATTCTATTGGTTAGATGCAGTTTCCCTTGGTCAAACTTTTTGCATTGGATTATAGACAATTCGGAAATGCTGGTTCTTATACGTGAGTATTTCTGTATTCGAAAATAATACCATTACCATCAGCAAATTTTTCCAAAACCTAGCACACTAAAAGTATTATTGGAGAAAGTTGTTGAAATCCAGATTTAGAGTTTGCAGTACCAAACTGCATCAACCCCACATAGTTTAATTAATCTATTTTACATTTATTTTTGATAATATTTGCTTTAAGTACGCTTTGAAAGTTGAGGAAAATTTCATTTCGCATATAGACCACCCAATGTGTGGGGGTCTTCTGATATGAATGTTTTTTCTGTATTTCTTTTCAGTGGTATACTCTACTCTATAACTGTGTTGTAGATAAAATATATGACTTAGAATATTGTTGTTGTTTTCTAATCCAAATATCAATAAATTAGACCATAATGTCATCAGGTTCGTGTATGTATATTTTGCTTTTTCTCCAAATTGTATGGTGTGCGTAATAGGCGCAGTGTTGTTTACGTTGATCCTCTTTTTTTCCGCAAATTTTACAAAGTTCGATAACACCGAGTTTTTAGGGTGGTTCTAGTTTAGATTTTGATCCAGAAAACTGGCTGCACTGGTTTAAAAATGGGAAATGATTTTTATGATGAATTTTATGGTTGTTAATGCTTTAGTAGTATGATGTTACCAGTTTTATTGATATTTGGTCAGGACTCGCACCATGCGCCTTTTTGACTATTATGTTAAACTTGACATGAAATTTTATTGTGCAAACTATTTGTTTTATGTTAATTCCTTTTTTGGTTCTTGTTTTTTTTTGCCAGTGCTTAGCGAAGAAAATCAAGTATATAGGACTAATAGTAAAACAGTTTACAACCATTTCTTCCACAAACTTAGAATCAAATTGTGCGATTTGGTCGTTGAACTTTTTGATCTCTCTCTCGGTAGTAATTTATAATATTCTAATAGTCACGATAAAAGTAATTAGACTTGATCTGACGAATGACGTATATTATCATCATATAAGGGGGTTAGAAGTAGAGAGGTGTAATATTTTGTTCAAAATTGAGTTGACTACAGCAAAAAATGCTTTGGTTCTGGAGCTTTGCGGCAATGTGCTGATTAAGTGTTTATAATAAATGTCAAAATTTACAAAAAAAAAATGTTTTGAACTACCATACAAAAATATATGAAACGAGTTTATATTTGAATGAAAACTAAGTCTTTGTCACATACACCCCTTTGCGATTGACTCCTTCATATGCAATCTGTTACAATAGACATTTCCCGTCAATAAATAGTTTCATTTCGTTTTATTGTATCAGTCGATTCTTTAATTTATTTTCAACTATCCCCAAAAACCTATATTTCTGTGGACTTATTCAGTATTGAATCAATGACAAAAAATGAAATAAAGTGTTGGTAGCATTCGACAAAAAAAACTATCTGTCAAAAATAGGGCGAAAGGACTTTATGTATTTAAATTTTTGTTTTGTTTGGAGCGTTCTGAATTCTTTAGGAAAGTTGACCTTAAATAAGTAAAAGAATCGACTCAGAAAAACACGAGACAGATCAATTCATGTGGTCAAGGGAACTTTTACTCGGTTCAACTAAATCGTAGTTAACAAGAATTAACAATATCTCTCAAAAGTGCCAAACAACGGGAAACAATAATGTGCTCCAATCTAAAGCTTCTTTGCAGATTTTTGTGCCTATTCTGCGTCTCGTATGAGGTGAGGCGCTTTGAATGAAGTGAGAATTGTCGATATCTCCCATTTAAATTGCACGGTTGTCTCACGTGAGACGAAATCGACAGTTCTCGAGTCATTTGAGACGCAGAATAAGCACATTTGTTTCCGCCTAACAAAAATGGGACTTAGATGCGACTAAAGGCTTTATTCATATGGTGTGACCGGCCCAGCGCATATGAATACACAGGTTTTTGTTTGTACGCGATTTATATTTTCTCGGTTTAAGGCAAATGTAGAATTTAGATTTATTGATGGGGATAACTGTGTCAAACTATCAATAATACGGCTTAAGAAAAGACGCATTTAAACGAAATATTTTTCCAAGAAGTTCAACTACCTCATCCTATCTGGTAATGACTATTTTTGTTCTTTGAATGCTACATTAGTTCGTGCCATTCACACTACTATTTTGTGAGCAACGGTACGGGCAGAAATTTAATAACAGGCGTCTAATACAGTAATGACTTCAATAATATTAACAACAGAAAAGCATTAATGAGTTCTAATTCTAGCTCTAGTTCAACCGACTTGCCTTTTTTTCGTGGCTGGCAAGCAACTTCCCCCATTTACCGTATCTAATTCAGTACAGAAATATCTATAACAGTGTTAGAACCATTCGCAAGCGTGATTAGCTTTGGAAATAGGCCTCACATATCCTAGCAACTAAAATACCATAAGTTTCTTGCCTAATTATCACTACGTGCGAAAAAATGCGCCTTACGCTCGCGTGCGCTGCTTTCACACAAATCATTTCGACTAAACAAGCTCTGATTGTATTATCCAACTACGTCACTTGTTCCCAAACATTAAATATCCCCGTTCTCCATCGCTTTGTTGAGATCGGCAATGATCTTATCCATCAGGTCCCGGTAGGGCGATTCCTGCCGGAAGGCTGTCTCCAGCAGCGTGGGATCGCTGAAGAACGCGAACACCTCCTCGATCCGGCCCATCGATTTGTCCGTCAAGTGTCGCTCGACGCAGCCCTTGAGCAGTGCGTGCACCTCCTGCAGTGACTTGAGCATGTAGTTGAGATCGAAGCTGTAGTCCACCTCGTAGAAGGAAATGATGGCCATCTGTAGGGTTTGGAATTTGGCTCGGAACCGGTCGGCCAACTTCAGCTCGTCAGCGCTGAACTGGCCATTGCGATGCAGGACGGCAATTTTGATCACGATTTTGATGATGTTCTTGACTAGCTTTTCGGCGTCCTTTTTGCTTCCGGTCTATATGAAAGGAAAGAAAAATTGAGTACAAGATATACTTGAAGGCAGGAAGCTTACTTACGTGCGTTTTTGCTAGTCGGTAGACGTTGTCCAGCAGTGAAGCAGTAGTACCATCGATGAACACCTTGGCCACGTTTTTGCTCGCCATGCGGGAGAGGATCTTCTTCTGGGCTCGGAGACCGATGTCTTTCGCTTTGAATGCATTATCGGTCATAACTGAAAATAAATAGAAGAAATAGTTTAAATGAATTCTGAACATTAGTTGCTGATGAGCTTATAATAGTTATAAATAGTTGCTTATTCAAACTAGAGACCATTGTTGATTAATCATACAATTATTCATGATTTCAAATTATAATAAAATATGATTAAATCGGTTGTCATAGATTTTGATACCATTTTAATTCATATTATGGAAACTTATGCACAAAACCAACTTCGTAGTGCATAAATGGTCGGGGCTCAGCCAAACCGCATCAAGCGGCTTTTTGACTGACTTGTGATGTTTTGTTCGCAAAAGGAAAACGGAAAGTATTTTAAGTCAATTCATGCGTACATGTGTTGTAGGAGATCCTCAGTTATGGCGTTGAACAATGCCCGACGCGATTTGTGATTAAGTGAATCTGTTACACGAAAAGTTTGGCAAAACACTTGGAACTTTTTCATTGGCGCTTGGTGTGATTTGGCTGAACCCCGACCAAATGAAAAAATAATTAAGGATAAATGTTTGGTTGCGATTGCGCCCCCCTGCGCGTGAGCGCGCATCTTTTTGCGAAGTATTTTTTATACAAAAACGTAATTCGTGAACATTATCGCACGTCGTCGAGAACAAACAAACAAATTTATAAAATAATGATTTGAAAATAAATCGTTTTATTCGGAGTTTAATTGCGTCAATATTTCCCTCGCGCTCAGTAGCGGTCTTCCAGACCCGGATTATGAAGAAATTGTTTGGCCGTCGAAATGCGCGTGTGGTGCAAGTCAAGTGAAAGAGCAGCCTTCGATCGTTCAGAACCTCAGTGAAAGCAACTCACAAAGATTAATTCAGCTCAAAACGCTTGCCGACAAATTTCGTGCGGTGCAAGGGGAAATTGAGGAAAACCAGGGATATCCTGCAATCGCGTCAGTGTTCGCTGTGCCCGAAGTGTTTTGACGTAGACTTCATCTAAGGGGAAGCCTTGGATACAGAGTGCAAAATGAAAATTTACAAACTGGGGCCGTCACGAAATCATGTAAGATTTCAAACGTTAATAGCGACTTTATCTTTCGATGAATTTTTAAGATTTAAATATCAATCAATTCGCAAATTTTCCACCAATTCGCTAATTGTATTAAAACTATTGATTATCAACGTCAAACTATTGAAAATTTTAGTTCTTTCACGCCTGGTAAAAAAAATCAAAGCCAACCAATTCCGTTCATGCATGCCCAACACGGACATCAGATTGCTGTAACGTACGCACCTTTTGACCCACCGCTTTATTTTCTCTGTGCATAAAAAGAGTCGTGTCTTGCGCGCGCGTCATTTTCGAGATTTCACGGCGAGCGGACCGCTCCGCTAGAGCGTGGATCGTCTGGTAGCGATCTAGTAACAACGGCTCGGTGGCGTTCGGTGGTGTCTGTGGCGATCGTGGCATCAGCATCAGCACGTCATTTCCGATAGAGATTTTACGGAGCGTGAGCCATCTGGTGTCCGTTACAACGAATCATCTTCTTTGTTAGGACCACCATTATATACAGAAGAGAATTTTTTTTACCGAAAATGTCCACCAAAGTGAAAATTGTTCCAACAATGGCGGCCAAAAAAGAAAACTCGTCGTCAGCTGGGTGGTGCGGATAGAATCGATTTGGTTGTCAAACTGAAGCCAAAATTTGCTATTGTGCCGGAGCCAAACATTGAAGATTGTGGTTATGTTCGTTTCTGATCTAATATTGAGAAGTATTGTTATTATTTGGTGAAAAAATAAAAATAAACTTTGTTTGAGTTTTGTATTCTTTGTAACAAATATTCTCACATTATATTTCGAGTGGAAAATTAGTAGGAATGCAACTAAAAAGCACTCGTTACGAAATTTCTTGAGATTCAGCAGCTGATTGGAGCATGAATGTATGTAAACAATCGTTAAGTCATGTAGAGTCTAGCGCATTTGTGCGCCCTCATGCAGCGTGGAAAGAGAAATTCGAAGAGCGGGAAATGTTTGACAGCCGAGTAACTGCAAAATAATTTTGTTTATGGGAGTGATTTCAAAATATTCCTCTACTCGCTTGAGCGCAGAAAAGCGGTTCTATCCGCAGCACCCAGGTCGTCAGTAAGAATATCATTCAAGTGAAATCGTTGCTCACATGCTGTTAGTAATGAATCGCCTGCTTTGAGCGTGCTTACAGCGGCACACTAGGAGTTAACTTTTGGAAATCAGTATGTCGAAAGGCATCTAATGTTTAATATCTCGAAAATAAGCTCCTTAATCGAAAAAATATTTGGTAGGCATAGTAGCGGACACCTTCCTACATGACTGGTACCGAATAGTTTTTCGTGAAAAGTTCTTACTGTTGAGAAAACCCGCGTTAGATGTCTTTCGCCATACAAACTTCTGGCGGTTAACTCATGCTGGCTATTTTACGCATATACTATAGTGCCTGGATGTGACAGCGTCGGGTAGAAAATCAGCCACTGCTAATAATTCATTGCAAAGGCGCAAAATTTAAAACATTTACTATACCAAGAGAAGGGTGTGATCTGCCGTGTTTGATTGTGATGCTATATTTGGGAAAAGATTTTTCTTTATACTACTGAATGGATACAGACGATAGCACGGCAAATAGTTTTTATGCAGCAACCACCGCCGACGGACAACTCCGACGCCATAATAGCAACTTTCAATTTGAAGAGACAATTCGTCTCAAATCAACTATCTTTCGATTAAAATGGGGATCATGAAAAGAAACGATATACACGTGTTGATGTGCCTTTACAATCACTGATAGCAACCAAACCATTATCCAAATTTGAAAGGAAAATTTCATTTCCTACCACTAAATGGCTGCAGCAGCTACCGATGCTTATAAATTTTCTATGTTTATTATCCAACTAACAATGTTGGTGCTAAAAGCATCAACTGCTAGGCTTTGGCTGTATTATATTTGAATAAAAGCAGCCAATGCTGAATAAAAGAAAAGCCTCCGCAAATAATATATTCAATAAATAATATTTCATCTTTTATCGTTTATGCAGCTTTCATATAGCCATAAAACAGCTCTGTCTGAATTAGCAACAAAGTTTATCAGTTAAGAGCTCATGTATGTAATTGAGTTGCTTGTTAGCAACTTCCCATATTACGGTGAGTAGCATTCACAATGAAAACGTTTTCGCTATTGTTATATCACTAAAAATATAGCGTAATGGCGCTATAAATGAACTAACGAAGCTTTTAGGTAACTTCTGTATCTTTGAAGATTACACAACGTTTAGGTAAACTTTATACTGCTTTTTTAAATAGCTTATCAGTATGGAACGTTAAAACAAACGATATTTTAGTTACTAGATAAAGATTGTCGCTTCGGTTCCCTTTGTTCTGCTGTCCGGAACATGTTAGGTACCAAGCTGTCAAATCGTATGCATACGATACGATGCGAGCAAACAAATTCAAATTGATCGTTGAAGTCATGGTGGATGGTAATTTCTCTAGTGTTACGTCTGTTTGTCTGTGGGAGTATGTTCATGTGGGACACAGTCGTACGACAATCGTTTCATATGAATCACTTTATTATTGAATAAATATATACATAAGAGCTCTCTTTTATTATTATTTGTTAAAAATGAAGAAATCGTTTTCTTTTTTAAAATCGAATAATTTATAATAAGGGGTAAAAAGTATACATTTTCATCTTTGTTGTTGGGAGTAAAAAAGACGCATGCTTCGTTTCGTATAGGCTATATACTCGTAACGACGTATAAGGCTATCTGACGTTTATCTTCTTTCTCTTGCACGCGCACAGACGGGATAGGGTTTGTTTTCATACGGAAACGCTTCCGAAACGTTTCCGTATGAAAACAAATCCTATCCTTTCCTTGCGCGTGCAAGAGAAAGATGATTAAACGTCAGATAGCCTTATAGGCTATATACTCGTGACGTATAGGCTATATACTCATAATGGGAAGATCCATAAAGTACGTCACGCAAAAATCGGCGATTTTCAACCCCCCCTCCCCCCTTCGTCACACTTTTTGTATTAACATCTTAAAATTTTTGTAAGAGTCGTCACGCTGCTCGGAACCCCCCCTCCCCCCTAGGAGCGTGACGTACTTTGTGGATGGCCCCTAAATGAGTAAACGAAATATACTCCTTTTATGCGTAGTTCCACTTTTCCAGGATTATGCGTACCGCCAACGGGGGTGTCATTGGGCCAAAATGTGATATGCTCCAAATAAATGTTACAAAGCTCTAGTAGTTAACATTGGAATCAAGTTTAAATTAGTTTGGAACAAGCTTGAACGACGAATTTACCACTGTGTGGGGAAAAAATAATAAATTAGGGAAATTCTTCAAAGTTATATGCTGTTTAACAATTTGCCCATTCTCACCCCTCACAGGGGGTGACATTGGGCCAAGTACAATAAAGCTCAACTGTGACGATGCAACGATTCAAGGTTCCCCCAAACACACGCGACGCGACAGTCGCGACGCGATTCTATCGCTTGGCGACAACGATTCTGTCGCCGTTGGTATGGAAGCGTAACTAGAACATTGCCTGGTGCGACCCAACGACAGAATCGCGGCGACTAATTGTCGCCGTCGCGGCGATGAAATCGCTTAGGTCTGGGGAAGCCTTCAATCGTTCATTAAAAATAATTGCCTGCATTACGGCTCTTACCAACTATGTATGGCAAATCAACCAAAGGCTTGGCCCAATCTCACCCCTTTTCAGCGTGCATTGCTCGTTGCTACGAAAAACCAGAACCGCTATATAAATATTCATAAAATTTGATAAAACAACAACAGATTATCGTAACATGATAACCAGGTATCCATCGATCTAAAAACTAGTTATGTAATAGATTTGTGGGGCATTACTGGCACTATTTTAATACGGATTCATTCGTTCAATAGTTTTACATTCAAATTCCAAGCATTGTGGTACGAGCACAATTAGTTCCTGGAATTTGTTTTGTGATTTCTTAGACGTGAATTTTACTATAATTTCGATCCGTTTGAAGTTTTGATCAAAATTCGTAACAGTTTCTGAGATATTAGGAGTTAAAACATTTTTCGTTTTTGGCCCAATCTTACCCCCTAGGCCCAATGTCACCCCGAACGACGGTACTTTATAGTCCTAAAAGAGTACATTCTGGTTACCGTGTGGATTTTCCTTCTTTGACATTTAGCTCCCCTATCCTCGCCAGCAAAAGATGTTTCGGACAGCGACGACAGCGACAATCTTTATCTAGTAACTAAAATATCTTTTGTCAAAACCGCAATGCAGGGATGCCAGACATACAGACATGTCTGTATTTATACAGACATTTGATCTTGCATACAGACATCATACAGATTACAGACATTATACAGACTTTTGATTAAAGTTACAGACTTTTACAGACATTCAGTTTTCGAAAAATTTGGGCGGCCAAACAGAATCCTGTTGGGCTATCCAATTAAACCATTTTGGGTTTCCAAACAAAATTGTTATGGGATTTCGTAAGGATTTTTATAAAGTTTCCAAACGGTAACATTTTGTAGTTCCGAGCGGAGCTTTTCAGGCTTCTGAACGGGATTCCTTTTGGGTGTCAAAAAGAATCCTTTTAGAATTTCAAACGGATAGATTCTTTAATTCCTTTGTGAAACCTAAAAAGATTCCATTCAGAAGTCCAAAATTCATCCATTCTGAAACACAAAATGATCCCTTTCGGAAGCCCAAAAAGAATTCCATTACGGTGCCCAAAAGACATCCATTCGTACGGATTTCTGTACAGAATTATGTGAACTTCCGAACGTAATCCTCCTGGGTTTACTAACGGAATCTCTTCAAATTTTCGAACGAAATTCTTTTGGGTTTACGAAAGGAATCTTCCAACGGAATTCTGATGGGATTCTGAACATAATCTTTCTTGAATCACGAATGGAATACTTTTGGTCTTCCGAACGGAATCCTTCTGGACTTTCCAAAGAAATACTTCTAGACTTTCGATTGGAGCGTTCTGGGCTTCTGAACGGAATCTTTTTCTGCTTTTGAACAAGGGATTCCCATTAGAATACTTGAGCGATTTCCTATCGAAGCCTTGAAAGGATTTAGCTCGGAACTGCAAAAGGAATCGCTTAAAAAAACCCAGAAGAGTTCTTTCCGAAAGCCAAGACGAGCTCCGTTAAGTTCTTCTTTAAGTGATGAACTTTGTACTGAACTTAAAAATCATATTAATAAAGCTACGAAAAAAAGCTCTGTTCAGAAAACCAAAAAAAATCTCGGTTGGTAAATCCAAATGAGTCCTTTCTCTGGGTTTCCGAACGAAATGATTTAGGATTCTGGAAGGAAATCTATATTTCTGAACGAAATTCTTATAGGCTTCCAAAATAGAGTTCTTTTGGGTTTCCTACCGGAACCTTATTGGGCTGCTGAACGAAATTATTTTGGACTTTACTTTCGAACGGATTGCTTCTAGACTTTCAAGAGGCCGATCGACCACCTACAAAAAATTGAATCCACCGTTAAAAAGCTGAACGATGGAACATGTGTTGAGTGAGACGTCTGTTTCTCTGTGGTATTTTGTTCGAAAGCGCACTTAACTCGACTAAGTATTACAATGACTTTTTGATTATTGTAACTTCGATATTCTACGTTTTCAAAAGTGCACTGTTTTTCAATAATTGTCTCTACACTGAGGATAATCCGCACATATTTATCGGCGAAAATCCATAAATTTTTATTTTAAGATTTATATGTGCACACATAACTATCCACTATCCCTAGACGCACTTAAAACTAATTAGTGTAATATATATCATCAGCAGCTGCACATACTTTTCATTAGCGAAGCACGATTTTTATTAGCCAAACAAATGAATCACAAGTGTGAAGTTGGCTGATCACAATCTATTAGTGTACACATATGTATTACGTGCAGATTATTCTTAGTGTATACAGACAAATACAGACATTTTGCTGAGATTGATACAGACTTATTAAAAATGTATCTGGCATCCCTGCCGCAATGTTTACATTTGATTTTTGTTGCTGGAGCTGTGTATGAGCTATTGATTTCTGTAATGCAGCTACAAAGGTATTCACCTGCTCTTATAGCAGATAGTGTAAGAAAACAAGCTATTTAGAAGCGATATTTCTGTTGACGGCTGCTGTTAAACGATTAGTAGCAGAGTAGCATCTATACAGATCGAGAAAATGTTGCCTAAAACAATTGCAGCAATTGAAGATGCATGAAAGTTAGCCAACAGAACAGGCTGATAGATGTTTGAATAATGGTTGAAATATGCTGAAAGCATAATTTTTAAGCTTATGTGCTAAAAGCAGCATGAGGCTATCTGACGTTTATCATCTTTCTCTTGCTCGCGCACAGACGGAATTGGATTTGTTTTCATACGGAAACGCTTCGGAAGCGTTTCCGTATGAAAACAAACCCTATCCTTTCCGTGCGCGTGCAAGAGAAAGACGATTAAACGTCAGATAGCCTTATGTAGGCTTGTTTCTAACGTTTATACAGCATGAATCTGAAGATAGCGTTAGTAAAACAACCTATAGGGTATGCGAAGAAGCACATCCATAATTTTATTTGTTATTTACATATGTCAAAGTGACGGTGATGACAGAGCAGCGGCCATTGAATCAGGAGATCAGGAGTTCGAATCTAGGTACACTACTAAAAAAGTTTACACACAAAAGACTGTGAAGTATGCTCTTTTGAATATGAAGTATTCAAATATGACTTCAAAGTACGCTCTTTCGTGGGAGAATGGGACTACACACAAAAAGGAATAAATATTATGCACAATTATGACTATATTTTATTCACAAATGATTAACTTTTATTCATAAAAACAATAAAAATGTGTAAAACTTATGCTTTTTATGTATCAAATTTTACTCCTTTTGTGGGTAGTCCCATTCTCCCGCAAAAGTGCATACTTCTCCACAAAAGAGCATACTTTCAGTTTTGCGTGTAGCAACAAAATTTATATTTCAGTTTTCACAACAAAAAAAGAACATTAAATAAATTCCGAAATTTACTGTCCTCTCAAATAATATTTAATCAAATTGAATTCAGTGGCTGTATAAAACTTATTGACCATATTCAAAAAATCTGAATAAGCGCCATTGAAGCGAATTATATTACTAAATGGTTGAATAAAGATTGAGAAAAAATGTGTAACATGCTGTAAAGTAGTTGTGCAGGCACGTCAAAAACAGCTGAATAGATTCGCCAGATTTGCTGGTAAAAGAATTGAATAGAAGTTCTTGATCATATGTATAGCACACATATTCAGCTTGAAGCCGTATAGACGAGTTGAAATAACGTTTACATTGACATTAAATGTTAGTTGGGTAACTCTTCCGTTTCAAATGGGGGCTCTGAGAAGAATTGACTTATGCTTCTTAAGACCTTGTTGAGCATTCACAATCACTAAACAGCAACCAACCGATTCTCCCAATCTTGCGAGAATATTTCACTTCTCTCTCTTAATCCACTATTATATACAAGAGCAAATTTAATATTGAGAGAATTTTACCACATTACGAAGCACATTCTCATGGTGACATTCGACAGATTGTCGACGTATACCGAGCGTACTGGTTATCAAACAACCAGTATGGCTTCCGTAAAGGTCGTTCCACCGTCGAAGCGATTCGATCGGTAGTCGGAACGGCTAAGATAGCAAGAGGTTTGAATAGGCGAGGAATTAGGTACTGTGCATTGATTACACTAGATGTAAAAAATGCCTTTAACAATGCGAGCTGGGCAGCTATAGCTGACTCTTTGCACCGCTTGAAAGTCCCGGATTATCTGTGTAGAATTCTGAAAAGTTTATTTGCTAATCGACACTGTCGATGGGCAGCAATCGATGGTAGTGTCAGCCGGTGTTCCACAGGGATCGATCCTCGGACCGGTTCTGTGGAACATCATGTACGATGGAGTATTACGCTTAAGTCTCCCGGCCGGTGTGAAGATAGAAGGCTTTGCGGATGGGGTAGCTGGCGACACTCTCGAGGAAGTTGAGCTCAAAGCTTCTTATGCGATCGGCAGGGTCGAGGAATGGCTCAACTCGAGGAGGTTATCCCTAGCACACCACAAGACAGAGGTCGTGGTCGTGCATACCCATCATGGGTTGCAGCAGGCGAAGATAAGGGTTGGGACCTACACAGTTAACTCCGTTAGGTCGGCGGTGCATAGTCAGGTACGCAAATTGATAGCGGGTGTTGCGTTGTCAATTATTCGATATGGCGTTTCAACATAATCCGTGGCACTAGAAGCCGAGTACAATGTAAAGAAACTTATCAGAGTACATCGACAGATGTGTTTGCGGGTTGTAAGCGCATACTGCGTCATTGCTGGTATGATGCCGATAGACATCCTGCTGGAGGAGGATGTGGAGTGTTTTAACGACCGAGACGTGGTGCAAGTGCGACGTGTCAAGAGAGCAGCCACGCTGCTCGAATGGCAAAGAGCGTGAGACACTGCAGTCAAAGGTCTTTGTACCCACAGACTGATTCCGGAGGTGTCACACTGGGTGAATAGAAAACATGGTTAGGTTAATTTCCACCTAACACAGGTGTTATCTGAACATGGCTGCTTTAAGAAGTTCTTGCATAGATTCGGATTCGCAGACTCTGCGGATTGTCCGGAGTGCATGGGCGTAGAGGAATCGGCAGAGCATGTGATGTTCGCATGCCCGCGATTTGATGTTGAACGACGTGACATGCTGCTTATCAGCGGCATGGACACAACCCCGGACAACCTCATTGAGAGGATGTGCCGGGATGAAGTTATATGGAATGGTGTGAACACGGCAGCTAGACAGATTATGTCGAAGCTGCAGCGGTGGTGGCGTCTTGAACAAATCCAACGTCTGCAGTAGAGACCCTATCATGCTGTGAACGGGGGGGTGAGCGGGGTCACCCCGGCAGCAAACTTGTCGCGGGTGAGCTGCGGTTGCCCCCGTATGTAAATACGGAGGTCGTTGCGGTTTATTCGCGGAATGTTGTTGCCGGGGTGCTCGTCTCCAATACGCTAGTCAGTGATAAAGACCTTTAGGCCTCTAACACGGCTCGCGATCGACGGGTGGTTGAGGTTACCACCCATAAGTCGATGTTGTGTGTTTTATTATGCCTTTTGGCGTGAGCGTTCTCGATAGCCACCCCCCCCCTCGACGTCTATTGCTTGATTGCGGGCCGGGGGGATACGGACTGGTGAAAGGGTTTTGGTTTTAGTGGGTCGGGTGAGCATTACTATGACACTCATCCCCACACTACTTGAGTTACCTCCTCAGGTGTCTGGTTGCAGATTTCCGTGTACCCTTACTCAAGAAACAAAAAAAAAAGACTCCGACAACTGCCATTGATGTCGATGCACGGGCCGTTCTTCAAAGAATCTCGAACAAAAGGGCTCGCTCGCGCGCGCTGCTTTCTTATAATCAATTTAGTGAGCCCGATACCCAGCCCCTTTGTTGTTCTTTGTGGATGGATCGACATCAGTGGTGCTCGCTCATGTAATTGACGGGTGCTGCAGATCCGGTTTGATATAAATAATCGCGTGGCCGACGTCAGCAACCTCCCGCGCGAGCCCTTTGTTCGATATTCCTTGAAGAGCGGTTTGATAATCGGTCCTTTTTCAGGACCATCATTTTATAAAGAAGAAGGTTTTGTTTGCTGTATTGAAAATTGTCGCACAAATGAAATTTTCTCGCAATGTTCTTACTTTAGTTTTGCTGCTGCTAGTGACTGGCATTAAGAGGAAATGAGAGAATCGCACAATGGAAATTTTATCTCTCATTTTTACTGTATGTCAACAAACCTGTTCTACCAAATTTTTTAAACAAATTCTTTTGAACGCTACCAATGATGATGACAACCGTACGATGAGCTCAAGCTTAACCGCAAACGCGCGCGGGTGAGCAGCTTTTTGAATTGAGGTAGCAATCCAAGTATCATCTGTGATAGTCGTCGGTGATGATTGAGAAAAATGTTTATGCTGAGAAAAGATTATGATAATTATGACCTTTCAAGACGACTTTGAACAATCGCTCAGTTTTATGTATGTGAATCGTTGCATCGTATGTGAAGAATTTATGGCGCTTCTCAGTTAAATACTGAAGAAGACGTTTGCAATCGCCAAAGGATCCCGGCAAAACGCGGCAGTCACCCTTCCTGGCAATCTGAAATGATCCCCTGAAGGTTACTCAAAATCATATTCATAAAACCAGAACACTCGACAACAGATACCACAATTGGTGGAATCTTTTCCTCTTTTTTGCATAGATCGAATCACCTGGGCTAGAGGTAGATTCGATTTGCTCAATTTCGTCATTAATCAAATCGTACTGATTGCTCAGTTCGATAGGAGAAGAATTGTGTTGTATGTTAGAGTTAGAAGGAATATCTGATGTCTCCAGCTTCTTTCTATTTTCTCCGCGCTTGGGCGGGACGGTCTTGAAACCTTGTTTCTCTGAAGGAAGTGGAGAATTCAGAGATTCCCCCTTCCTCTTGTTTTTGTTAATACTCATTGCTGAGCGTGAAGACGTGACCTTCTAAGAGGTTTTTACCCAGAACGGTGTCCTTGCAGGATTACCACCGCTTGTCGGAATTTTACTTCCGCAAACGGGTCCAACGTAAAACAAAGGCACGAGTCCAAGCAAATATAGTAACTGGATCGCAAATATAGTAACTCAGCGCTATTTGGCTGAGAAGCACTGTTGAAATTAGAATAAGGGAGGAAGGTTAATTTTTATTGTGATCCTATAGCATTTACATAAACGTAGTGTACAAGTAGAGCAAAAAGTGAGACATTTGAAATCTATATAACTCACGTGTAATTTCGTGTAAGAGTAGAGTAGACATACAGCAGTTTCAGTGTACTAAAAAGTTGTGTGCGCCATTTTGCGCCGGAACAAGTTACACAATTCTAAAACACCCCTAGAAAAAACACATTTTCTCAAATAACTTTTCAATTTCAAGAGATAGAGCTTCGCAATGTTCTACAAAAACGTGTAGCTAACGTGTTAGCTAAACAACTTTGTAGAAGGTGGTAAAAATGCCTGAAACATAGAAAAAAAGTTATGCTCGAAAAACTAATTTCAGGGACCTTCCACAGAAAATGTCACATATCTCGTTCTATATAAGTCATAGGTATAGAGTGTCTTTGGCAAAAGGGCTTGAAATACCATCCACTACAACTTTCCTGAAGACACTAGGCTTATATCTGGTTTCGATGGTTAAGCCAATTTTTTATCTCACTTTTAGGTGGATTAATCATTTTACAGATTTTCTCCCTTGTTATATCTAACGTCTTCTCCAAACAAACTCCAAACTCCAAACTACAGCGAAAAAATCAACAGAAACGATTCTATTAAAAAACGCACGAAATCTGCTGATGAAGTTACAAGAAGTTTGATACCCATTGTTGCATTTTATATCGCATCTTAAATTTGAATTAATATGCCAAAACAACTTTAGCACCCCTAGAATAAGCTTTATAGCTGTGACATTATCCAGACACCGATAGTTGTTATGTGAGGAGGTATCTGAACAGTAAGAGTCAATTGAGCTCTGTTATTCTAACACCGAATATGTAAGTGAAAATCAAATCTGTATATTTATGTTAATATTATGTTCAATAAACATTTTATAACAGCTTTGTAGCTGACCATTGACAAATTAATTTGTCTGTCTGCTGAAAGAATCGGCGAATTCTGGAACCTCCCGCAACACTACAAAGATATTCGTTGCAATAAAATCATTCAACGAATTGGTTTTCTCCGATGGTACAATATGATCCAACTAGAGGGACCATATCTCAGACCAGTTCTTCACCGCGAGATGCACGAAGGGCAATCCTGGGAGTCGCTCAATAGATCCTTTTATTAGTCATTGGAGGACAATCATCATTCAGAATGGCAATGAATACTCATGGCTAAAGTCATTTGACAACGCGGGCAGGAGTCTGTGCTGCAATCATGTGTATAGTGCGGCTGCTGTGCAATTTACTCAGAACGACGTGGATGGACACAAACCAGTGAGCAAGGGAACCGCAGATTGTCTACAGTAGGACAATGATAAATTGCAAATTCCGATCGCCTTTACTGGTGCCACCAAACCGAATAGGAGTAGTTGATAGCACGTTCAATTGTCTTTGCCATGTGGTTAGTCTATTGTGCTTTTTTGAGAATCAGCAAGTAGCAAAACAGCGTAAAGCGAACACAGAAATTTATTTTCGAGGTTTGTAGTGATATAGGGATGCATAAGAAATAATATATTTAAACATAATATGTGTAATGTGTCTGTATGAGTCAGTGATACTTAGATGTCAGTTTTGTGTAAGCATTTTTCTAAGTAATCAAATCTGTACTGTATTCAAATATTAAGAAAATCTGTAAAACATCTACATATGAAGTAGAAGTGTTACGGGGGGGAGTGTTGCATTTTATATCGCATCTTAAATTTGAATTAATATGCCAAAACAACTTTAGCACCCCTAGAATAAGCTTTATAGCTGTGACATTATCCAGACACCGATAGTTGTTATGTGAGGAGGTATCTGAACAGTAAGAGTCAATTGAGCTCTGTTATTCTAACACCGAATATGTAAGTGAAAATCAAATCTGTATATTTATGTTAATATTATGTTCAATAAACATTTTATAACAGCTTTGTAGCTGACCATTGACAAATTAATTTGTCTGTCTGCTGAAAGAATCGGCGAATTCTGGAACCTCCCGCAACACCCATATTGCGGACTACCTACCGAAATCAAGGATCAATATCATCTAAATAGGACATGTCCCTAGAAATCCGGATTTCCCGGAAATCATGCCGATCACAACTTGATAGAAGAAGAAGTTTTAAATTGTGCGAGACCAAAATAATGTAGATCGGTCACACCAAGTGGCATTTACCGGCGATGTGACAAAAATTTACTGCCAAGTTTGGGTACACAAAGAGGGTCGTGATTACAAACGAATTCTTTGGTTCGACGAAGCAGCTCAAGTGCAGCACTACAGATTCCGTACGGTAACGTACCGAAACAAGACAGCCCCGTATCAAGATATTAAGGCCATGCGAGAGGTAGCTAGGCCCTACGAGAAGATTTATCCGGAGGCGGTTAAGGAACAGGTGAGCAAAATTCTGGGTTCAGCGGGATTTGAGCTCAGAAAGTGGACGTTCAACAGCGAAGCACTTCTATCGAAGCACATCTTCAATCAAGCTTTCGGAACAGGAATAATTGGTAAAGGCATTGAGTATGCTCACGCAGTATGGTAGCGCACGGAAGATGAGTACGGATTCAAGATTTGTATATCGGCGAACAGCGTTAACACCAAGCGGCAGATGATTTCTGATTCATCGAGATTGTTTGACCATTTGGGTGCAATTAAGTGCACTGATTTTTTCACACTCTGTACAAATCCACCCAACCCGTTGTTGGGGTGTGTTAGTGGATTGTTCTAGTAGGCTATGGTATGGACGGTTGATGGAATAATAAATCAGATTATTGTATGCGTCACAACATAACGGATGTTTTCCCTAGCAGCACAATTCACGTTGATTTCTCGCTTAACTTTTTTAACATTTGCGTAACATTTTTTTCATGAATTAATTTGAATACAGCAATCAATTGCTTTCATGTTGTTCTGTTGATTGCGCTATTAAAATTAATTCATGAAAAAATGTTACTTAGGTCCTTTTGAAAAGATAAGCGAGATTTAGTTGCAATAACTCATATATGACCAAATTTGGTCATATATGAGTATCATCAACTGATTTACAACATGTGTGTTGTTCGGGTTTTATTCAAGGTACCACATCTGGCGACGAGGATTAAGGCTCGAATCTACAATTTTCATTATCTAACACCCATTATCAAATATTTCCCCCGATCTAGCGAAGAAGGATTTACGATTGGTATGAGATAAGTTATTAAATAATGGTTTTACAATTTTTTGTACAACTGCTATAAGCAGGACACTCCGCTGCTAGCAACAAGGAAAGGTATAAAGCCGCTACCGTGGGTAGAAAAAAAGAGATTTACTGCTATTAAGCTGGACACTTTGTCATTGTGAGCAATAAGGTACAGTGGGGTAAGTGGGTAAATGGGATTAGTGAAAAAAAACGCGAGTATTTAACTGATGAAGCACAGAATTATTCAATTTCACTTCACAATCATACAAGGCCATTCAAATCAATGCGTTGAATAAGTGAAACATGAAATAATGAACCATTTCAACATGCGAGAGTAAAAGTTTATTAACCTTTCAAGTTTATCTTTTGCACAAGTTGTTTTGCGTGTCAATAAATACAAATATTTTGTTATGTTGGTTTCCATAACACATTCAATTAGTGCATTGATAAGTTGGTTTTCTTTGTAGTTTTGAATTCCAGCCACTAAAATATTTATATGAACATCATAAATTTTGAAAAAAATATTTTATTGCTTTGCCTGTTTTTTACCATGGGTGGGGCAAGTGAAAATTTTCCGACACTGAATGCATTTCTCTATTTTTCCAAACACAAATAATTTCTATTAAGCGTATATAAACAAATAATACCAATTCGAACTCATTCGAAGGCTTTTGGTTTTTACAGTGATACGTGGTAATACTAAATCAGGAACCCAAAGTGCCAAGCATGTCAGTGTTTTAAATAATCCATGTTTGATAAATAATTCGTGAAAAAATGTTACTTATATAGCTCAAATAGAAGAATCACTACTATTGCAAATATATCAACAATTATGATTTATTTAGTTGAAATTTATAAAATTTATTTATTTGGTAATGTAGACTCTTCTACTGAAATCATTAGTGGATTGTTAATGAAACACAATATGATTCCAGGTTTGACGAATATTTCAAAGATATTTTTTCTGCATTATCGTCAAAGTTCATTTTCTTACTATAAACCTGAAATAGAAAGTAGTGTTAGGCACAAATGGAGATGAGATATTAAATCTCAAAAAATTCAAGTAAAGAAAACATAAAAATATAAAAATCATTTAATGGAGGCACTTTAGTGCCCTATGACTTTCATGAAGTGTCAAAAAGCACCACAACAGATCACAGTTATGCTCTATTCAGTATAGTTATCGTTTGCATGAAATATATGAACAGAAAATGTGTTCTTATATTGAAAAATCCTCTTTTAAAATCATTTTTTCACTTACCCCACATGTGGGGCAAGTGAAAAATTGAAACCGATTTTTTTGTTTTCCAAATATTTTGTATCCTAAAAGTATTTTTCAAAGATCTTGTTCGCAGGCATATAAAGATTGGATAGATGATTCGTTATGTCATAAATATGATCAGTTTCAATATTATCTTCAACTTTTATGACTTGATGAACATGAAATATACGATTTCCTTTACCCACTTGCCCCACTGTACCTTATATATAAATATTTGAAAAAAAAAACTAAATGTTTGCAAAGAACAGCAAAGCTGTTACCATAGCAACCATTTAAATGAGTAATTTTACAATAAATTTTCAGTAATAGAAATTCAAAATGGAAAGCTGGAACATAAACCCGTTTAAATTCAACCACCTTCCTGAGACGCAAACCCGTAAAGAATGGATGCGCTGGAAGCGAAATTTTGAGGTCATTGTGGCAGCTAGCGAGGAGACAAATTCGTCAAAGATCAAGAATGTACTACTTGCCAAAGGGGGTCTCGAACATCAGGATTTATTTTATTCAATTGACGGAGCAGATGTTACCGAAGGCAAAGAAAAAGGAATTGACCCTTACAAGACCGCCATAATCAATCTCGACGAACATTTTTCACCCAAGCAACATGAATCTTTTGAACGAAACGAATATTGCAAACTATCATCAGCTGTTGTACAAGATGGCCAACATGAGACCTTATCGAAATTAGCGTTATTGGCGTTAGTAGATTGTTCGGTAAAATTCCCTAATATTTGTGGGTTCGTCGCTATAACGGCGTTGAAGTTATTTGCTGACGGACTTGGAGGTACAATGGATGCCACTTTTGCTTCAAACGCAGCAGGTCGTGGGTTCAATCCCAGGCCCGTTCCATTTCCTACTCTGTATCTTTCTCTATACTTCTCATGTTTTAGCTAGGACTGGAAATGGAGTCCATACCGTTTCCAACTTCTACCTTGATTATACTATTCTTGTATTCTGTTTGAATTGGAAATGAACAGAAAAACTCGATTTCTGTAAATAATCAATTCATTAACCAAGACGAACCACTGCCATAGCACCTAATCCCCCAAATTCCAATTGAATTCCGCATTATCTTGTGGCAAATGCAGAGGTGCTCTCGGCTTGCAGTAGGCGAGTGAGATTGCTTCATAATTTCCTACCCATCCCCAACAGACCGTAAGGACATGGCCGGCGCCGTAATTGACCATTGGGTAGTCTAGAGCTCTCGGACTGTGAATATTGAGGTTGGAAAGCAACTCCCATATGGGTCATTCCATATGAAGTGACCGAAAAAAAAAATGCAAACGTGCAATCGACTTTCTTAAAATTAAATGAAATTTTGACCAAATGTTTATGTATCGGTTATACACCAATTTCGTAGTGATTGTATCTCCCCACGATTATTACGACCATCCCTTTTTTCGGACAAATGTATGAAACCCATCATTTTGTTTTGGTAATATCTCTGGAACTGTGAGGTCTCTTTTCTCTTTCCGGAATTTTCCTTGAAAAATTAATCCGAATAACTACAATTTGTTCCTCAGCCCTAAAAGATTAAAAATTTTGAAATAACGTAGTTGAATGATTGGTACACGTAGTTTGGCAGTGCTGGCAGAATAAACAATTTTGGTCGTCGTTCCAACAAGGATCCTTCATCTGCAAAGTTTTTCGGCATCCTTAGGGTCAACGTTTAACGAAATATGTCACATGGTTTAAGAAAATCTGAATTCTCTAGGAGTTCAAAATGCAAAAAATACAAAAAAAAATTGATAGCAAATTTTATCCATTTATTTTCAAAATACAGAAAGTAAAATCATTATCTCAAAGAAGACCATTTTTATGATGTTTGTTTTTGGTCTACTATTTTCATATTTTGATAATATACATAGTTGACATACACAGTTGACAATTTTCGATTCCTTGGTGAGTGACTGAGAGCTCATGGCTGTCGTCAAATCACATTTGCGTGCTGTGAAGTGTGGGTTTAATTCCCGTGGTAACTTTTCGTGGATAATTCTCCTCTGGTCGACTAGTATTGACATTAAGATTTAATCCTGCCTTGTGTATAATTACAAAATTCGTTTAAAAATTTCATCCAACGTTTTTTGCCATTTTCAACCCTCTTACCTCCCACTTGTCACAAATAGTCAGTTCACAAATCACTTACCCTCTCCTTCTGTACGTACAAGTTTCGCTAGTCATGTTGAAAACCGAAATGGGGGACTATCGAAGTTGGATTTTTCTCGGCCCTAATTAGACTAGCGCGCCACTAGCGAAGTTAGGTTCAACGTACGGATTGCGAGAAAAATCCAACTGCGCTAGTCCCGTATTCCGGTTTTAAACTTGATCGAGTATATCATTTACATAATGATTTGCCTTTTTCATGCACTATTTTTCGACAATAACATAATGAAATCTACTTCCTTATGAGCTACTTTATTTTTCCCTTTCTGGTACACTAAGCGTACCGAAAGGCTATATGTTCGCTCCGAAAACAAACTTTTTATAGAAGGCCCGGGGACCCATAGTGTTGTATACTAATCGACTCAGCTCGACAAATTGAGGTGATGTCTGTGTGTGTGTGTACGCAGAAAAATTTTAATTCACTTTTTAGACATTTTCCCCTAACCGATTTGCTCACAACATGTTGTATTTTACGGGAAATCTTGTCCCATTGTTTCCTATTTAAATTTGACTGGTTCATACTATGGGCTCGAAACATTTGGTCAAAATACTATTTTCAAAATTCACGAGAAATGCACAATTCCCGCAAGGTAAAATAATCAGGGTTTTTTAGATAATCATATGGTTTCTTCTTGCTTCTCGTATGTCTTTCTTTTGCTGTTTTAAAGAAAATATTTGTTTAACGTTGATGAAGTTCTTGTTTCATTTCTATTTCCCGTTACACAAATGAAACAAGAACTTCATCAATGTTTTCATCATCGTCATAAATTTAGTATTCTTCGTTCCCATCCTTCCTACTGTGATACTGTATTCCTCAATCCAGATTAAAACACAAGTATTTCGGTTCACTCAATCTAACGTTATTTTGTAAAAATAAAAGAGTATAAAAAAGATTTCGGCTCCGTAACGCTTAACAGCATATGAGCCGAAGGCTTTTGAAATTAATTAATGATTTATAATATAATATCTTTGAATTCTTGACAATTCCATAAAAACACTCTAGCAAAAAGGGTAAAGGTTAGGTATGCATAACAAAATCTTATATGATTGATAAGT